>NW_027224266.1:305629-611258 GCF_023699985.2 Odocoileus virginianus
AATGGAAGGAAGGATGGGCTACCGTCCAACAGGAGAAAATATTATGGAAATGGTTTAACTTTGAATTCTTGTAAAGAAAAAGTTTCAGGATACTTTTTTTTTCTTTTCTTTTTTCTCAGGATACTCTTCAAGAATCTTGAAGGTTTTAGTGTTTAAATGGAGGTTTAGCATTAGCATTCCAGCCCCTGGGAATTTATTGGAAAAGCACAGTTTCAGTCCTCACCCCAGACCTGCTGCCTCAGAAATTCTGGAGGTGTGGCCCAGCTCTCTGGGTGATTCTGGGGCACACTCAAGTTGGGGAGCTGCTGGACTAGAGCATTAGTCTAGTGAGCGTCCTTCCTCTTTAAACAAAGTCTGATTGTATCATTAACACCTTGAAGGCATGTCGACCTCATCTGAACCTTAACCATTAAGACAGCTGCATCTATAACACCCATGAATGTATTTATCTAAAACACCATTTGGGGCTTGGCAGTCCCATAAATTCGTTTTCTGTGTCTAAGGCAGTAACATTTACTTGCTCTCAAAACTACCTGTTTTGCACTGAAAAAGGAGTTTCTGCTATATTTTCAGGAACTAAAAGAATACATTTGTGCTTGCTCTTATATTAATCATAATCACATATGTATGATAGAGCTTCTCTCAATCTTTGGATTTCCAAACTAGATTAGTAGTCTGTCCACATTATCCTCATAAGGAAATCTGGAGCTGGGAAAAAAAAAAGTGAAATCCCTAGAAGGAACTGCAGTATTTATTTCTGACTAGAGCATGTTCAGAACGTTCCAGTTATTAGAGGAATGACTAAAGGAATTGGAGGGATGCCAGACTTAGCAAATACAAACACAGGATGCCCAGTTACATTTGAATATCATATAAATAACCAATATTGCATGGGACATACTAAAGACAAAAAATTGTTCATTGTTTATCCGAAATTCAAATATAACTGGGTGTCCCTGTATTTTATCTGGCAACTCTAGGATGGGGAGTACTGACCGCTGGGAAGGTTGGCAATTATCCTCAAATACTTAAAAGACTGTTAGGAGAAAAATGGGCTAAAATCAATATAGACCCAGAGACTAGAACCGATGGGTAAAAATGCCAGGAAGAGCATATCTGGCTCAACAGAAGAAAGACACTTGTAACTATAGGAATACAAGCAGAGCTGTATTGAGGAGTCAAGATTTGGGAGTATCTGTTGAGTGGTTAGGCTAAAAGATAAAGCCTCTCTGACTTGAAGGCCTATGAATCTCGACACTGTTTGAATTGCCATTCTCTAAAATCTTCCCGACTCCTCAACTATGCAGATGGATCCAGGTATACATGGATAAGCCCTGGCTCTGCATGCAGGTGAAAAACAAATGGCAGGAAAGCATCTTCTTCCATCGAGGAGTTCTGAATCGAACTTGTGCCCACCCTACTGGTAGAACAAAATTAAACCCATCTGGGTGCATTTTTTCCCCTAATGTGCTATTAAAAAAGCCATTAAGATTATATAAGAATTTTTCAAAAGTGGCTCAATGATCATAAAACCATTCACTTTTTTCAAACATAAAACATAAACAAGGAAAACTCACTCTTTGTCCTGCTGTCCATTTCTGGTTTTGATGAGTCTGGAGTTGCTGCAGTTGGAGGTAACTTCTTGCCAATAGTCTAAGGAGGGGAAAAGATGATTTTTACTTATCAAGATGATTCTCTGCATTAAACAAAGGAATAAAAACATCAAGATCATGATGACGAAAAGCTCACAACTCATCCCAAAAACCACACACTTAAGTTTTGGTACTGTTCTAGGTAACGGCTGCCAGTCTTCAATTAGGTCTGGACCTTAGGGACAAGTAAGTGGGAAAACCAGCTCAAAAGGGTTTTGTCCTTGTAGGCAAGCCATATCTCTTATTGCCATTCTTCCTTGGCTCTTATTAAAAGGTTGATTACTTTCAGCAGAGAAAACAGGTATATTTCCCCTCATTTTATGAGAAGTTGGCTCAATCTATGGCCCAGAGCAGGTGCTTGAAAGTGTTTGCAGCGTGGAAGAAAAGCAGGAAGACGGAGAGCACAAAAGGACAGAAAAAAGGGAGGAATGGAGGGACAGAGGGACAGAAGAACAGACCAATGATGGACAGGTGGAAGGACAGGCAGAAGCCACAGTCCACAACAAATGTGCCTTGTCGCGTCTCCTAGTAATCTATGAGCCAACCTGCAGTGAGAGGAAGCACGCTTGTGTCCTCCAAGGTAGGTCTGTCTGCCCTGAAGATGGAACAAGCAGGGCCAACAGCTCCCTTCCTCCTCACCAGCTTTTAACCCTCCAGGGTTTTGAGTAAGGCCAATGCTGCAGACCCAAGACATCTATTTAGTAATTTTTTAAAAAATACATGAGTTTGTTTTGAGTTCGTTTTCTTCTCTTCATTCATAGCTAATTCTATTGTCATTCATTATTTATGGACCATCCACAGGGAAGACTACATATTGTCTCTGACTAAAGATAGTCCCCCAAACACAGGCAACTCAGCGACTCAAAGCCACAAAGAAGAAAAACAAGACGAGTTCCAAAGGTGAAGTCTGGCCCCACTCTGTTCCTCCGCCATCACATATGTGTGCTGGAGATTAACGCCCAAGGAAAACAGCAGCTGATACAGGGAAACAGCTGTCAGAACCAAGTAGCCGCATGCATCAACCTCTCTAACAACAAGGACTTTTCCCAGGGAGAAGTCCAGCCACTGGGAAAACCAAGCATATATGCCCCTTGAACACAGGACGGGGAGTAAACTGCACAATTCAAATACCGCCCTGTGGCCTGCTTCTTCAGATACAACTGGTTCACCACAGTTTTTCATTTGAAAAAGTTCCTCATGCTTCAAATGCTGAAACTAACATTAAATATGAATATATCACAGAAAGCGGGTAAGATAAATCTAATCCTCAGCTTTTCATGAATTTTTAAAAACATTTGTGACAGAAAGCCTTTAAATTTTACACAGTGACATTTTTATTTAGTGCCATGGGGCTTTCTATGTCGGATAAAAAATGAAACCCCAAATATTATGCCACTCCTCAACCACCGCTAAGTATTCAAACTAATAACATGGTATGATTCTGACAAAACGTCAAGGAGGAAAAAAGCTGGTTGTTATTTGGCCATAAGGTCACATTTGATGAAAAACTGTTCTTAGAATATCTTGAAAAGTCAGGAAGTGACAATAAAAATAGACGCTCTCAGAGTGTTAGCCGCATTCCTGCTCACACTCCAGATAGCATCTCCCTCCCTCTCTCTGGTTTTCCCTTTGGGGGACCAGAATAAAGCATCACTATTGTTAACAAATTAGGAAGAGGAAAACAAAAACAATGATTCCTTTAGTTACTGCTGACAGTAGAGAGAGCAAATCAGGAAAACAGAGCAGTAAACACGATGCCTAATCCTGACCTGGCTTCCACTCCTGAAAAAATCAGACATCCAATGCTTTGGGCCTTAAGCCAGATGTCTTCCTTTAGAGAAGCTTTCACAGGTTGTGCATTTTTATGACTCCCCCTTATTTGGTAATGAAAGGAATTGTCGCCCTCCAGCTCTAATGTCTTGGTTTACCAGTGATATCCCAGTTTACCAAGCTAGGAGACATCAAGAAAGGCCACCAGTTAAATACACCTACTTCTGAACAGAAAGACATAAGAAAGTAAAGCTTACTCTATTTTTTTTCTTTGTATTTCAGAAAATACAGTACTCTGGCCTCTGCATGGATCCCAGCATTCGAGTGGTAATGAAGCTGATGTGGCTGTCATCTTATGGAGGTACTACATCTTAACTTCTTTCTTCTTCCTCATATGGGCCCTGACTAAAGGTCAAGAGGAATACCAGCTCCTCCCTGATCAGCCTGGTCTTCCAGGCATCTCTCTTTTCTCTAGGACCCAGACCTAGAGAAGTTTGCCTCCCAGACCCATGGCACCAGCCTCATCTGCAAACTGTGTCAGGAAAGCCAATTCCCAGGCCTCGCCCAGCCTTTCTCAATCATAAAGCTGGGGGATGGTGCCTGGCAGTCTCTGTCTGAACACACCCTCCAGGGGATCGTGATGTAGGTTCAAGTGTGACAACCACCAACCTCGATGTAAAAGGATTCTATTAGCAAAAAAAAAAAAAAAAGGATTCTATTAGCACTAACCAATTACCTTTTCCTTGGATTAACAGCTTGGGTGCCTAGTCTCAAACCTAAACAAATTCTGAGACATCTTTCTCGCTCTTCTTCCTCTCTTCTCTACGTCCTTCCACCAAATGCCTTCCCCTTCTCTAGTCTCACTGGCACAAGAACCTGTCATTGCTACTAAATGAGTCACTTCAGAAAAGACATGAAGTTTAGCAGAGCAGACAAGGTGACAGTATCACTGAGGGAGATTGTGGGTGGGGGCCAGGGGAGCATAGGTGGCCACGAGACCCTTCATCAAAGGAATACTGAAAGTTTGAATGAATGGATAGATGGAAAGCAGATGAATGAATGGACAGTAAGATGGCTTTGAACCAAAAATGGAAGACTGTATCTAGCCTCTCTGAGCTCAGAAGACCTTGAAGGCCAGGTGTGTAGATCCCCATGACTGTACCAACCTTCAGGGAAGGCCAAGCCCTGCTGCTCTTCAGTGGCATTTGGGGTGGGAGGTTTCTTCACTGGACAAGACTCACACATTCAAGGGCAGTTAGCAACCCTTGCTCCTGCCCAGTAATAGCCTAGAGTGCTCCTTCATCGCTGTGTCCACGCCAAACACCCTACACCTTTTCCAAATACCTCATCTGAGAACCTCTGCCCTTTACCCTTACTCTAAATACAAGAAGAAAGACAAAAGGTAGTGAAATACTGCTTTCTCACCAGACTTCTATCTTCCCCTACCTCTTAAAATATCTTTGGTCCACTGGACTAAACATGAACGGAAACCCTAGATTTTGAGAGCAATGCTCAGCTCCAGTGCACAAAAAGGTCCTATGTAACTGAAGGTCAGCCACCATGTGGGCTTATGTGGATGGAAAAACTGGGGAATCCTATCCATACATCTGTCACCCACTTGGCAGGCAGTAGAGGATGTGGAAGAGCATCCGGGATCTCCACTTTTGGCCTCCTCAGCCGAGTTCAGAGTTCCTGCCCTCCTGGGTATCACAAAGAAGACAATTTATCCCGGGCAAGTACGGGCCCTACACTTTGGGGCTGTGCTGATGCTGCTCAGGATGCAGCTCTTCCATCTTCTAAGAGATCTGCAAATGGGCCCACTTTATCAAGTGCCTTCCAAAGGAGTGGGGCTTCCCTTGCGGTTCAGCTGGTAAAGATTCCGCCTGCAATGCAGGAGACCTGGGTTCGATCCCTGGGTTGGGAAGATCCCCTGGAGAAGGGAAAGGCTACCCACTCCAGTATTCTGGTCTAGAGAATTCCATGGACTGTATAGTCCATGGGGTCACAAAGAGTCGGACACAACTGAGTGACTTTCACTTTCACTTTCCAAAGGAGGGACTCCCACGCTCTGCTCCATAGCTCAGCCCACGTGCCCTCCTATTCTGTGCTGTGGCTAAAGACTTCCCAGGATCCACATCCGCGTGACTCTGATCTGACTGCCCCCAACCCAGAGGCCACTGCTGGTCTGGGAGTGGATGTATGGCTGGAGCTGACACGTATGGAGGGGGAAGCTCTACAGATGGTGACTATCTTCAACACAGTCATCACCAAGTTGGTGTCAATTTCTGTCGCTCCTGTCACGCCCTAAACTCCAATTAAAGCCTGATTTTTAAAAATAAGTAACTCAAAAAACTCTGTCCTTTGAATAGTTAATATCAGAAGTCCCTCACCAGTGAGCTCTCTTGACAAAAGTATTAACTACAGTTTTGGGGCGGGGGGGCGTGGTTGTGAACAGTAAGAGCATCATATACACTTCTAGTTCAGCAAGATTTTGGTAATAGAGCATCAGGAGATAACTCACATATGATTTCAGTTAGTGAAGTTATTTTTTTTTTTCTTTTCTGTGCCAAAATGAAGAAACTAATGCTTGTAGGAAACACAATCACTGGACTGGACTCAAGTGGAATCCAGTTCCCTAATGACTAATAATATCTTTTTCTCTTTGCAACTGCTGGAGCCTGAGACTAGGATTCCGCTCAAATCAAGCACAAAAATCACTCCTCTGACTTTATTCTAATTCAGATGCAAGCTCCTTTGACCGCAAAAAAAGTTTCCAGTTATAGGACAGTGCTAAGGAGAAGAAAGTTTAAGTTTCACCTCTGGAAGTCTCTTCTCCAACACGATCACAGAAAACTGAAATCACAAAGGTTGGCGGGGCAAGGGGAAGAGGGAGAGAGCTCTGTACATCCTAGCAGTTGGTGGAGCCCCACTATGGGGAGACTAGGCTTTCTGGTGACTATTCTAGGAAAGGGTGATCTTCTGAGGAGCTAAATGGAGACATCATTCAAGAGTTTACTCAAAGTCAAACACAAGTGATGACGTTTCAAAAAGCTGGTGAGATACAAGAACAGGATGGCTCTTTGAAGGCATAAATTTTACTACACTAGTATCTGGCAGCACTTTCCCTTTCTGTTCAGTACAGATTTATTAAATATCCAAAACACATGAAGCAGTGAAGCAGACGAAAAGGCAAGAGGATGCTGAATGTCCCTGCAAACACTGAATCAGCAATTCCCTGGGTTCTCCAGAGTGGTGTGTTGAGGGGTGCCCACCCATTCAGCATGGTCATCCCAATTCCTGGTCAAGATACAGGTCATGGGAGATCGTGATGAGAAGAGAGACAAAACAGTGTCTATATATGACCATATCCACCACCTTTCAGCTTTCCTTCTCAGAGAGATATACAAACTGCTATTTAAACTCACTGTTAACTTTTTTATTTATTCTTACAGGCTCCTTTCATGAACATCTATGATTGATGATATTATGAAGTCTTCTCGGTGCTCAGCAGGGAGAGGCAGGAGCAGGGCAGAAGCCCTGTAAGCAGCCAGCTACTGTCCGAGCCAGAAGAGAACTAGTGCAAAAGAGTGTCCACACAACAGAGCATCTGTGCACTTTTAATAGAAGATTTTTTTAAAACTCACTGGGAAATTTACATTAACAATTGTCAATTCACCCACCTTTGACTGGCTCAGCTTAAATGACTTGATCTGAACAGAAGATATGCCAGAATAGAATACAACTCAAAATTCTAAAAATCAAATGCACAGTGCAGTAGGAAAAAATATATTTGGACCTCCATCCTAGGGACAGAGCTTACTTTCGAAATACCTCACATACCACTGTGTTAATTCTGACATCTCCAAAGGGACATGCTTCATGTGAATCTCTTTCAAACTTGGCTGTAAGAGAAGATAAAATGTAAAAAAAATCTTCTGATTATGATGTTGGGCTTAAGACTTACAATTATTCACATAATGTGTATTTCCCTGGATGTCTTGAAAAGTTAGTGATAAGTCAAGTTACATGAAACCTCCCTGCCCAACCAGAGTTAAAGACTTGTCAGATTCACAGCTGCTTTAGATGTATTTGAAGTTTAACTGCTTTTCTCCTCCTTTCTTTTCAGAACCAGTGCCCACCTTGAGAGCAAAACCTAGATGTTAATTATTCTCTTATCGCCACAAAGTAAAGGGCCAGGAAGTGTTCATTGAATGGAGCCAGAAATTTGGTTATGACATCTCCTCCTCCTTTGTCCTACCATTAGCATCCTACCACATCACAACAGCTACATGAAAGGAGCTGTCCTCCTTAACAACCCAGACCCCTCTTGGAGTCCTGCTGTTTGTCACTGTCACATATCAGCTCTTCTAGCCTGGTTTATGATAACAGCAGATTGTATTCTTGGCCCTCTATGGTCCATGTCTCACTCCCTTGTTCTCATGCACATGACTCCTATCTCCTATTAATTATTGGTTGCCATAAAGAAGAACCCAATCTCAGCCAGGTTTCCGGTGGACCTCTCTCTGCCTCTGACTTCCAAATACTCTTCCTAGCTTGCTCCCTCACATTGTCTCAAGTTTCTATTTATTATGATCAAAGGACTCTCACTTGGAGGGGTCACTATCACTCAGGTATGTGTACACATACACACCCCATTCTCTTGTTCTGAAATAATTTTCCAAAACATGTTGCCAAGATGTTCCACCAGCACACCAACTAAGCACCACAACACCTAATGTCACAATCTGGTAAATGTGGGAATCACAGCATACTTGGTCTCTAAGAAGTCCTACAGTTTACTTTTATCCTTAACATTATTTCAGAGTTTTCTAAACTTAGCTGAACACACCCTAGTTCTTTGATACCTAGCAACACGTCACAAGAACGGGCAGTCTATGGAAGAGCTGGGTGAGAACATTACCACCTCTGCTTCCTAAATTCTCTTGCCTCATCCTCTCCGTCTCCTAGACTTACAACTTGGAACCCACTCCTGACTACTCTTTTACTGTACCTTTCCATATCAAACCCACCACCCAGTTCCTGCTTTCAGATTCATCCCTTTCTCTTTGATCCCAGCCTATAGACTTTGCTTCTGTCACAGGGACTATTTTGAAAGTTTTCTAGACAATGGTCCTATTCCCCAATTCAAGTCGCTTCTTTGGATCTCCTGTAGACTCATATTTTAGTCACTCTCCACCATCACCCCTTACTATATCTACTTAAAAACACTCAGAATATATACTGCTTCTCAATGGCTATTCATGTAAATTCCCAAAGTCCTGAAGAACTTTGAGGGTTTACTTCTAATTGTCGCAACATGCTAGATCTCTCCATGGCTGGCATCTTTCTCTTGTGCTCTTAGACAAAGAGCAAACTTTCTCTGACTGTAAGACACCTAAATCCCATCTTAGATGCTTCCATTAGATCTTCCAGGGTTTACTCTTTCAACCTGTCCAATAGAAGCTTTAGTATCTCTCCTTTTACTGAATGTGTTTACATGAAGTCTGTTTTATATTTGCATGTTAAACACACATAAACTTTCTCTCTGAGACACATGTGTGCATCAGCAGGAAAGATGTACCTGAGAATATGAGCCAAATTCTAGAATTTATCATGCACTTTAACTTCTGCCAGGATCTGATCATTTGGTTCATTGGTTTGCTTTTTGAATACCTCAGGAGACCATGCCCTAAAAAAACTGTAAAGAACCATCCAATACATGCATTAAAGAGATGGGTTGGATTTTCTCTTTGTCAAACAAAATAACTTTCTGAAAGTGTAGCAGGGGCTTCCACTCGTGCTGGGGAAATGCAGTGCTAAAGAACGAATCAAAACCTACTTAAGTGCTCAATGAGGATGTACATTCAGACAACATTAAAAGCATAGAAGGCAGCTCTCCAAACGTCTGACAGTATATGAAAATGCTGTTTCTATTTTACCCCCACTGTTCCCGAGAGAGGAGCCTGCATGCTATTTTGTTGTAGGACATCTTATTCACAGAGGATAAACAAGCCAAAGTAAATTTCCATTTCACATACTACTTCGGCAAAACACAGTTTGCCATTATGCTTTCAAAAGACTCTTTTCTGCTGTTAGGACACATAAAAGGGAATCTCATGCCTTTCTTCTACCAGAGGATTAGTTTTATCTTTTGATTAATAATACCTTCCTTCTAGATGCATTTAGAGAATTTAAGAAGAATGTAGAAAGATGGTAGGGTGGCAGGGAATATCACAGGGCCAGTTTGAGTTTTATGTTTATCCAGGGCTTTAACAAGAAACTGCCTATACATACATGGAGCAAGTCCTAATTTTCTAGTAAAGCAGCTGTATGAACTCAATGAGCATACAAGATCCTTCCCAGCTCTACAGTATTTTGACTTATTTGGTCCCAACATAGTCTAGGCTATTCCCCTTACCTGGGATAGCATCTTCTCCTCTAGTATATCTAAATTCCATCTCACCTCTAAGGAGCAACTAAAGTCCAGCTAGCTAAATGTATTCTACTGACATGCAGCTGACATGTGATCATGACATTTTTATGTGTATGAGATACTTGAGGGCAAAGTATTATTCAGTATTCCTTTCTACCTTTAAAGTGCTCCATCACTCTTCCTTCATTCACCCCTCCCTTCCTTCTTCCATTCCTTTCTTTCACTCACTCACTTGTTCATTTACTCATTATTCTTTTCTAGAAATACCATCATGAGTGAGCATTTGACTTTGACCACTATTACAGGGACATTAGGGGCTTACCATGTGGTGAAGTGGTAAAGAACCCGCTTGCCAATGCTAGAGACACAAGAGACGTGGGTTTGATCTCTGGGTTGGGAAGATCCCCATGGAGGAGGAAATGGCAACTGACTCCAGTATTCTCATTTGGAGGATTCCATGGACAGTGGAGCCTGGTGGATTACTGCCCGTGGGGCTGCAAAGAATTGGACAGGACTGGCCAACAGAGCACAACAACACAACCATAAGCCACGATCCATGCTGGAAGCTGGGTATACAAAAATCAGATGGGCCAAGTCCTGGGTCTTTAATGAGTTCAAAGTATAGCAATGGCGACATACTAATTAACCAAGAATCACAGTGCAAAGGGATAACATGACAATAAAAGTATACATAAAAGAGAAAAGAGCCATTAACAAGTCTACATGGAAAAATAAGTCTCAGAGCGGTGATGCAGCTGGAGTTAAATTCTGAAAGATGAGTAGGAATTTACCCAGTAGAAAATGATAGAGAGAGCACTAGGGCTAAAGAAAAGGAGGAGCAAAGGCAAGAAGGCAAGCAGGGAATGGGGGCTTCACAGCACAGAATGGGGCTGACAAAGGGGGGGGTCCTGCAGGTGGGGTGAAGGGAGGGGGAGATGCCTGGACCTCAGGGCCAAAGTTACAGTCTGTGCTTTATCTTAAAGGCAACTGGGAGTAAGCAGAGGTACGGTCTGATCACATTTGTGACTTTAAGACCAGTGATCTGGTGGCACTGGGAGGAATGAAGAAGAAAGAGCATGCGAAAGTCAAGGAGATCTTTAGGAGGTTGACACAATGATCCAACTGAGGCAGTGAAACTAAGGATGCAGAAGAAAAGTTGGAGAAACACATAGATTGACAACATGTTCACACTCCACAGTCATGATGGGGATAAATCAGTGACTGAATTGGTGTGTATACAGATAGAAAAACACCTAAACTCTGTTGTGTTCTTAAGTCGACATATATGGATTCGACAGAGGTGTTGAGTGCCAATGGTGTACAAACTACGTTAAATTCAGACCCTCACTAGAGAGGCAAATGAGCTGGAAACAGGCTCAGAGGAGCATGGTGGCAAATCTCAGCCAATGAGAAGAACCCAGTGGATGTGTTCCTCAAGTCTCTGATGCTGGTGTGGTGACATCAGTGAAAAAACAGTAGGCCTGTGATAGTTTTGAACAGTTAGCTTACTGTTAAAACACCAATCCATCTACCATTTGAAAAGATTAAAGAAAAAAACATAAAAATACATAAGCTCTTGATACATATGAAAAAGCATCTTTCTGATCTAACAAATTTCAAGTAAACAGTTTAGTCAAGTATGTCTCCAAAAATGTCTTAAGATAGAGACAAAAATGGGAAATTTCTTTCCCCCAAAAGAAATTTCCAGACAAACTTTTCTGTCCTTCAGAGGAAGGAAAGGAAATAAAACAGTTTCAGTCAGAATAAGTTAATAAACTATGCTAAGCTTGTTAATAAGCTATGAAGCCCATAATAAATGACAAAGCAGGTTGAGCTGGTTTAGAAAGCTGACCTATATTTTGGAGCATCATCATGAAAACTGTGACCGAATGATACCTCATTTTCAGCGTCACCAATAAGGTCTCACTATGTACTTCAGGACACACTTTTAATTTGTCAGGCAGCTCCTTAAAAATATTTGGAACCATGGATTTACATGTATTCCCCATCCCAGTCCCCCCTCCCACCTCCCTCTCCACCCGATCCCTCTGGGTCTTCCCAGTGGACCAGGCCCGAGCACTTGTCTCATGTACCCAACCTGGGCTGGTTATCTGTTTCATCCTAGATAATATACATGTTTGTACATGTAAATCCATGGCTAATTCATTTCAATGTATAACAAAAACTACTGTAATGATGTAAAGTAATTAGCCTCCAACTAATAAAAATAAATGGAAAAAAAAAAGAAAAAAAAATATTTGGAACCAATGTATGACAAAAACCACTGCAATGATGTAAAGTAATTAGCCTCAGACTAATAAAAATAAATGGAAAAAAAATATTTGGAACCTTCTCCAATGTCTTTATATTGCTTGCATAAAGATCTAATAACCAATCAGTATGAGTACTACTGGTTTCCTTATAACTCTGACAAGCTAGAAGCAGCTTGCTTTTGTTATAAAAGTGATATTAGTTATATTGTACACGTAAAATTTTTTAACTATGTATTTTTCATATCAAAATGTAATGTCCTCTATTCTAGGTATTCTGGGTCTTAGAATCATGGCAAGAATATTCATGCAAATATGAATCTATAAACATGTAGTTTCTTGTTTCTTCTCTGTAAGCTGTTGTAGTACTCGTTTTAGTTTTACGTATTTCTAAAATAAACATTTCAAAATCCCCACCCCCACCCCACCAAATAAAAGAAAGAAAAGAGGTAATGCTTGGAGCAATGTTTTGTTGCTTGGTTTTCAAGTAAAATTGCTACTTACAAGGCTACGGCATACAATGAAAGATTATCCAGCCTTTAAAAAAAGGAAATTCTGACATATGGTGCAGCATGGATGAACCTTGAAGACATTACATTAAGTGAAAGAAGTCAATCACAAAAGGATAAATACTAGACGATTCCTCTCATATGAGACACCTAAAATAGTAGAAATCACAGAGACACAAAAGTAGCATGGTGACCACCAGGGGCTGGGGCAGGAAGAATGGAGACTTGTTGGGTACAGAGTTTTGGTTTCGCAAGGTGAAAGGAGGTCTGGAGACACACAGATGATGGTGATAGTTGTGTAAAAATGTGAATACACTTAATGTCACTGAATTGTACACTTAACGGTTAAAATGGTAAGTTTTATGTTACGTATATTTTTATCACAATTTGTAAAAAGGCTTAGGGTATACTGCTCTTTCCCTACTGGCCTCTCTCCATGTAGGAATACTGACTAGAATGGCAAAAAAATTGCTCATGAGGCTCTGATATCCTGCTATTTAATATTCAACCACAAAATCATTAGGGGCGCAGACAGCATGTAGTGAGGTAAGTTAGAGAACAAACCCATATATGTCCAGAAACTCACCTCAGTCTTCCAGTAAAGACTCTTTCCACTTCTCTGAAAGATAACCGACTGTCTCCATAAAGACAGTCTCTAAATATGGCTAATGTAAATACTAATAGCTCTGGCTTAAATCCTGTAGGACTCATTCTTTATGTTCATCAGCTGCTCCATTGATTCCCAAAGACTAACACTTACTCCTTTTTGGAATCAACTAGGCTCCCTGATTTTACAGAAGAACAGAAGAGAAAACTGCATCAAAGCTTAAAGACTCAATGACACTACCTTTATATTTTATTAGAAAGAATGAGTTCACATCACATACTTATGCAAAACAGGGACTTTTAAGCACATCCAGAGGTCAGGTACACATTGCTTACATCTTCTAGATGTAGAACTGAATACTTAGAAAGATGACCCCAAGGTGCTCCAAGAATGGAGATCCTCAAAAAGAGATCCAATTAAACTCAGAGCAGTTTAATGACTAGTTATTAAGACATTTAACAATGAGGGGTGAACCCAAATTCCATGCCTTCCATAAAAATATCCTAGATGCCAACTGTTGGAATTCTCTCTCACTTCTTCCTGTTCCTACTGAACTTGCTTTGAATCCCTAGAATAGCATTCACTACTCTCTGCCTTGTAATTATGGCCACTGATGTATGTATCTGTTTAACAGACTGAGACTATAAGCAAGACAGGAAGGCAAGGGCTGTATTGTGGTAATAATCTTTGTATTCTGTGATGTGTCTTGCACATTGGAGGTATGAAATATTCATAATTTACTTCAGTCAACAATAAATTCAACATCCATCCAAAACATTTAGATTTTTGGGCTTCTATGGCAGTCCAGTGGTTAAGACTCCACGCTTCCAACTCAGGGAGCATACACTCAATCCATGGTCAGGGAACTAAAATTCCACATGCTGGGCAGCATGGCCAAAAATTAAAAAAAAAATATTAACAATAAAAAAATTTAGATGTATGGGGAAGTCCTGTGTAAGATGCACTTTCTATGTGCATGGGATATAAGAATGGAACAAATCAACCTGTTTCCCCTTTCATGACAGCATCTGGTGGTTAAGAGTGAATTAGTATTAATAGGAATCCCCTCTAAGATCAGACTTATCAACTATGTGATCCTGAGCAACTTACTTAACCTCAGTTGCTTTGTCTGAAATTGAGATAATAGGTATCTCATAGATTTTCTAGGAAGATTAAATAGAAAAATGTATGTAAAGTATATAACCATTATTACTGTTATTGAATTTTACCAAATTAAAAAATCAATCATCATAATGCCTCTTCATGAATCTAGTTACAAAGGAAGACTGTTTCAATTACAACAGCTTTAAAAACAGCAGGTTAACTGTCCTGCTCCTTTGCTTGGGGACTGGAGAGCATGAACAACTTATAGAAGATAGTCACACAGCAGAGACAGGCTCGGAGGAAAGCGATCATTCTGAAAAAAGATCAAGGAAGAAAGCCAACAGCCATCATCACATAGTCACTGCCTATAAGGAAAGGCAGACAGAACACACAGGAGAAACCACAAGGACCAGAGCCGACAAACCACAGAGCACTCAGGTCAATAAAGCTTCAGTTAAGGTGGTGCCCAACAGTGAGTGGCCAGAAGACCATTCCAGAAGCCCCTCAAGTTCGAGCCCATGCCAACTCCTTCTGGCTGCACCCAAACTGTTATCTACTGTTAACGATGGAAAAACAACAAGGCATGTGTCTGGGGAAAACGGCCTGTTGTCAGAGAACAGAAAGCCTTTTATTGAGCATTTTGATACTCAGGAGTAAACACACCACCACTGAAAATCACCCCAAACCATCTTTCAGAAAGCTTGGCATCCATTCAATAATGGATGAAGAAATCTGAAATTGCCAGGCCAAACTGATACTCCTCCCAAGGCAGTGAAGAAACAGTGGCTGAATGAGACCATAAACTCATGTGGTACAGATTTCCAAATCTGCTAGTGGATATTGCTGACAGATACTTAGACATGAAAAGATGGATTCACAGGCCTCTTCCTGGAAGGGGCCAGGCTTTACTGCCAAACGCTTCTCTTAAAGGCTTCTTTCAATACCAGGAAGGAAGGGACAAATGGTATTTAGTTTGGATCCTATATGTAGTACATTAAATTCAGCAAACCTTTGTGGAATGCCTACTGCTACATAGCCCATCCCACAAAGCAAAACGGCTTTCCTCTGTTATTTTTATCTCTATGTTTTCAAGAAAGTGTTGTGTTTTTAGCTATAATATGGGAAATTTAAACATAATATTGACAGGAATCAATGCAACCATCCAATTCCAGATCTCCCAGATCCTCTAGGTAACTAGAGCCTCAAAGCTGAATATTCCATGGCCTTCTAGAGAGATGTCTACTGAAAGTTTGCAATGACATGGGAAATCATATACGATACTGAGTGGAAAGGATACACAATTATGTGTGTGAAAAAAAATTATGCATGTGGTATGATCTCAACCAGTTAAAAATGCATGGCAAAAGGAAAGTAAATACAAAAAATGTCAACAGTGTAGACCCAGGGTGATTAAATTATAATGCTTTTTACTTTCTTTTATATTTTTTTCAAATTATTTCTTCAATTGAAGGATAATTGCTTTACAAAATTGTGTTGGTTTCTGCCACGTATCAACATGAACCAGTATACATGTGTCCCCTCCCTCTTTAACATCCCTCCCACCTTCTTCCTCATCCTACTCCCCTAGGTTGTTACAGAACCCTGGTTTGAGATCCCTGAGTCGTACGGCAAATTCCTATTGGCTATATAGTTTTCTACTATCCAGTGTTTCTAAATCAGTGATTACTTTTAGAATAAAAGTTTTAAGAAAATAGCACACACTAACATAGGTAGAAAGAATGGCCTACCTTTCCACACTATTGATGCCTTTCTTAAGGTCTGACTTGATTTGCTGCTGCTGCTGCTGCTGCTAAGTCACTTCAGTCGTGTCTGACTCTGTGCAACCCCATAGACAGCAGCCCACCAGGCTCTGCCATCCCTGGGATTCTCCAGGCAAGAACACTGGAGTGGGTTGCCATTTCCTTCTCCAATGCATGAAAGTGAAAGTGAAGTTGCTCAGTCATGTCTGACTCTTTGCGACCCCATGAACTGCAGCCTACCAGGCTCTTCTGTCCATGGGATTTTCCAGGCAAGAGTACTGGAGTGGGTTGGCATTGCTGTCTCCGGACTTGATTTGCAACACCTCCTAACTAGAAATCACATGCAGCTTCCATTAGTGTGTCATTATATTTCCTTTTCCAAGTCATTAGTAAGGATGTTAAGAACAGATGTAAAATGAGTCATGATGGTAACTCACAAGATACCACCCATACAGAGCATCCCCAGCCGTTTATCATCAGACTTTACTTATAGTTATCCATCAGTTCACATCCTCAGTGACTAAGTGGATGATATAAAGTCATTTTCAATTAATGTTGTTTCACAATAAGTATCAAGTCATTTAATCAAATGTTTTCAAAGTAAAAAATATATTTCTTGCTCCTCTAATTAAACCCATGAATTCCTATTTATACATGGGAAAGGGACTGAAAAGAGTTGAATTAACTGTGTAACTGTTTTTAATGTATGATTCCATATCAATTTCTCACTTCCCAGTATTTGAAGAAGCACTGGTTTAAGGGGTGTGACCTATTTGCACAGGGTCCACAGCTTAATTGTTCTGTTTTCTATCAGTTCTTCATAAGCAAAAGCTCTTTTAAAACACAAACCAAATTATTACAGTTTCTCAAATGGTAGAAAAACAAAATGTGACGGAACTCTGGTTCCCCAGATTTTGAGGTTTGGTTGTTTTCCCCCTGGTCTTAGAACTACTGACTTAAGTATATCAAACCCTTAAAATCACACAGATTCCACAGTTATCTTCTTTTCTCAACTATTTGCCAACTGTCTCCACTTAATGTGAACATACTTTGATTTTGCTACCTTTCAAAAACCAAGCCTGAATTTTTTTTTTAAATGAGACTCATGTTTGGGGTTTGGAGAGATGGAATAAATACACTTCTAAGAGAAACCTTTTTGTAGAATAATTTCTGGTCTGTTAGAGCAAAAGTTCAATTCACTCTGTGCTTGGCTGCCATTTTTATTCATTCATTCATTCAAACTTTAGTTTCACAGCAAGTGTCAGGAGGAAAAACAGTTCTCTTAAGGCTCTAAGTTCTCTTTAGGATTCCTGATGAGTTTTAGGCAAAGCAGACTCTCACCAAATGAACAAATGGCATGCCTTTCATTAATCATTTTGCATGTTCTCATTGTCCTGTACTGAAATATTTCCCCATTCTCTTCGCCTTTTTCTGTAACTTATACAAAGACTCCAAACCACACAAAGTAGAGGATAAGAAAATCTTCATTTTAAAAAACAAAACAGAGGGCAACAAGATGGCAGAGGAGTAGGTAGATGTGGAGTACATCTCTCTCCACGGGTGCATCAGGAATACATCTTGAGATGTAGAAGATCTCACAGAGCACCAGCTAAGAGTGGGAAGGAGTCCCTGACCACTGGAAAGGAATATACAGATCCATGCAAAACTCAGTAGGATGAAGGAAGGAAGGGAAAAAGAGGAGAGTGAGCAGGACTGGACCTGCACCTGGAGGGTAGGAATTGAAGCAGGGGTCAGATCCCCACATTGGGGCAATTGTTTGGGACAAAGGAGAAGCATTTGAGGCTGTTGGAGAGTGTAGCAGCTGATATGTGACAGTCTGAATGGGGCAAGAACCACACAGACAATCCTGGCCACAGCCCGACCTACCCTGGACAGGGACGCAGTCCCCTGTGTGGCAGCTAGGAGCTGGAGTATAGGGATTGGAGAGCAATCCCAGGGTGAGTTCTGCTGTTGACAGGAGGGAA
Organism: Odocoileus virginianus; assembly: GCF_023699985.2. Taxonomy (NCBI): domain Eukaryota; kingdom Metazoa; phylum Chordata; class Mammalia; order Artiodactyla; family Cervidae; genus Odocoileus; species Odocoileus virginianus. The sequence goes on from NW_027224266.1 coordinate 323,720, forward strand.
ATGGCCCGAGGGGATGTGAGGGAGGAGATGGTGGTGGGAAATGCCTGTGGAGGAAAGCCAGGCAGCCATGGAAGCAAGGCGATACTGCTGAGTCACATGCAGGGGGTGGAGGTATCACTGTGGCCTCTCTCTCCCCACATGCTGGCACCAGCAGCAGACCAATAGAGAAAGCCCCAGAGAGGGTGGCCTTTTGAGTGCCTGATATGCTGAGCAATAGAGAAGGATCCCAGCCAGGGGAGACCTTTGAGCAACTGCTGCTGCGAGGTCAGCACATACAGAGATTAAGGCTGCCCTGGACACACACTCCTCAGTCATGTTTTCTGGAATTTGTAGAAAACCACCAGCAGGAAGTGATGTGGAAAAAACCTCATGGTGGATAACATGCTGCCTGACCAACCTTGTCTGAGGACATCAAAGAAAATATGATAGATTTCATCTTCCAACTTTTCTTCAAATAAATTGAACTATTTAAGAGAGACCAAGAGGAAACGCAGTGACCCCACCGCGCCGACGTTCCTGATCCCCAGAGCGACAGTGGCTGCTGCCTAACCTGGAAAATGGAAGAGTAGAAGGACATGCACTCATCTTCTCCTGTGAGAACTCCAAAATTACAACTTGCTGCTGAACAACCATCAACAGGAGAATGTTGGATCCCACCAAAAAAAGATACCCCATGTCCAAGGGCAAAGGAGAAGCCCCAGCAAGACAGTAGGAGGGGTGAAACTGCATTTAGAATCAAACCCCATACCCACCAGAGACACTCAGAGGGTTCAAACAAACCTTGTGCACACCAGGACCCAGAGACCCCACAGAGACTGAGCCAGAACTGTGTTTGAGTGTCTCCTGCAGAGGTACGGGTCAGCAGTGGCCTGCCACAGGGGCAGGGGCTCTGGGTGCAGCAGACCTGGGTATGGCATAAGCCCTCTTGGAGGAGGTCACCATTAACCCCACCATAGAGCCACCAGAACTTACACAGGACTGGGGAAACAGACTCTTGGAGGGCACAAACAGAACCTTGTGTGCACCAGGACCCAGGAGAAAGGAGCAGTGACCCCACAAGAGACTGACCCAGACTTGCCCAGGAGTGTCCAGGAGTCTCTGGTGGAGGCATGGATCGACAATGGCCTTCTGTAGAGTCAGGGGCACTGAGTGTGGCAGTGTGTGCATGAACAACAGAAAATTGGATTAAAGATTTACTGAGCATGGCCCCACCCATCAGAACAAGACCCAGTTTCCCCCTCAGTCAGTCTCTCCCATCAGGAAGCTTCCATAAGCCTCTTATCCTTATCCATCAGAGGGCAGACAGAATGAAAACCACAATCACAGAAAACTAACCAAACTGATCACATGGACCACAGCCTTGTCTAACTCAATGAAACTATGAGCCATGCCATGTAGGGCCACCCAAGACGGATGGGTCATGGTGGAGAGTTCTGACAAAACATGGTCCACTGGAGAAGGGAATGGCAAACCACTTCAGTATTCTTGCCTTGAGAACCCCATGAACAGTATGAAAAGGCAAAAAGATAGGACACTGAAAGATGAACTCCCCAGGTCGGCAGGTGCCCAATATGCTACTGGGAGATCAGTGGAGAAATGACTCCAGAAGAGAATGAAGAGATGGAGCCAAAGCAAAACAACACCCAGTTGTGGATGTGACTGGTGATGGAAGTAAAGTCCGATGCTGTAAGAGCAATATTGCATAGGAACCTGGAATGTTAGGTTCATGAATCAAGGCAAATTGGAAGTGGTCAAACAGGAGATGGCAAGAGTGAACATCAACATTTTAGGAATCAGCGAACTAAGATGGACTGGGATGGGTGAATTTAACTCAGATGACCATTATATATACTACTGTGGGCAAGAATCCCTTAGAAGAAATGGAGTAGCCTCAGAGTCAACAAAAGAATCTGAAATGCAGTACTTGGATGCAATCTCAAAAACGACAGAATGACCTCTGTTTGTTTCCAAGGCAAACCATTCAGTATCACAGTAATCCAAGTCTATGCCCCGACCAGTAATGCTGAAGAAGCTGAAGCTGAATGGTTCTATGAAGACCTACAAGACCTTCTAGAGCTAACACCCAAAAAAGATGTCCTTTTCATCATAGGGGACTGGAATGCAAAAGTAGGAAGTCAAGAGATACCTGGAGTAACAGGCAAGTTTGGCCTTGGAGTACAAAATGAAGCAGGGCAAAGGCTAACAGAGTTTTGCCAAGAGAACGCACTGGTCATAGCAAACACCCTCTTCCAACAACACAAGAGAAGACTCTACATATGGACATCACCAGATGGTCAATACCAAAATCAGACTGATTATATTCTTTGCAGCCAAAGATGGAGAAGCTGTATACAGTCAGCAAAAACAAAACCTGGAGCTGACTGTGGCTCAGATCATGAACTCCTTATTGCAAAATTCAGACTTAAATTGAAGAAAGTAGGGAAAACCACTAGACCATTCAGGTATGACCTAAATCAAATCCTTTATGATTATACAGTGGAAGTGACAAACAGATTCAAGGGATTAGATCTGATAGAGTGCCTGAAGAACTATGGACGGAGGTTTGTGACACTGTACAGGAGGCAGTGATCAAGACCATCCCCAAGAAAAAGAAATGCAAAAAGGCAAAATGGTTGTCTGAGGAGGCCTTACAAATAGCTGAGAAAAGAAGAGAAGTGAAAAGCAAAGGAGAAAAGGAAAGATATACCCATTTGAATGCAGAGTTCCAAAGAATAGCAAGGAGAGATAAGAAAGCTTTCCTCAGTGATCAATGCAAAGAAATAGAGGAAAACAATAGAATGGGAAAGACTAGAGATCTCTTCAAGAAAATTAGAGATACCAAGGGAACATTTCATGCAAAGATGGGCTCAATAAAGGACAGAAATGGTATGGACCTAACAGAAGCAAAAGATATTAAGAAGAGGTGGCAAGAATACACAGAAGAACTATACAAAAAAGATCTTCATGACCCAGATAACCATGATGGTGTGATCACTCACCTAGAGCCAGACATCCTGGAATGTGAAGTCAAGTGGGCCTTAGGAAGCATCACTATGAACAAAGCTAGTGGAGGTGATGGTAATTCCAGCTGAGCTATTTCAAATCCTAAAAGATGATGCTGTGAAAGTGCTACACTCAATATGCCAGCAAATCTGGAAAACTCAGCAGTGGCCACAGGACTGGAAAAGGTCAGTTTTCATTCCAATCCCAAAGAAAGGCAATGCCAAAGAATGTTCAAACTACTGCACAATTGCACTCATCTCACATGCTAGCAAAGTAATGCTCAAAATCCTCCAAGCCAGGCTTCAACAGTACATGAACCGTGAACTTCCAGATGTTCAAGCTGGATTTTAAAAAGGCAGAGGAACCAGAGAGCAAATTGTCAACATCCACTGGATCATCAAAAAAGCAAGAGAGTTCCAGAAAAACATCTACTTCTGCTTTATTGACTACGCCAAAGCCTTTGACTGTGTGGATCACAACAAACTGTGGAAAATTCTTCAAGAGATGGGAATACCAGACCACCTGACCTGCCTCCTGAGAAATCTGTATACAGGTCAAGAAGCAACAGTTAGAACTGGACATGGAAAAACAGACTGGTTCCAAATTGGGAAAGGAGTACGTCAAGGTTATATATTGCCACCCTGCTTATTTAACTTATATGCAGAGTACATCATATGAAATGCCGGGCTGAATGAAGCATGACAGCTGGTAGATATATCAATAACTTCAGATACGCAAATGACACCACCCTTATGGCAGAAAGCAAAAACTAAAGAGCCTCTTGAAAGTGAAAGAGGAGAGTGAAAAAGTTGGCTTAAAGCTCAACATTCAGAAAACTAAGATCATGGCATCTGGTCCCATCACTTCATGGCAAATAGATGGGGTAACAGTGGAAACAGTGACAGACTTTATTTTGGGGGGCTCCAAAATCACTGCAGATGATGACTGCAGCCATGAAATTAAAAGATGCTTGCTCCTTGGAAGAAAAGTTATGAACAACTTAGACAGCATATTAAAAAGCAGAGACATTACTTTGCCAACAAAGGTCCATCTAGTCAAAGCTGTGGTTTTTCCAGTAGTCATGTATGGATGTGAGAGTTGGACTATAAAGAAAGCTGAGTGCCAAAGAATTGATACTTTTGAACTGTGGTGTTGGAGAAGACTCTTGAGAGTCCCTTGGACTGCAAGGAGATCCAACCAGTCCATCCTAAAGGAAATCAGTCCTGAATATTCATTGGAAGGACTGATGCTGAAGCTGAAATTCCAATACTTTGGCCACCTGATGCGAAGAACTGACTCATTGGAAAAGACCCTGATGCTGGGAAAGATTGAAGAAGGGAGGAGAAGAGGATGACAGAGGATGAGATGGTTGGATGGCATCACCGACTCAATGGACATGAGTTTGAGTAAGCTCTGGGAGTTGGTGAGGGACAGGGAAGCCTGGTGTGCTGCAGTCCATGGGGTCGCAAAGGGTCAGACACGACTCAGCGACTGAACTGACTGACTGCTGCAAGCAACAGAGAAGGAACAGCCAGGCAGGGAGGCCTTTGGAAGGCTAGCTGCCAGAAGTAGAAAAAGACTCTAATAGTGCCAGAGCTCTTGTACCTGAAGCCACTGGCATCCCTGCACACTTGGCGCTGCCAGGGTCCCTGCGATCCAAGCAGCCATGCTACCTCCATGCTCGATCCTCACTAGGACAGAGCTGCCAGAGGGTAGAAAAAACCTTAATAGTGCCATATCTCCTGTGCCAATGGTCACCAGCTCCCCTGAGTACCTGGTGCTTCCAGGGCCCCTGTGATCCAAGCAGCTGCAATACCTCCACACCTGGTCCCCACTGGGGCAGACCCAAGTCTTCTAGGGCAGCCTCAGGAGCAAACCCCTGTGGATGACCCACATGCAGAAGTGGAGATAAAACCACAATTGAACTCCAGGGGCCATGTGGTAAAGGAAGAGGACCAAAACCCTTTCCACCAGCTGTACAAGCTGCAGATTATATCCACATGATCAACTAGACAGACTCTGTGTCTATGGAATATATAAAAAGACAATGAAAGTTTCCCACAAAAGAAAACGCCTAGCTCTGGCAGCTGTGGACACTGGAGGCAAGAACATGCAGGAGTAGGGCCAGATTAGAGTCTGAGTTGTCCTGACAGCAGGTCCAGAGACCAGTCCTGTATTGGATGGCCTTCTAGGGAGGCAGAGGTGGACTATGACTCAGGAAGGGAAAGGATGCTGACAGCTGAGATCCAAGACAAACATTTATTATTATTCTGATATTTTGATTTGTTCTGTTTTTCTTCTTTGTTTTTCCTCTGTCACTGTTGATTTTATTACTATTAACTAACTCTATCTAACCTTCTGAGAACTTTATACCTCCTTTATCTACTTCTACATTAGCTTTCTGTCATTCTGTGGGGTTTTTTCTTTTTTTAATTTTTTTCTTACTGTTTTTTTTCTGCTGTAGTTATTCTTTAATATATACAAACTTTTTTTAATATACTCCTATTTAACTTCATTTTTCTATTTTTTTCCTTTTCTTTCTTTATTTCATCATGTTTGTTACTTTGTTTTGCCTTCTTTGCTTTATTCCCCAGTTGGCACTCTGCTTTGGTCTTATTTTCTGGTTTGTGTTTTAGTTTTGTTTTTAATTGGTCAATATAATTTTTGGTTTCCTTCACTCACCAGGTCACTCTTGTACTTTTTTTCTTTGTACTGTTTTGGTTTTTCTTGTGTGTATATATGTTCCTTTGATTTTGTTATTATTTGTCTGATTTTGTATTTACCATTTGTCTGGGGTTTGTTTTTTGTTTATAGTTTCTTTTTTTATTTTTGTGTGTTTGCTTTAATCCCTTTAATGCTATAACAAACAGGTTGTAGAATCTCGGTTCCCTGGCCAGAGATCAGGCCTGAGCCATTGGAATAGGAGCACTGAGTCCAGGACACTAGACTTCCAGAGAACTTCTGATCCTAGGTTGTATTAATTAGTGAGAACTCCCACTAAGGCCTCCACCTGTACCCAAGACCAGGCATCACCCAACTGCTGGCAGCACCCAGTGCAGGATGCCTCAACCCAAACAACAAGCAAGACAAAAACACAAACCCAATCATCAGCAGATAGACTTCCCACAGACAACCCAAAACAGTGCCTCATACAGTACTGCCCACCAGAGGGGGAAAAATAACTTGCCTCCTCCTACCAGAATGCAGGCACAAGTCCCTCCCAACATGAAACCGACACAAATCATTGGATCAACCTCACCCACCAAGGGCAAAAATCAAAAGGAAGAAGTAATACAACCCTAAAGCCTGGGAAAAGGAGACCTCAAACACAGTAAGTTAGAAAAAAATGAAAAGATAGAGAAATATTGTGCAAATGAAGGAACAAGGTAAAAATTCATAAGACCAAATAAATGAAGAGAAAACAGGCAAAATACCTGAAAAAGAATTCAGAGTAAAGATAGTAAAGATGATCCAAAACCTTGAAAATAGAATGGAGAAAATGCAAGAATCAATTAACACATTTAACAAGGACCTAGAAGAAATAAAGAATAAACAAACAGAGACAAACAACACAATTACTGAAATTAAAAATACTCTAGAAGGAATCAATAGCAGAATAACTGAGGCAGAAGAATGGACACATGAGCTGGAAAATAAGACTGATGGAAATAACTGCTGAAGAGAAGAATAAAGGAAAAAGAATGAAAAGAAATCAGGATAATCTCAGAGACCTCTGGGAAATTAAACATACCAACATTCAAATTAAAGGGGTCCCAGAAGAAGGATAGAAAAAGCAAGCATATGAGAAAATTTTTGAAGAGATTATAGTTGAAAACTTCCCTAACATGGGAAAGGAAATAGTCAATCAAGTCCAAGAAGCACAGAGAGTCCCATACAGGATAAACCCAAGGAGAAACATGCCAAGACACATACTAATCAAATGAACAAAGATTAAACACAAAGAAAGAATATTAAAAGCAGCAAGGGAAAAGCAACAAGTAACATACAGGGAAACCCCATATGATTAACAGCTGATCTTTCAGCAGAAACTCTGCAGGCCAGAAGGGAATGGCAGGATATATTTAAAGTACTGAAAGGGAAAAATCTACAACCAGGATTACTCTACCCAGAAAGAATCTCATTCAAAAATTATGGAGGAATCAAAATCTTTACAGATAAGCAAAAGTTAAGAGAATTTAGCACCACCAAACCAGCTTTACAACAAATGTTAAAGGGACTTCTATAGGCAGGAAACACAAGAGATGGAAAAGACCTACAAAAACAAACCTAAAACAATTAAGAAAATGCCAATAGGAACACATATATCAATAATTACTTTAAATGTAAATTGATTAAATGCTCCAACCAAAGGACACAGACTGGCTGAATGGATACAAAAACAAGACCCATATATATGCTGTCTATAACAGAACTCACTTCAGACCCAGAGACACATACGGAATGAAGGTGAGAGGGTGGAAAAAGATACTCCATGCAAATGGAAATCAAAAGAAAGCCAAAATAGCAATTCTTATATCAGACAAAATAGACTTAAGATAAAGAATATTACAAGAGATAATAAGAAGGACACTACATAATGATCAAGGGATCAATCCAAGAAGAAAATATAACAATTGTAAATATTTATGCATCCAACATAGGAGCACCTCAATACATAAGGCAACACTAACAGACATAAAAGGAGAAATTGACAGTAACACAGTAATAGTAGTGGGGCGTTAACATCCCACTAACACCAATGGATAGATCATTAAAACAGAAAATTAATAAGGAAACAGAAGCCTTAAATGACACATTAGACCAGATGAACCTAATCGATACCTTCAGGACTTTCCATTCAAATGTGGAAGAATATACTTTCTTCTCCAGTGTACCTGGAACATTCTCTAAGATAGACCACATTTGTCATTGTGTCACAAATCAAGCCTCAGTAAATTTAAGAAAATTGAAATCATATCAAGCATCTTTTCTGACCACAATGCTATGAGACTAGATATCAACTACAAGGAAAAAAACTGTAAAAAAAAAAAAAAACAACACAAACACATGGAGATTAAACAATACATTTCTAAATAACCAACAGGTTACTGAAGAAATAAAAAGGGAAATAAAAAAATTCCTAGAAACAAATGACAATGAAAACATGACAACTCAAAACCTATGGGATGTAGCAAAAGCAGTTCTAAGAGGGAAGTTTATAGCAATACAATCCTACCTCAAGAAACAAGAAAAACATTGAATAGACAACCTAACTTTACACCTAAAACAACTGGAAAAAAGAACAAAAAACCCCCCAAAGTTAGTAGAAGGAAAGAAATCATAAAGATCAGAGCAGAAATAAATGAAAAAGAAATGAAGGAAACAATAATAAAGATTAATAAAACTAAAAGCTGGTTCTTTGAGAAGATAAAATTGACAAACCTTTAGCCAGACTCATCAAGAAAAAAAGGGAGAAGAATCAAATCAACAAAATTAGAAATGAAAAAGGAGAGGTTATAGCAAACAACATAGAAATATAAAGGATCATTCATAAGAGATTATTACAAGCAACTGCATATGCCAACAAAATGGACAATCTGGAAGAAACAGACAGATTCTTAGAAAAGTTCAACCTTCTAAGACTGAACCAGAAAGTAGAAAATATGAACAAGCCAATGAGAAGCACTGAAACTGATTAAAAATCTTCCAAAACACAAACACCCAGGACCAGATGACTTCACAGGTGAATTCTATCAAATGTTTAGAGAGAGCTAATGCCTATCCTTCTCAAACTCTTCCAAAAAATTGCAGAGGAAGGAACACTTTCAAACTCATTCTACGAGGCCACCATTACCCTGATACCAAAATCAGATAAAGACATCACACAAAAAGAAAACTACAGGGCAATATCACTGATGAACATAGATGCAAAAATACTCAGCAAAATTCTAGTTAACAGAATCCAAAAACACATTAAAAATATCATACACCATGATCAAATTGGGTTTATCCTGGAGATGCAGGATTCCTCTATATGTGCAAATCAATGTGATACACCATATTAACTTGAAAGATAAAAACCATACGATAGTCTCAGATGCAGAAAAAGGGTTTGACAAAATTTGGCACCCCATTCATGATTTAAAAACTCTTTAAAATGGACATAGAAGGAACCTACCTCAACATAATAAAGGCCATATATGACAAACCCACAGCAAACATTATTCTCAATGGTGAAAAACTGAAAGCATTTCCTCTAAGATCAGGAATAAGACAATGGTGCCCACTCTCACCACTATTATTCAACATAGTTTTGGAAGTCCTAGCCATGGCAATCAGAGAAGAAAAAGAAAAAAAAAAAGAATCCAGATTGGAAAAGAAGAAGTAAAACTCTCACTGTTTGCAGATAACATGATACTATACATAGAAAACCCTAAAGATATTATCAGAAAATTGCTAGAGCTGATCAGTGAATTGAGTAAAGTCACAGGACACAAAATCAATGCACAGAAATCACTTGCGTTCCAATACACTAGGAATATATAGGAATGTATAGCAATGAAAAATGAGAAAGAGAAATTAAGGAATTAATTCCATTTGTTATTGCAACATAAAGAATAAAATACTTAGGAAATAAATCTACCTAAGCCACCCTGGTGGCTCAGACGGTAAGGAATCCACCTGCAATACAGGAGTCCCAGGTTCAATCCCTGGGTCAGGAAGATCCCCCAGAGAAGGGAATGGCTACCCACTCCAGTATTCTTGCCTGGAGAATCCCATGAACAGAGGAGCCTGGCAGGCCACAGTCCATGGAGTCACAAAGGGTCAGACAGGACTAAGCAACTAACACTCATGAGGAGACAAAAGATCTGTATACTGAAATCTATAAGACACTGATCAAAAAAATCAAAGATGAAATAAACAGATGGAGAGATATTCCATGTTCCTGGGTTGGAAGAATCAATATTGTGAAAATGACTATACTACCAAATGCAATCTACAGATTCAATGCAATCCCTATCAAATTACCAAAGGCATTTTTCACAGAACTAGAACAAAAAATTTCACAATTTGTATGGAAACACAAAAGACCCTGAATAGCCAAAGCAATCTTGAGAAAGAAGAATGGAGCTGGAGGAATCAACCTTCCTGACTTCAGACTACACTACAAAGCTACAGTCATCAAGACAGTATGGTACTGGCACAAAAACAGAAATATAGACCAATGGAACAAGATAGAAAGCCCAGAGATAAACCCATGCACCTATGGGCACCTTATCTTTGACAAAGGAGGCAAGAATATACAATGGAGAAAAGATGGTCTCTTCAATAAGCAGTGCTGGGAAAACTGGACAGCTACATGTAAAAGAATGAAATTAGAACACTTCCTAACACCACACACAAAAATAAACTCAAAATGGATTAAAGACCTAAATGTAAGACCAGAAGCTATAAAATTCTTAGAGAAAAACATAGGCAGAACACCTATGACATAAATCACAGCAAGATCCTCTATGACTCACCTCCCAGAGTAATGGAAATAAAGTCCAAAACAAACAAATTGGACCTAATTAAACATTAAAACTTTTCCACAGCAAATGAATCTATAAACAATGTGATAAGACAACCCTCAGAATGGGAGAAAATAATAGCAAATGAAACCACTGACAAGTGATTAATCTCCAAAATATACCAGCAGCTCATGCAATTCAATATCAGAAAAAATAAATAACCCATCAAAAAGTGAGCAGAAGACCTAAACAGACATTTCTCCAAAGAAGACATACAAATGGCTAATAAACACATGAAAAGATGCTCAACATTGCTAATTATTAGAGAAATGCAAATCAAAACTACAATGAGATATCACCTCACACTGGTCAGAATGGCCATCATCAAAAAAATCTACAAGCAATAAATGCTGGAGAGGGTGTGGAGAAAAGGGAACCCTCTCATACTGTTTGTGGGAATGTAAATTGACAGCCACTAAGGGGGACAGAATGCAGATTCCTTTAAAAAACTAGGAATAAAACTACCATATGACCCAACAATCCCACTACTGGGCATATACCTCTGAGAAAACCATAACTGAAAAAGAGACATGTACCCCAATGTTCACTGAAGCACTATTTACAATAGCTAGGACATGGAAGCAACTTAGATGTCCATCAACAGATGAATGGATAAAGAAGCTGTGGTATACAACAGAATATTCAGTTCAATCCAGTTCAGTCGCTCAGTCATGTCCGACTCTTTGCGACCCCATGAACTGCAGCACGCCAGGCCTCCCTGTCCATCACCAACTCCCAGAGTTTACCCAAACTCATGTCCATTGAGTCAGTGATGCCATCCAACCATCTCATCCTCTGTCATCCCCTTCTCCTCCTGCCCTCAATCTTTCCCAGCATCAAGGTCTTTTCAAATGAGTCAGCTCTTTGCATCAGATGGCCAAAGTATTGGAGTTTCAGCTTCAACATCAGTCCTTCCAGTGAACATCCAGGACTGATCTCCTTTAGGATGGACTGGTTGGATCTCCTTGCAGCCCAAGGGACTCTCAAGAGTCTTCTCCAACACCACAGTTTAAAAGCATCAATTCTAGGAGGAGCCAAGATGGCGGAGGAATAGGACGGGGAGACCACTTTCTCTCCTACAAATTCATCGAAAGAACATTTGAACGCTGAGCAAATTTCACAAAACAACTTCTGATTGCTAGCAGAGGACATCAGGTGCCCAGAAAAGCAGCCCATTGTCTTCAAAGGGAGGTAGGACAAAATATAAAAGATAAAAAGGGAGTCAAAAGAGCTATGGACGGAGACCCGTCCCGGGAAGGGAGTCTTAATAGAGGAAGTGTCCAATCACCAGGAAACCCTCGCACTGGCGGGACTGGGGGAAGTTTTCGGCAATCTAACTGAGAGGAAAAATTAAATAAGGCCCATAGATTACATGCCTAAAAGCAACTCCCAGCAGAAAAGTACCCCAGACGCCCGCACCCGCCAGCAACAAGCGGGGGCGGAACGGAGAGGAGCGGGTGGCATTGCTTAGGGTAAGGACCGGCCCGAAGACCCTGAGAGCAATCGGAGGGAGCTTTTTTTAAACTGTGGGATAGCAAGGGACAAAATTAACCGGCCCGAACACACTGCCGGTGGTTCGCAAAACAAAGGGACTGAGAAACTCCAGAGAAGAGCCGGCCCATCCCCGCTGGAGGTAGGAGGCAGGGGGTAGGGGAAAAGGGCAAACTCAGCCCCTGAGAAGCCACCCCCTCCCACACTGCAAACAGGCCCCGGTTCCTATCTAAAGACTTCCTGAGACCCGACTGGCGGCGCGCGCTGGGGCCGCGGAGGGAAAAAGCGCGCCGTACCCGGGGAGATTGCGCCCAAGCCTCTGGCTGCCTGAGCCGCTCGCCGCGGAGGGAAAAGGCGCGCCACATCCGGGGAGAGTGCGCCCAAGCCTCTGGCTGCCTGGGCCACTCGACGCGGAGGGAAAAGGCGCGCTGCACCCGGGGAGAGTACGCCCAAGCCTCTGGCTGAGGAAAAAGGCGTGCTGCACCCGGGGAGAGTACGCCCAAGCCTCTGGCTGCCTGAACCGCTCAGGCCGGGGAAGGCACAAACGCAGGAGCAATCGAATCTGCGCTTTTGTGGAGTACCCGAAAACTGGAACCGCACGCAACGCAGGGCACGCTCCATATAGAGCAGCCGGGAGCCTGAGCAGCGTAGACGGGGAAAGCACACACCCATGAGCAGGGCAAACCCAGTGTGGCCGGAACACGGTGAGTGCTATCCACACAGAGCGGTATCTGTCTGCAGCGCCCCACCCTCCCCGTAGCAGGACTGAACTGAACTAGAGAACCTAAATAAGAGATCACCTCCGCCCGCCTGTGTCAGGGCGGAAATTAGACACCAAAGAGACGGCAAACAGAAGCCAAATAAACAAAGGGAACCACTTCAGAAAGGACCGGTGCAACAGATTAAAATCCCTGAAGGTAACACCGACTACACCGGAAGGGGCCTATAGATATCGAGAAGTGTAAGCTGGAAAGAGGAGCTATCTGAAATTGAACTGAACCTACACTGACCGCAACAACTCCAGAGAAATTCCTAGATATATTTTTTTTTTAATTAAAAAAAATTTTTTTTTCTTTCCTTTATTTTTTATTTTTCTCTTTTATTTTCTTTTAAAATTCCCTATTACTCCCCCATTACTCAACTTTCATTTTCATATATTTTTATGATTTTTTTAATTAGGGAAAAAAATTTTTTTTTCTTTTTCTTGTTTTTCTCTCCTATTTCCTTTTAAAGTCCTCTAATACTCCTCTATTATTCCTTAATTTTCATTTTCATTTCACTATAACCTTGCCAAAAAGAGAGAGAGAGAGAGAGAAACCCTATTTTTAAACCAAACTTCATATACATTTCTAAATTTTTTGTGTGTTTTTGTTTTTGTTTTCAAATATTGTATTTCAAAGAGTCTAACCTCTACACTAGATTTTTAATCTTTGTTTTTCAGTATATGATATAAATTTTGGACATTTAAGAATCCAATATTCAGTTCCCATTTCTATTCAGGAGTGTGGTGATTACTCTCCCACTTTTGACTCTGTTTTCTACCTCAGAACACCTCTATTTCCTCCTTTCCCCTTCTCTTCCCAATCCAATTCTGTGACTCTTTGTGGGTGTCTGGGCTACAGAGAACACTTTGGGAACAGATAACTGCATAGATCTGTCTCTCTCCTCTTGAGTCCCCCTTTTCTCCTCCTGCTCACCTCTATCTCCTTCCTCCCTCTCCTATTCTTCATGTAACTCTGTGAACCTCTCTGGTTGTCTCTCATGGTGGAGAATCTTTTCACCATTAACCTAGAAGTTTTATTATCAGTGCTGTATAGTTGGAGAAGTCTTGAGACTATTGGAAGAATAAAACTGAAATCCAGAGGCAGGAGACTTAAGCCCAAAACCTGAGAAAACCAGAAAACTCCTGACTACATGGAACATTAAGGAATAAGAGACCATCCAAAAGCCTCCATACCTACACCAAAACCAACCACCACCCAAGAGCCAATAAGCTCCAGTACAAGACATACCACGCAAATTCTTTAGCAACGCAGGAACATAGACCTGAGTGTCAACATACAGGCTCTCCAAAGTCACACCTAACACATAGACCCATCGCAAAACTCATTACTGGACACTCCATTGCACTCCAGAGAGAAGAAATCCATTTCCACACACCAGAACACTGACACAAGCTTCCCTAACCAGGAAACCTTGACAAACCAATCGTCCAACCCCACCCACTGGGTAAAACCTCCACAATAAAAAGGAACCACAGACCACAAGAATACAGAAAGCCCACTCCAGACACAGCAATCTAAACAAGATGAAAAGGCAGAGAAATACCCAACAGGTAAAGGAACATGAAAAAAGCCCACCAAGTCAAACAAAAGAGGAGGAAATAGGGAATCTACCTGAAAAAGAATTTAGAATAATGATAATAAAAATGATCCAAAATCTTGAAAACAAAATGGAGTTACAAATAAATAGCCTGGAGACAAAGATTGAGAAGATGCAAGAAATGTTTAAACAAGGACCTAGAAGAAATTTTAAAAAGTCAATTAAAAATTAATAATGAAATAAATGAGATCAAAAACACTCTGGAGGGAACCATGAGTAGAATAACAGAGACAGAAGATAGGATAAGTGAGTTAGAAGATAAAATGGTGGAAATAAATGAAGCAGAGAGGAAAATAGAAAAAAGAATCAAAAGAAATGAGGACAACCTCAGGGACCTCTGGGACAATGTGAAACGCCCCAACATTCGAATCATAGGAGTCCCACAAGAAGAAGACAAAAAGAAAGGCCATGAGAAGTTACTCGAGGAGATAAGAGCTGAAAACTTCCCTAAAATGGGGAAGGAAGTAGCCACCCAAGTCCAAGAAACCCAGAGAGTCCCAAACAGGATAAACCCAAGGCGAAACACCCCAAGACACATATTAATCAAATTAACAAGATCAAACACAAAGAACAAATACTAAAAGCAGCAAGGGAGAAACAACAAATAACACACAAAGGGATTCCCATATGGATAACAGCTGATCTATCAATAGAAACCCTGCAGGCCAGAAGGGAATGGCAGGACATACTTAAAGTAATGAAAGAGAATAACCTACAACCTAGATTACTCTACCCAGCAAGGATCTCATTCAGATATGAAGGAGAACTCAAAAGCTTTACAGACAAGCAAAAGCTGAGAGAATTCAGCACCACCAAACCAGCTCTTCCACAAATACTAAAGGATCTTCTCTAGACAGGAAACACAGAAAGGTGGTATAAACGTGAACCCCAAACAACAAAATAAATGGCAACGGGACCATACCTATCAATAATTACCTTAAATGTAAATGGGTTGAATGCCCCAACCAAAAGACAAAGGCTGGCTGAATGGATACAAAAGCAAGACCCCTATATATGCTGTCTACAAGAGACCCACCTCAAAACAAGGGACACATACAGACTAAAAGTGAAGGGCTGGAAAAAAATATTCCATGCAAACGGAGACCAAAAGAAAGCAGGAGTCGCAATACTCATATCAGATAAAATAGACTTTCAAATAAAGGCTGTGAAAAGAGACAAAGATGGACACTACATAATGATCAAAGGATCAATCCAAGAAGAAGATATAACAATTATAAATATATATGCACCCAACATAGGAGCACCGCAATATGTAAGGCAAACACTAACGAGTATGAAAGAGGAAATTAATAGTAACACAATAATAGTAGGAGACTTTAATACCCCACTCACAACTATGGATAGATCAACTAAACAGAAAATGAACAAGGAAACACAAACTTTAAAGGACACAATGGACCAGCTAGACCTTATTGACATCTATAGGACGTTTCACCCCAAAACAATCAACTTCACCTTTTTCTCAAGTGCACACGGAACCTTCTCCAGAATAGATCACATCCTGGGCCATAAATCTAGTCTTGGTAAATTCAAAAAAATTGAAATCATTCCACAGTCATAAAGACAGTTTGGTACTGGCACAAAGACAGAAATATAGATCAATGGAACAGAATAGAAAGCCCAGAGATAGATCCATGAACTTATGGTCACCTTATCTTCGACAAAGGAGGCAAGGATATACAATGGAAAAAAGACAACCTCTTTAACAAGTGGTGCTGGGAAGACTGGTCAACCACCTGTAAAAGAATGGAACTAAAAAAAAAAAAAAAAGAATGAAACTAGAACATTTTCTAACACCATACACAAAAATAAACTCAAAATGGATTAAATATCTAAATGTAAGACCAGAAACTATAAAACTCCTAGAGGAGAACATAGGCAAAACACTCTCTGACATAAATCACAGCAGGATCCTCTATGACCCACCTCCCAGAATTTTAGAAACAAAAGCAAAAATAAACCTCTATGACCCACCTCCCAGAATTTTAGAAACAAAAGCAAAAATAAACAAATGGGACCTAATGAAACTTAAAAGCTTTTGCACAACAAAGGAAACTATAAGCAAGGTGAAAAGACAGCCCTCAGATTGGGAGAAAATAATAGCAAATCCGAAGCAACAGACAAAGGATTAATCTCAAAAATATACAAGCAACTCCTCCAGCTCAACTCCAGAAAAATAAATGACCCAATCAAAAAATGGGCCAAAGAACTCAACAGACATTTCTCCAAGGAAGACATACAGTTGGCTAACAAACACATGAAAAGATGCTCAACATCACTCATTATCAGAGAAATGCAAATCAGAACCAGAATGAGGTACCATTACACGCCAGTCAGGATGGCTGCTATCCAAAAGTCTACAAGCAATAAATGCTGGAGAGGGTGTGGAGAAAAGGGAACCCTCTTACACTGTTGGTGGGAATGCAAACTAGTACAGCCGCTATGGAA
Organism: Odocoileus virginianus; assembly: GCF_023699985.2. NCBI lineage: Eukaryota > Metazoa > Chordata > Mammalia > Artiodactyla > Cervidae > Odocoileus > Odocoileus virginianus. The sequence continues at coordinate 340,636 of NW_027224266.1, forward strand.
AACAGTGTGGAGATTTCTTAAAAAGCTGGAAATAGAACTGCCATATGACCTAGCAATCCCACTTCTGGGCATACACACCGAGGAAACCAGATCTGAAAGAGACACGTGCACCCCAATGTTCATCGCAGCACTGTTTATAATAGCCAGGACATGGAAGCAACCTAGATACCCATCAGCAGACGAATGGATGAGGAAGCTGTGGTACATATACACCATGGAATATTACTCAGCCATTAAAAAGAATTCATTTGAATCAGTTCTAATGAGATGGATGAAACTGGAGCCCATTATACAGAGCGAAGTAAGCCAGAAAGATAAAGACCAATACAGTATACTAACACATATATATGGAATTTAGAAAGATGGTAACGATAACCCTATATGCAAAACAGAAAAAGAGACTCAGATGTATAGAACAGACTTTTGGACTCTGTGGGAGGAGGCGAGGGTGGGATGTTTCAAGAGAACAGCATCGAAACATGTATATTATCTAGGGTGAAACAGATCACCAGCCCAGGTTGGATGCATGAGACAAGTGCTCAGACCTGGTGCACTGGGAAGACCCAGAGGGATAGGGCGGAGAGGGAGGTGGGAGGGGGGACTGGGATGGGGAATACATGTAAATCCATGGCTAATTCATTTCAATGTATGACAAAAACCACTGCAAGAAAAAAAAATAATAATTAAAGCAGCTTTAACCATCTATTCTCCCTCTTCTCTTTCCAATAATGATGTGGAGACCTAAGAAATTGAGGTGTGCAAATAAAATGTGAAAACTGAAAAATAAATAAATAAATAAAAGCATCAATTCTGCACTCAGCTTTCTTTACAGTTCAACTCTCATACCCATACATGACTACTGGAAAAACCATAGCCTTGACTAGATGGACCTTTGTTGACAAAGTACTCAGTCATACAAAGGAATGGATTTGAGTCAGTTCTAAGGAGGTAGATGGACCTAGAGTCTATTATATGATGAAATAAGTTAGAAAGAGAAAAACAAATATTATATATTAACACATATATATGGAATCCAGAAAGATGGTACTGATGAATCTGTTTGCAGGGCAGCAATGGAGATGTAGACATAGAGAACAGACTTATGGACATAGAGGGGGAAGGAGAGAGGGTGAGAAAAATGCAGAGAGTAGCATGGAAACATATACACTATCATATGTAAAATAGATAGCCAGTGGGAATTTGCTCTGTGACTCAGGGAGCTCAAATAAGTGCTCTGTGACAACCTAGAGGGGTGGTGGGGTGGGGTGGGGTGGGGTGGGAGGGAGGTTCAAGAGGGAGGGGACATATGTATACTTATGGCTGATTCATGTTGATGTATGGCAGAAACCAACACAATATTGTAAAGCAATTATCCTTCAATTAAAAATAAATAATTTTTTTTAAAAAGAAGGAAAAAAACCATGAAATCACCTACTTTAATCATGCACTTTCTTAAACGGCACTTTTTGTGGTTACATGCTATTTTCTAAAGGCATATTTTTTTTTAATGAGGGTGTGGGGAAGACAATGTGCACAGCAAAATATCCAACTGATGCATTTTCTGGTCTTTAGAAATCCCTTGTCCTTTTCTGTTACAATGGAGAACGTTCATTTCAGTGCTCTCCACGTTTGAGTTCCCGAGAGCAGCAATTCCTCTTTGTGCTTTCCACAAAGACTCGCTATAGGCTTGGCACAGAAAAAACAATACAGATTCACGGAAGATTTGACAAAGGAGGACAGAGGCCAGTGATGGTACTTCTGGAGTTTATAACCTATCCCCTACTCCCAAGTTACTATACTTAATCTCTTTCAGACAGGTGGTCTTCAGATGATCATCTAGCCAACTCTACAGGGACCTTCAGGGGAAGATTTCCACACCGTTCCCATCATAGGACAAGGAAGAATTATCAGTGCTCACTGTTGGCTGTGCATGCATGTGAAGTTGCTTTAGTCATGTCTGACTCTTTGTGAACCCTATGAACTGTAGCCTGTCAGGCTCCTCTGTCCATGGGATTCTCCAGGCAAGAATACTGGAGTGGGTTGCCATGCCCTTCTCCAGGGGATCTTCCCAACCCAGGGATCAAACCCACATCTCTTACATCTCCTGCATTGGCAGGCAGGTTCTTTACCACTAGCACCACCTGGGAAGCTACTTCTCTCTTATTTCCAAGCTGGCCACCGTGTCTCAAATTAAAGGGGACTCCCTTTTTTTTTTCATCCATCAATGGGACCAGAGAATGGTCAACCGTTAACCCCAACATAATTCTTAATTTCCTCCCCAACTCTGTTTATCCTTCTCTCTGTCACAAGGACTGACACTACTCCACACTCCCAAATCATCCCCTGAGTTCTAGTTTCCTGACTATCTTCATTCGCTGCTTTCTGTCATCACCTCTTAGAGTACCCCTTCCTCTTTCTAGTCATTCAGTTTCATGACAAGATCATCAACCCATGTTAGATCTTCATTTCACACAGAATTTTCAGACTAATGTCAGGGTTGGGCTTCACATAAACACACTGCTCTGTGGCTCTATTAAACCACTTTAGTACTGTGATGTCTCCCTGACCCAGCTGTATGTCTTTTGGTTTCTCATGAATTTTCTCAAGACCCCTTGTCTTCTCTTACCTGGACCACTTTTCTCCTCTCCTGCCTAATGACCTATGACTGAAGGCTCTAGCCAGAAAAACCTGGAATTGTTTAAACTCTTGGGCAATGAATGCAAAAATTATACCAAAATGTCAGAGATCCTATAACACTTGACTGTAAGCATTGTAAGAATTAATTACGCTCTGCTCACCTCTATGCTGCAAATCAACAACATGACATGCATTGCTTAGGCAGATTACATCTATGCATGGACACAGAGTTACCATCTTCGTAACATTTCAGCCTCTTCTGAGTCAAATATAGCAGTATCTGTATTTACATCACTTGAAAAAATAGAATTCTAAATTCTGAGCAAGTCTACTTTCTCTGCTACTAGCAACACCTGAATGCAGAGAGGATACTGGGATTTGAAGCAAAAGAAACTAAATCTAAAATTGAGACATATAAGACATAAACTGTATCCAGCTCTCCCAATGCAGTAACTAGACAGTGCTAGGTACTGTCCCAAGAGGACCTATTTGGACAATTCTAGGATCTAATGTCTCGTCATTTTATATCTTATCAATTTTTCTTAACAGTCTAGAAAAGGTACCCAAGAAGTTTCAGAAAAGCTGCCTCTGGTGAAGAGAAAAAATGAGAAATCCAACGAAGAAATCAAAATAAAAAGAACAGACTGAGCAGATGCTACCAAAACAAATGGAGCAAAACATATTAAAATCACTGGCGGGTGAAAATGCTTAGTAAGTGAAAGAAGAAAAAGAAAATGAGGCAGTAAATCCATCTTTATCACTTCTAACATCCTCAGCTTAAATGAGCAAAACAGAAATATAGCTTCTAAATGATAGAGACCCCCAAATATCTCTGTTCGATTTTCCAAATATTGCTTCCTAAAAATTCAAGGATGAGTTTAATTGGGGTGACACTCCTGAGTCACAGGCCACTTGTGAAATGACTTAACCATGGTCCTTTGATGAAGAACTGGCTTTTAAGGCAATACTGGAAAACTCTTCATTTGTAAATTGTTCATTTTGCAGCCCAAGTTTAGAGAGAGAGAAATCTCTATTAGAGGTGTAAGTAGGGGTTATTATAATTATGCTTCCATGTGTTTCTAGAGCATGTATGGGTATGTATTAACTCAGGATCTGGCCTCTGACATTAGGAGTCTGAGTTGAGAATAAGGCTGTCATCTCATACTTATTTTTCCCTTCATTTCACACCTTTTATTTATTTATTTTTTCAGTAAGAACATCATCTTTTTTTTTTTTTAGTTCTTTTTTCCATTTATTTTTATTAGTTGGAGGCTAATTACTTTACAATATTGTAGTGGTTTCTGCCATACATTGACATGAATCAGCCATGGATTTACATGTATTCCCCATCCCGATCCCCCCTCCCACCTCCCTCTCCACCCGATCCCTCTGGGTCTTCCCAGTGCACCAGGCCTGAGCACTTGTCTCATGCATCCAACCTGGGCTGGTGATCTGTTTCACCCTAGATAACATACATGTTTCAATGCTGTTCTCTTGAAACATCCCACCCTCGCCTTCTCCCACAGAGTCCAAAAGTCTGTTCTATACATCTGAGTCTCTTTTTCTGTTTTGCATATAGGGTTATCATTACCATCTTTCTAAATTCCATATATATGTGTTAGTATACTGTATTGGTCTTTATCTTTCTGGCTTACTTCACTCTGTATAATGGGCTCCAGTTTCATCCATCTCATTAGAACTGATTCAAATGAATTCTTTTTAATGGCTGAGTAATATTCCATGGTGTATATGTACCACAGCTTCCTTATCCATTCGTCTGCTGATGGGTATCTAGGTTGCTTCCATGTCCTGGCTATTATAAACAGTGCTGCGATGAACATTGGGGTGCACGTGTCTCTTTCAGATCTGGTTTCCTCGGTGTGTATGCCCAGAAGTGGGATTGCTGGGTCATATGGCAGTTTTAATTCCAGTTTTTTAAGAAATCTCCATACTGTTCTCCATAGTGGCTGTACTAGTTTGCATTCCCACCAACAGTGTAAGAGGGTTCCCTTTTCTCCACACCCTCTCCATGGCATTTATTGCTTGTAGACTTTTGGATAGCAGCCATCCTGACTGGCGTGTAATGGTACCTCATCTCACACCTTTTAAATGGCCTTGGATGCCACAGAAAACTACAAAACAGGTTGCTGACTAACTGAATGATCTCTGTGATCTAAATTCTTTATATGTAAGCAAAGACAGACCACCATGCAAAGTAAGCTGAATGGCTTGTTTTAAAGTTGCAAGAATATTAGAGTGGTTAGCGATTCCCTTTTCCAGGGGATCTTCCCCACCCAGGGATTGAACCTGGGTCTTCTGCATTACAGGCAGATTCTTTACCATCTGAGCCACCAGAGAAGGCTCCAGAGTGAAAATGTTAGTTGCTCAGTCATGTCCAACTCTTTGTGACCCCATGGACTGTAGCCCGCCAGGCTCCTCTGTCCATGGGATTTCCCAGACAAGAATACTGGAGTGGGTAGCCATTTCCTTCTCCAGGGGATTTTCCCAACCCAGGGATCAAACCCAGGTCTCCTGCATTGCAGGCAGATTCTTTACTGTCTGAGCCACCAGGGAAGCCCTTTCATAGAGCATTACACTTAATCCATCCCACTGAAATCTAGTTGCTTAGAACATCATTTAACAACTAGTGAGAATCTCTGAGAGAAAAAGACAAGCTAGGTACTGAAGCATGATCATTTTAACGGCCACACAGAAAATTTTAAAACCTTGAACTTCAGGAACCAAAAGTATCTGCAAACTCTAGGACTATAAATATTATGAAATAATTGTTAATACATGAACACAACAGGGCATGATGAAATACTTACAGATACCTCAGCCCACCCTACTGAATAATGTCCACTGAAGCAAATGAACATGTTGGCAAATGATGTCAAAAGGAAGGACTTTCATCTCTTGTCCCCAAGGAATTCCAGAGCAGACATGAAGAGAGAAAAATCAATCATAAAACTGCTTTCTCCACAACGCAAGATGAAACAAGTACTATCACTTAGAATTAAAATAGTATGGCGGGGGAGGAGGAGTGGGATGAGTTGGGATTGGCATATATATATACCACTATGCATAAAACAGACAACTAATGAGAACCTACTGTATAGCACAGGGAACTCGACTTAATGCTCTGTGGTGACATAAATGGTAAGGAAATCCAAAAAAAGAGAGTGTGTGCATATAACTATATATATATATATATATATATATATATATATATATATATATATATGTATGTATGTATGTATATACACACATAGCTGATTCACTTTGCTGTACAGCAGAAACTAACACAACACTGTAAAGAAACTATACTCCAATAAAAATTTTTAGATAGAATTAAAATAGCACAAAAGAGAAATTCATCTTTTCTCAAAGAATGGCTTTGAATCCACTCTTCATAAACCTGTCACCCCTAAACCTCTGAAGCTCAGCAACCACCAAAACTCTCTGCTCATCTGTTCTGCAGGAGCCACAGAAACAGGGGGAACTAATTCTTCCTTGAAGCAATTTTACAGTCTCTTGGGATCATGTACCTGATCTGCTAGTTCATAGGGATTCTCAGAAGACTTTTTTCTCAACTCATCATTCTAAGATGAGAATAATATCCTTTCCTTTTAGTGATAGACAACACGAACACATGTTAAACACCAATCCTAACCACAATGAGACACTACTTCATACCCAATAGGATGGCTATTATTAAAAAAGAAAAACAAACAGAAAATCACAAGTGTTGGCAAGCAAATGGAGAGACTGGAACTCTTGTGCATTGCTGGTGGGAATGTAAAATGCTGCAGTCACTGTGGAAAACAGTTTGGAGGTTCCCTCTAATATTAAAAAGAGAATTACCAGATGATCCAGTGATTCTACTCCTGGGATATATCCCCAAAACACTGACAGTAGGGATCAGTATAGCAGTGTTCATTGTAGCATTATTCACAGTAGTAAAAAGATGGAAACAACCTAAATGTTTATCAGTGGAAGGATGTGTGTGTGTGTGTGTGCGTGCTAAGTCGCTTCAGTCATGTCCGACTCTGTGTGACCCTATGGACTGTAGCCTGCCAGGCTCTTCTGTCCATGGGATTCTCCAGGCAAGAACACTGGAGTGGGTTGCCATTTCCTTCTCCAGGGGATCTTCCTGACCCAGGGATCGAACCTGGGTCTCCTGCATTGCAGGCAGATTCTTTACCATCTGAGCCACTAGGGAAGCAACAGAGGGATAGTTAAACCAACTGTGATTTACCAATACAATGGAGTATTATTCGGCCTTAAAGGAGAAGGAAATTTAGGCACATGGATGAACCTTGAAGACATTATGCTAAGTGAAATAAACCACAAATAGACAAATATTTTATAATTCCATTCACACGAGTAGTCAAAGAAAAAGAAAGAAAGTAGAAAGGTAACTGCTAAGTGGAGGGGGAACTGGGAGTTAGCATTTATAAGCACAAAGTTTTCAGTTTGGGAAGATGTAAAAGTTTAGGAGACAGATGGTGATGATGGTTGTATAGCAATGTGAATGTATTTAACACTACTGAACTGTACACTCAAAAAGGAATAAAGTGGTGTCATGTTATATATATTTTACCACAATGAAAAGATTTTATACTTTTAGAAGAGTACACAGAAAGCTCTTATGGGGGATTTCCACTGGGAAGTAAAGTTAAGTATGGGATTGAAACAGTCTTGGTTTTGTTCTGTTAGAATTTTTTTTAATCATATACTTACTTGGGTTATTTTCATTTAAAACAAAAACAACCAGAATTAAGTCACACTATAATCTGGAAGTTCCTCTTTTAAAAATTCAGTCAAAGGAAATAATCAGAGAAGGTACAATGATGCATATACAAAATGTTATTTTTAATAGCAAAAATCTGGAAGCAACCTAAATGGTTATCACACAGGGAGTGGTTCAATAGATGGTGGTGCATTTTGACAATGAATGATCACACAGCTCTCTGACAGAAATGGGGAACTCATAATATATTAAATTTTAAAAACTAGTGACATTTAATATGACCTCATTATTGTATGAAGAGTCATGTGTGCTACATGCACATTCAGGATCAGATAAAAGTCTAGAAGATGCATATAAAATATTGACTATGGTTATTTCTGGATTATAGAATTAAGGACAATTTCTATTTGTTTCTTCGTATTCTTTGAATTGTTATTATTATAATAATTATTGCAAAGAGCTTCTATAAGCAGAGGAATAACAGAACTATTTCCATTTTGAGAAACAAGTAAGCAAAGGATTTGGGGGGCACTCAGCAGTGCAATGAGTAGTTTACAGGTCACTAACCTTTAAGGGGCCCATCTCCAGGCCCTCATCTGATGGAGCCAGAAAGGCCATCACCAAGACTTTTCCAACGTATGCTTCATCAAGCTTTTACTCATTCCCCAAATGAAGAGTCACCATCTGAATTTTGTATATAAATACTTAATTCTGATTTTTACTTTTCACAACTCAGATCAGTGACATCCAGTGATAATAATAATCAGCAAATTTAAGATATCTTTCAATATGAAAATTCTTTCAAGCCATTGCAGATGAATATATTTTTTATTTTAGCCAACTGCTGCCTGCACTCATGTCCTTCTAGGCAAGCAACAGACACCATTCAAAAAACTTTTCAAGAAGTCCTCCTACTCTTAAAATAGTGTGTTAAAACAGTGTGTTTCCTTCTTTTCATGCTATTTTCCTTTTATGTAATTGTGAAAATATTATGTTAGAGCTGACAGAAAAAGACATAGAGGGATATATTTTATAGATATCATCAACTTGTCCCTTAAAATTTTTTTTGCAACAAGAAACAGGAATATGGAAGACATATGACACATTGGCAGCCTTACTTGTCCTGTGGCTTATTTAGGGAATTTTATTTTGTGTTTGGAAAATGACAGACTTCTGCTTTTAGGTAGACAAATATGAACAACTCACAGAGAGAAACCAGATCACCTATTACTAGCAAACTCTTAGAAAATCAAATAATTTAGTGTCTCTAATTTACCCTGTATATGAGCAAACAAAGAGAAATGTCCAGTACTACAAAATCAGCCAAAGATCTTTACCTCAATAAAAAGCAATTCAACAGCACCCAGAAGTCACTACTCACAGCTCCTTCATTCACCAGGCAAACTCCAATGTCCAAGCCCCCCACCCAGAGTGAAACGCCCCACTGCTGGCTCACTCTGTGCGGACGTGATCTTCTCTCTTTAGCTAACCTGAAGAGCAAGCTGCATTTGTTTACCACGCAAACATCTGTAATTGCTAAACATCTCGGTGACATGGTGTAACAGTTACTGCTTGTGCAAACTGCCCATCCAAATTACTCTCTGCAGTATGAGCACACGAAAACCCCAGACACAGAGAAATTAGAAACATCTGTAAAAATTAATGGCCAAATTGACCAAAGTGGTGGGGGGTGGTTAAAACAGCTAAATAGATCCAGTGTCACATCTGATTTTAGAAAATAATCCTCCACCTTATAGGTTGTTCCTTAATCCATTCACAGCAACGCCCCCTCCAACCTCCACAGGGGATCCTAGCTAGCAAACACTTCATTTTAACCTACTAATGCAAACTCATCACAAAGCTTGTTAGAGAATAGTATAGATAAGAAATACAAGTTAAGGGAACTTATTCCATCTCTAAAAGAAAATAGAAAAAAAGAAAAAAAAAGAAATACCTCTTCTCCCATCATGTAGGCAGCCTCCTCTTTTCAGTTTGAAAAGGTCCCAGAACTACCCTGCAGCCCTCCCACTTCCTTCCAACAGCCAAAGGCACGGAGCCTGAAGGACCCAGCCTAACCCTGAGTCATACTTGGGACCAAATGAGCAACGGGGAGAACAAAGCTCCCATTTGTTTATGGTTCAGGAAGCCAGGGCCGATTCATGGCTTGGGTGGCTTCGCGAAAAGTCCTCCTCCCTCGCCTACGTTGCCGCAGGAATCTAGGCTGCCTCCTCAGACCCACAGGTGTGACCACTGGGACAAGCAACAGACTCAAGGAGCGTTTGTTTGGCAGGACTCGGCAACCACTTCTGGTTAAAAACGTCAGAGAGAAAATAAAAAAACCCACTATCTTTCAATAGATGACATGATTTGGGAGCGAGAGATGTCTAAGATATGGTTTGTATATGAAATGCCCATCATGAGAGTGCCTGTATCTTAAAGAAATAAAATAGTTGTAAAACACAAAAATGACTCATTAAAAAAAGACAAAATCTGAAGAAGGAGCAGCAGCCATGCCTTTATAGAAACACTTTCCCTAGGAAAAATACGGCAAGATTGCTGCCAGCCATGTTACTGGAAGTATCCTAACAGATAGGAATAAAGTATTTAAATAGAAATCTTGCTTTTCGCCTAAGTGAGATACCATTTTAATTATCATTGTGTGAATTCAGAGCCCAGTGGTTAAGAGTTCACAACTCTATAGCCAGAGTGTCTAAGATCAAATATCCAGCTGGGCTACTTGCTAATTATGTGATCTTGAGCAACTTATTTAGACTGTGTTCACCTCAGTTTCCTTATCTATAAAATGGGGATAATAGCACCATGATACAGGGCTATCTGCCAGATTAAATAGATAATATATGTAAACTGCTTAGAAAAGTTCCTGGCACATAGGAAGTACCCTATGAGTGACTATTACAAATTCAAACTCACTTCAATAGTATCCTCATCTTACTACAGTTTTCATGTACAGAGACTTTAATAACCGGTTTTCGTTATTAACTATGGTCAATTTTTAAATTAAGCTCATTCAAAAACCATTTATTCAGTATTTATTAACTACCTACAGTATGTAAAGGGCTTTCAACAAGATGCTGTTCCAGTTCTCAAGAAACTTGCAATCTGCTTGAGTAAATAAGGCATAGATCTGCTTATGTATCAGGCAAGAAAACACATGTGGGAAATGTCACTTGGCTGAAAATGGCAAGTATTATGCATGTGCCACAGAATTAGCATTTTGAACTTAGAGGACAGATAAGAAATCCCCTTATGAAAACCTAATTATGATGGGAGGGACAAGACAAGTCATCTCTGCAGAAGAACTCCAAATAAATAATGTAGATACTCCACCCTGAAGCAGGTGAGCTCAATTTCCCACTCCTGAAGAGCGAGGCATATATAGTGAGTGACTTCTTCCCAAAGAGTTGATGGAGAAAAGGAGAAAAAACAGACCAGCTTTACCGTGGAGATAACTGCTAAACACTCCCTCAGCTGGGAGACCAAGGTCAACATTACCAGTGAAAAGTCATGTTCAGACCATGGACCCTTTCTCTGATGGGATGAGAACGGCACTCCACCTAAGTGGATCTCCCCCCAAATCCATCATTTCAGTCAAATCACGAGAAAAACATCAGACAAATGCCATCTTGAGTTCATCCTACAAAATTTTGCAAAACTGCCAAGGTTATGAAAAACAAGGCAAGTCTGAGAAACTGTCACAGCCAAGGGGAGCCTAGGAAGACCAGGGCAAGCAAATGTAATGTGGTCTCCTGGATAAGATCCAGAACAAGAAAAAGGACCTTAGGTAAAAACTCACAAAATCTGAAAAGAGGATGGACTTTAATTAATGGCAACATTAGTTCACTAATTATGATAAACACTATATTCATGTAAGATACTAGTAACAGAGGAAACTGGCAGTGAGATATATGGAAACTCTGTATTATCTTCACTATTTTTCTATAAATCTAAAACTATTCTAAAATTAAAATTTTCTTTAAAAATGAACTAGAATGATAAGCCTGATGAATGTACATGTATATATAAATAAATGTATATACGTGATTTATAGACACATATGATGATGTTCATGACTATACACATCTGCATATATATATATTTAAATGTATTTAACATGTATATAAATGTATTTAATGCCTTCTCAGCTTAATTTTCTTATCTCTTCATCCTAAGCCTAGCTATTGATATACATAGCCGAATGCTGACTCCTGGCATTTTGCTTTCCATAACAAACAAAAGAGTTTTCTTTGAAAGGAAACTTGGCTCTTCTGTCAGTTCTGCTGCCAACCCAGTCTACAGCGGCCCAACTCAAAGAGTGTGCATGAGGTGGGCCCATCTGCCCCTTTCCAAGAGCTACTAGAAGTTCCTGGTGCCTGGCCAATTAGTCATCAACCACGGAGCCCTGAGACTGGCAACTCTCCCAGCTACTTCCTCTCCCATCTCCAGTCCACACTGCCCGGCATCTCCCCAGTTTTCTCTCTAAAGTGCCAATGTGACCAGCACACGTCCTGTCAGAACCCCTCAGCCAGTGTGCCAGCCCACCCAGAGACGCAGCCTTTGAGTAGGCTGGCAGACCTGAGGAAATAGGGTCAGGCTTTCCTGCAACTCGGGCTTCCCTGGTGGCTCAGCTGGTGAAGAATCTGCCTGCAGTGCAGGAGACCTGGGTTCGATCCCTGGTTGGGAAGATCCCCTGGAGGAGGGAATGGCTACCCACTCCAGTATTCTGGCCTGGAGAATTTCATGGGCTGTATAGTCCATGGGGTTGCAAAGAGTCAGACACAACTGAGTGACTTTCACTTTTCCTGCAACTCCCCGCCCCCAAGACCCCTGCAATCCAGCCAGACCCAGCCCTTGGCCATCACCACGCTCTCCCCTGGTCCCTGCACACACTGCTGGGACCACGAATCTCCAGGTATCTTTTAACACCTGGCGCAAATGTCACTTTCCTTGAAAAGTCTCCCCTACACACTATTCCCTCCCCCGAGACTCCAGGCAAGTTAGCAGCTCCTTCCTCTCTAATGTCTTTAATGCTTTGGACATAGCTCTGCCAGTCCTTTTCCCCTGCATCATAATGACTTTTAATACGTACTCACTTCTCTCTCATAGGGACAATCCAAAGCACTAAATGAGAGGCCTGTATGTGACAGCTGATCTAAGGCGTGATGTGGGGGAGGAAGTGTGAACTCCATTCCAGTTAACTACACCAGAGCCGCCCACCCCCTCCCCCTCCCCCTCCCCCTCGCCCCCGAAACAACCAACCTGCCAGGTGAAAAGTCTGCACACATTATGCTAACACAGCATCCAGACATGCTACCTAGCCAATCCCTTTCCAAATGGATTGCCATTCCTTAGGTCATTTATCTAGAAATTTCAGAGCTGCCACTGCTGATCCATAAAATACATTCAATAAAGCTTCAGTGAATGAATGAATGAGCCAATTAATGAGCAAGTGGAACAGTAAATCTACAAACAGGCTACAAGCAGACCCCAAACAGAACGAGTCTTCCTTTATTCTCATGCTTGGATTAGGATAAAACATATTCATGTATCCAGTCACAAATATTTATTGAAGGCCACCTATAGTTTACCAATGATTTTCAAGGAACTGTAAATACAATGGTGACTAACAAAGACAGGGTCCAAAATAATGGACTTACTTTCTTTTATTTTTTAGACTTATTTTTAGACCACTTTGAGGTTCACAGAACAGTGAAAGGAAGGTACAGAGATTTCAGATAGTCTATACCTCCTCACATGCTCAGCCTCCCCTACTATGAACACTCCACACAAGAGTGATATATTTGTTACAACCAATGAAACTCCTTATCACCCAGGGTCTCTAGTTTACCTTAGGGTTCACTCTTCACTTTTCAATTCTATGAGTCTGGACAAATGTTTTGTATTGGCCAAAAAGTTCATTCTGTAATATGTTTCAGAAAAACCTGAATGAACTTTCTGGCCAACCCAATATAATGACATGTGTCTATCATTATGGAATCATACAGAATTATTGTTTAGTCACTAAGTCGTGTCTGACTCTTTTGCAACCCCATGGACTATAGCCCACCAGGCTCCTCTGTCCATGTGATTTCCCAGGCAAGAATACTGGAGTGAGTTGTCATTTCCTTCTTCGGGGATCTTCCCAGATCAGGGATTGAACCTGTGTCTTCTGCATTGGTAGGTGGATTCTTTACCATTGAGCCACCTGGGAAGTCCCACCATACAGAGTATTTTCAGTGCCCTACAAGCCTCTGCACAGCACTTACTTTTCAATGGCCGATACTGAATACTTGGTGATGTCAAACAGCTACCACAGATGTAGCAAAATTTATTTCTACTTCTCCAAGTGTTAAAATTTCCATAACAAAAAGTTAAAGACATGATCCTGGAGACTACACTGCTATTTATAGGCATTCTTGTTCTAACAACCAGAAGGGTAACAATAACTACTAACGTTAATTCAGTGATTATTCTATGCCAGGCACTTTGACCCATTTTTGTGTGTGTTACTTAATCTTCCTAACAACCACATGAGCCAGGTTTTCTTGCTATTCTGATTCTACAGATGAGGAATATAAATTTGCAGATATAACAATAATAATAATTTGTCCCTGGAAGAGGCAGAATTAGGATGTGAACATTGGGAATTCTGACCTTCATGCTTAATAACCACTATATTCCTAAAAACACAATATTAAGGCCTCCTGGGAATGTGATTCTTGGTGACCATATGGCTGCTATTAAACATTTCATGGAAAATACACTATCTGAATGTTTTAGAAAGTATACATGAAACACACATAAAATACTAAACAGCACCTACTATGTCCAAGAGTAACCTTGTATACTGCTTCTGGTTCCCTTTTCCTACCACCAGTCTTCTTACCTTTCCTAGATTAGGAAAGATAACACATAAAGCAAAGTCTGAAAACCTCAGATGCTTCATTCAGCTCAGGCAACCAGTGGGCATCTCAATTCCATCCGCTCTTTAAAAATCACAGGACTTTCATCTGCTAAAGAGATTTCACAAAATCTTATCTTTCAACCACTGTGAGAGACATTCAACACTATAGGTCTCAGATAATCATGACAAGGTTTGACCCAGTTGTGTTTCATTAATCAAAGTTTGTAACATTAGCTCCTGGGATTCCCCACAGCTAAGAGTCTTCAAAGGATTAGAGACAGAACTCTCTCATTTTTAAGGAACTAAGATAATCACTTTAGATGTTTACATGTTTTAATCTTACATCACTATACAGCTTGATGAATTTTTACTAGTGGGGATAAAAAGACTACCTGAGATATATACGATGATATTAAAGTTTCTCTTCCTGCAATTTGGCTGATTAAAAAATTGATTACTAGCTCATTTACATGTGACTTTAATTCTAATTTTCTGTTACAAGTAAAAGCTACAATGTTGATATTATCAAGGCATTAATTTGGATGCCTGTGATTCTATAAATGATGAGAATGATGATGATGAGAATTAAAAAAGAGACTGATGCAAACACAATATCTAGCTGTGGAACACAGTAGAAAAAAAAGAAAGATAATCATTTCGAGAGAGAGAGATCATAATGGAAATCAACTAAGACAGTAAGACCATGGAGCTTCTTGAAGGGTTTCTTTGTAGGGAATCCAACAGGGTAAACAACCGACCTAGAAAAATATTTTTTCCAATCTGGCCATTTGAAGATCCCAGACCAAAGAGACTACTTTTCTCATTAATTAAGGGGGCCAAGACTAGCTGTACCTAGGGCACTTAAGCATGGAATAAGCTGGTACCAAAAAGCCAGGATTATTCTATATAAAAATGTATCAGGGACTTCCCTGGCAGTCCAGTGGTTAAGATTTTGCCTTCCAATGCAGGGGCTGCAGGTTTGATTTCTGGATGGGGAGCAAAGATCTCATATGTCTGCCTTGGCCAGAAGACAAAAACATAAAACAGAAGCAATACTGTAACAAATTCAATAAAGACTTTGAAAATGGTCCACATAAAAAAAAACAAAACATAACAGGTTAGGTAGGTCTTGGGACTCACCTGTGCATCTGGAATTGACCTACCCAGGTGTAATATCTGACACGCCTTTTTGAGCATATTTGGCCAGGACTGATCACCTGAGTGACTCGTGAAAAGGGAAGGAGTTCAGAAAAAGAGTGAGACCAGAGCGGGGTCACAGGGAAGCAGCCTGATGAGGAAGTTCTCTCTCTGGTCCACAGGTGGGAGATAAGGTATAAGCCATGTTCATGAGAATAAGGTCCTGTCTGGGTTGCCTTCTTACAGTCTCTCAACCCAATCTCTAGACGGATGACTCTAAAACCCACACCCACAGTTCTCTCCCCATCACTTATTTACCCAACTGTTTGATGGATGCCTCCCCTGATGGTCCCACAAGGACCTCAAAATGCATCTAATCTAAGACTGACCCCATAACTTTCCTTCTCAAATATCTTTCTCCTCCCGTGTTCTCTAATCAGGGAATGATATTGCCATCCATCCAGCTGCTGAAGTCAGTTGCCCGAGGCATTCTCTTCAAGTCTTTCCTTTCCCTTATCCACCACATACTATCAAACTTCTTGATTCTATCTCCAAAATATTTCCCCCCAATACTTATAATAATAGTTCAAAGCTGTTAGAGAGAAAATTTGTTTGTCTTATCTTGATGTTTCCTTCCATGTAAAGGGGAGACCAAACGGACACTCTCTCTGGACACTCTTGGCTTCTGGGCAGAATTGAACACTCTTGGAACTCTCTGTCTCCCTATTCATTTTCTCTTGGGAGAGTGAAATGACTTCTCTGACATGTGAATTTAGGAAAAATAAATCGGGTAAGCTTAGCTAAGCTCTTCTTTCTCCTCCTCTTGGAAATTGACTCTCTGCTGTTCCCCAAGGAGCAGGCTCTTCTACATCACATGGGTCTGCCTGAGTCCAGCATCACTGGGTGAGTGAGTCTAATTCTGGCGATCAATAGCTAGGCCCATTTGATTCTCCTGATCTACATCCTCCAAATTTGCCTTCATCAATAACAACATTGTAATATAACACAAGTAGAGAAACAGACACAGATCATAAATATATAACTTGAGAAATTTCTACGAAGTAAAATAAGACCTATGTAAATAAATATACCATGTTCATAGGTTGGAAAGGTGTCAATTCTCCCCCTCAAAGTATCTACAGAGTTCAAGTAATCCCATTCAAAATCCAGAAGGTTTTTTGGGGAGTAGGGATTAATAAGCTGATTCTAAAATTTATATGAAATGGAACAGCCCAGGAAATCTTGAAGAAGAGAAACAGAGTTTGTGTAGTTATAGTACCAGAAATCAAGACTGACTACAAAGCTACAGTAATTAAAGTAGTATAGAATGACCACAAGGACAAACAAACCAACAGAACAGAGAGTATGGAAGTGAACCACACATACACAGCCACTTAAATTATGACAAAGGTGACCTTTTTGATAAACAGGTGATCTTCAGAAAGGATGATCTTTCTGATAAATAGTGCTGAGTCAACTGGACATCCATACTGAAAAAATAAGCAAAAATAATATTTTGATTTTCCATCCACTGACTCACCTTAATCATTAACTGGTTTAGAACCTACGAGTAGGGAGATTTACTGGTAGAGTCAATATAAGTTTCTGTGAACCTCTCTTCTGAATTCTAGTTACCTGTCGTCTCTAATCCACTCCTCCCACTGCAACTTGGAATACTTTCCCTAAACCGCATATCTGATCATGTCCTTCTCTGCTGAGAACTGCTCCCCACTGCCCTCAAATTCAAGTCCAAACTCCTTAACAAGTCTCACCAGGCCCTTCCTAATCTGGGCCCTGCTTTCTTCTTCATTCTCATCTTTCGCCACTTCCTGCTGGAAGCTCGACACACATTCTGTGCTGTTTTCTTTTCCTTTCAAGGCATTTATACATGTTGCTCTTTCCACTTTGACAACTCTATTCTCCTCTGCCTGATGAATGTGTACTGGACCCATGGTTCTCAGACTAAACATCACTTCCTCTAGGAAGTAGGTACACACAGATATACATGAATACACACTCTCCAGCCTCGCTAACCACTCACCACTTTCTGCCATGCCCAAGGCTTCTTACAGCACAGCAGCCTGGTCATGGCATTCCCCACACTGTATTATTCTTTCTTGTTTACTTTTCTGCAGCTCCCTGATGGGCAGTGACCTGTTCCTTATTTACCACTGTATCCCCAGTGCCGAGCGTATAGTGAATACTCAATAAATACTAGCTGAAATGAGTTACATTTACAGTTTCCAAGTATTTTCAGCTATATAGCATTTTTAAAAAGTCCTATGATTCCCTTGTAGTGCAATGGTAAAGAATTCGCCTGCCAATGAAGGAGATATGGATTCGATCCCTGATCCAGGGAGATCCCCTGGAGTAAGATATGGCAATCCATTCCAGTTTTCCTGCTTGGAAAACCCCATGGACAGAGGAGCCTGGTGAGCTACAGTCCATGGGGGTCACAAAGAGTTGGACATGACTTAGCAACTGAACACACACACACACACACACACACACAAAGTAGGCTAGGTGTAAAGAGTATTCCCATTTTACAGACGGTCCAACTGAGGTGAAGTCAGTTTGTAAAGGTCAATCAGCTAGGACAGTGGTACCACATCTTTCTAATCTTATGATATTTAACTTAGTTCACCTTTAGCCACACCATATTTTCCACTGTTTTTGATATAACACATATTTAGCTCTGGGCTGAGTTTAAATGGTACATTTTCCCCCAAGTTTTTTTTTTTCTTTAACCTTTATCAGAGGAAATTTCCAACATGTACAAAAACAGAGAACGGCATACTGAACCCCTGTGTATGCACCACCTAGTTTCAACAATTATCAACTCATAACCAATCTGGTTTCCTCTGTTCTTCACTCACTCTTCCGTCTTCCAACTTACTGCAAGTAAAATCCCAGACATTAATCATTTCATCTATAAATATTTCGGTTAAATAGTGAATTAAACACATCATTCACAGGCATATTCACAACTGGTAGTGTTAAAAAGGTTCATAAATGGGGTCCTTCCTTATAGTTCAATAAGAGAAGTAAAAATACTAATTATTCCCTTGTTGTTACAGGTGGGTGTTAAAGCTACACCAGTATCTCTCTCCTGGTGTTTAATCATCAGCATTCAACCACTCCGGGTAGGGTGATACAGATTAAAGCACAGGTAAAATAAACACAGAATTTTCAACTGACTCAGAAAAGTGGATCTTAGAACTTCTCCCACTTGAACAGAAGGCACACTAGAACACTCGCAGCTGTTAACAATTATTATAGCCCTTTTTTTTCCCCTCATGTAAGTTATCAAACCAGTCATGTCAGAAGGTCAACTGCCCCAGTCTAAGTGGAAGACCTGCTTGTGCTTCACTGAACACAGATGCTGTCACATGAGATCCAGTCTGTGCTTCTGCAAAACTGAAACAGTGAGCTCAACTCTCAAAGGAAACTTTCTTGTTCAAACATAAATCTTTGACGCAGAACTATCTCAAAAGCGATGAGAACCAGGTTGTACACTAGTAAAACATCATCACACTCATGAGCTCCCACGCCAGGTTGTGCAATAACATAATGGATCCATAAATCTATGGAACTATCCATGGCGCCAACAACAGGGGGTGGAGAGTTTTAAACCCTCTTAGATGCTGTAAAAATTGTCCGCTGCCAGTAAAGCAGGCTGGGAAGTTTACATTTTCCCCAGAGACTTCACAATGAGAAGCAGGCTAAGGGAGCTGCCAGCACATGGTTTCATTCTGCAAACAAATCATGAATCAAGACGCAAACACACACTGTATGTGTGTGTGTGTGTGTGTGTGTGTGTGTGTATTACTCTGATGAAGTTAACATTTCATGTAAGACTGATGCAATAAATCTTGTTTCACAAAGATGCAGCGAACCATACAACTACTCTATTTCCAACTATATAACTGTTATCACACTCAGCCCCCTCATTTTATAGAAGTCTGTAATCTCTAAAGTGCTAGTTTTCATATTATTCCTGTAACTAATACTTACTGAGCACCTACCATGTGCCATACACTGTTCTAAGCACATAACACACATCAGTGAACAAAGAATAAACATAATCCAAAATAAACATTATGTCAGAAGGGTGCGCGTGCTAGGGAAAACAAAACGTGCAGTGCAGGAGGGGCTGAGGGGGCAGGTTTCTGAATGATGGGGCATCAGGGAGGAGAGGCAGGCAGCCAGGGGCGGGGGGCAGATGGTAACAGAGTGTCCAGGTGGAGACCCCCCCCCCAAGTGGGAGCATGCATGGCACGTGTGAGCAGGAACCAGAGGGCTGGGAGTGAGCAAGTGGGGAAGGAGCGGTGAGCAGGGAGGTCCAAGTGGCCATGGGGTTCAGGTCATCCTGGCTCCTGGGCTGTGGGCAAGATTTTCACTTTGGTTCACGGGGGAGTCTCTACAGGTGTTTGAGAAGAACGGCATGACCCTGGCGACATGGACACTAGGCTGCAGGGGAGGGGAGGCCAATGAGAGGTCACTGCAGTGATGGTGAGAGCAGAGGCACAGCAGAGCTGAGCGAGGTGCCAGATACACTTAGAGGGCAGCGCTGGTGGGGTTGCCTGATGGGTCGGCATGGGATGTGAGGAAACAAGGGGAGGGAGGGACCACCCCAATGCTTTTCTCCCAAGTGATGGGAGGGGGCGTGGCATTGTCCTCAACTGAGACGGGAGGGCTGTGGGCAGAGTGATTGAGGGGGAAGAGGATGAGTTCCAGTCTGGACAAGCTGATAAGAATTTCAGAACAGCAAGTGACTTTTCCCCAATCTGCCTTCAGTTGTTCTTGTTAATTTGCCACAAACTTGGCCATGAATAAAAAAAAATACAATTAAATTCTTTTCCAGGGTTTCAGGTGTTCAGTAGCTAGTGAGATTTCTCTGTACAGAAATAGTGTGTTACGCTGCTATACTTAAAATGGATAACCAACAAGGACCTACTGTATAGCACAGGGAACTCTGTTCAATGTTATGTGGCAGCCTGGATGGGAGGGGGGTTTGGGGAGAAATGGATACATGTATGTGTATGGCTGAGATAGATAAGAATTTATCTTATATAAAGTTGTCTTATATAAGAATTTATCTTACAAAAAAATAAGAATTTAAGAACTTCAAATGGAGATGTTCAAGTCGGCAGCTGGACATGTGGCTGGCTGTGGGGCTCAGAGGACATGTGCTGAGGTACAAACCTGGGAATATTATATTTGTCACTGATTACGCACACGCGACATGCTTTTACACACAGAAGAATAAGACCAAGAACCATAAAACAAACAGAAGGAATTAACTGTTCACTGACAGAGTCAATGATCATGTTCATTTCAACCACTTGAATAATGAAGAAAAAACTGTATTCATTGTTCCTTCCCAAGATGGGAACTTGCTTTTTTGTAAATATCTCCCAGAATCTGAAAGTGACTCTGTTGAACAGAAATGAGCTCACAAGCTGGGATACTAAATAGTTTTCAGATCTTGAGAAACACCAAATAGATTACTGAAGGAAACAATGGTGTATAAGAGACATTTCCACAAAAGAATTTAAATGAAACAGTCTTTCGTTTTTAAGTGTCTGTCCTTTCTGTCTTACTCATCTCTCAGGATGTTTAAGCGTCCAAAAAAGTTTCCTTTCCAGATTTTGTTTCTAATACATGATGACACCAGGCTAGGTTGCTTGTGGATGGAGGGAGGGAGGTGGGTGGAAGTTCTACAGCTGCAGAGGATGATGCAACTTTCAAAAATTCATCTCACTGAAAAATGGAAAACCCTTAAAAGCTGCGGAAAAACCTGCAGTAGCAATGTTGCCAATACCCCATCCCCCAAGCCTGCTGGCACAAACGTCAAAGAAAAAATTTCAGCGCTAAATCAAATTAACAAACATTCCTTAAGCACAGCACAAGTGTAGCTTATTACAATCTGGAAAATTCCACAGTATTTATCAAATCTTAAGCAAGGCTATGATGCTTAGAAGTGTACCACAGTAGACGTCACTGACAGCCACAAGCATGACGGCTCGGGGTGTGTTGCTGTGGCAACCGAATAGTCAGCAGCAGCACGCTGTCTGCCTTTCACCAACCCAGAACCAGGGGCAGGACAAACAGCCAGCTCCCTGATGGGAAAGACCCAGGCACTCGCAGCGAGGGCCATCTCCGCCATTCATGCACGCAGGAGACTTCCTTGTGGCAGTCTGAAATCATTTGCACCAAAGACCTTGAGAAAAAAATGCACAACCCCTTTCTCTAGTGCAGAAGCAGTCAACATGCCCCAGCACAAAGCACCAGAGAAACATTCCAGGAGAGGAGAGAGACTGGTGGCTGCCTGAAAAGTAGCAAGGTCATGTGTTTAGCTGAGACCAGGCATGAGTGGCTTTTCTCCAGAGAAAACCAAGAAGGGCTAGTCTATGGGAAAAGTCACCCTGAGAAACGTTCCATAGACAGGAGATCAGTAAGAAAAGCAACAGTGAACTAGAGCATGAGCCTTTTTAAAAGCTGTCCTCATATAGAAGGAGAGCTGCCCACAAGGACAATGAGAGTCTAAGAGAGGCATAGGACATCTTAGGGGCCAAACCCTACAAGGTAACTTTTGGATACAGAACGTTATGTGGAAATAAAACAGAAACTGTCGAACATACCTTTTCCACCGGCAGAAAGTCATTTTCTACTTCAATCGACCTTGGTCTTAGCTTTATTGGCTTGTCTTTGAAAATATCTCCAAAGCCCACTCCCTTGACTTTCTTCGGCTGGATGGCAGCTGTTGCGACTGTGCCGTTGGCACCCTCAGATTTGGTACTGCTCGAGTCACCCCCGTCACTCTCGGAGCCTGTGGTTTCCCTTAAACCTGTCAAGAGCGGGGATGGGGAAAGAAAGAACTCAGAAATCAGCCACAGCCACGAAGTACCTCATAGCCAGCCAGGAACCACTGCTCCAAGTATCACAGGGTACAGGATAACTTGCATTGCCATTGTTCATTTAGTGTGTAAGATGTTGCAGGGAGGTGGCTCTGAGTTTTGTTCTGCCTCCCCAGCCTTGAATTTTAAGAAGTGAATCAAAACTTTTCAGAACATCCAATTTGAAAGCAGATGGCCTCTGTCAATGTGATATGTCATCTCTTTTCAGCCAGAGCCTGGTTCTTAGCCAAATTTGTTTTGGTGCAGTCTATGCAGTAACAACCTTTCCTGCCCCTTCCTCACCTCCCCACCCAGTCAGTACCACATACTGTACCTCTGATCTCTATGACATGTCAATTAGCAATTAGCAACGAAAGTAACATTTCCTAAAGGGAAACTGTAAAGCTAAAAGCCAGTTAAACAAATTAGCAATTAAAGAAACCACACAAAATTATGACTGCCAAAGAATTAAATCTCTAGATGGCTTTACAAGGAATAAATGCACACAGACATGCTCCTCTAGGAAAGCACTAAACCAAACTTGACATTGAAACGCTTTCACTGGCAAGATGATTGTATTTGTTATAGAAGGAAAGGAAGCTGCCTTGTGAGAGGCCAGAATGCCCCAAGCCTCCAGCTCTTCTTCCCTCCCCTAACAACAGTTTCCCTGAAGCTGAACTCCTTTCCAAAGAAGAACACTGGGGACATGACACCTTTCCTTGGACTTCCTGTGGTCAAACAGTTATCAGCATGACAGCGTGGACACTTACCTCCCCAGATTCCTTTTTTCCCAGGCTCTGCCCATAATCATGTTCCTAAAAGGAAGAGCCTATTTGTTTCTAGTTAATTTCTGGGTCTACATTCTTACTTTGATGGCCAGTACATTAGTCATGGCATCAAAGGACAAGAATCAAAGGATATTTTATGAAAAGTCTACCATTAAGCCTGTCTCTAAAAGACTCGAGATGTGCAGAGTAGCTCCTGAACATTGACTGTATCTGCTGATGACAATGATGCCCTTGTTCTCTCTTAGCCACACTGTGCATTATCTTCCTATAGGTAAGGTGGCCTCCTAGTACCTAAGAAAGATATATCAAATCACTGCTCGCATAAACTGTCATAAAATGTCGAAGTCATTCATACAGACAAGTCTCAGTGCAGGAAGAAACTGTTAAATGAAAACAGAGAAAAATATAGAAAGGTCATTAAAAATCACTAACATGTTTCAAAATCAAATCTTTTAAACAATGGCTGTGTTTGTTGTTGCTGCTGTTTGCAATAAAATGGTAATTATAAGCCAAGAAGGGGGGTGGGGAGGAGGAAGATCCCAGTTGTACATTTTAACTAACTAAAGAACAGCATTTATGAGCAAGAACAGAGGGCATAAGAATGAGGAACAGCCCACAACAAGGGGGTCAGCTGCAATTTACAGGACTGGATGCAAGTGTGCAAACATGGAGAACCTCCCTGGATTAGCTATCCACTCATGTGTTT
This sequence comes from Odocoileus virginianus, assembly GCF_023699985.2. Classification (NCBI taxonomy): domain Eukaryota; kingdom Metazoa; phylum Chordata; class Mammalia; order Artiodactyla; family Cervidae; genus Odocoileus; species Odocoileus virginianus. Next base: position 364,478 of record NW_027224266.1, read on the forward strand.
ATCTGTTCATTGTTTTGGGAAATATCCCTGCTGGAGATATAATTTTGGAGTCTAAATATTGTGTCATTTCCCCTTTAACATGTTCTCATTTTGCCGTATGGATTCTTTCTGTGTGATAAATGGCTTGTATATTCTTTAATGCTTTGGAAAGAAGCATTTGAGAGTGGAATAAAGAAATGGTTAGTGAATAGAAACCATCATTGTGCCATCACCTCGCCCCCCAACCACCACCAGCACCATCAGCAGAAGGCAGCAGGGCAAAGGGAATAGGGCAAAGCTGTTACAGTTTTTCAAAGAAAAGAATTTGAAGGATTCTTTTTATCATTCCTCATCACCTAGAAACATAATATTTTCAACCACTGGCATTCTGATTTCACTGAGCTTCTGGTTTTAGGGATTTCCCACCTTCCGGGCTCACCTTAATAATTTTGCATTAATCACTGTGAGAAATACTCTTTATGTTACACAAGGAGAGGTTGCAGGGTCATTCAACCACACAAGCATGGGCTGGGAAGGAAACACACGGCAGATTTTTCTTCCAGAAATTCTGGTAGCCTGCTTCTATCACTTTTCAGTACGATACAAGTTAAATATCTGAATATCTAGATTGATGAAAAACCTCAAAATCTAGTACCTTCCCTTTGGCGGGAAAGAAAGGTGGCTTTTCATGTTCACGTCTGTTTGGTGCTGTATCTTTTGGTCACTGGTGCTCATAACACACACTACTGTGTAAAATATCCTTGTGTCATGCTTGGCATGCCACATGACACCCGAGGGCAAGGAAATGCAAAGTGTGGTCTGTGGACTGGGGCCAGGTCATGAAGGGTTCATTACTGAAACACTGGGTAATAAGCACAGAAAGTGTCCGTGCACAGAAACACTTATAGCAGTGTGTGCTGGTGTGACTTCCAGACGTGTGGCCCACAGACTTGTCTATGTGAATGGAGCATGGACTAGTCTTGGTTTGTCTGCTCCTGCGGGGAGGCACAAGAGGTGCAGCACATGCGCAGTGAAGACACGTCCAGCAGGACCAGGTATCTGTCCGCAGGGGGATGGAAATAAAAATACACTTTGCTGCAGACACTTTGAGAAGCCTGACTCTGGAGTTCATGCCTAAACCTTCTCTTTTATAGTTGTGTATACATCTCTATGCACACGTATGTGTATACATCTTTATGTGCACATATGTATATATGCACACTAAGGAGGATGATTTTCCTTTGCCGTGAGAAAAGAACAAAGCTTCCTCAGGTTTGCTATCACCACTCATATAATTGGCTGAATTACAGAAAAGTCATTGTCAATAATTTCCTTAATATTCCAGCATTAATCAATTCAAATCTTTGAGCCATTTTTATTTATTTTCAGTTTTACACTCACATGTCTAGTGCTTACTGTATGGCAGATCTGTTCTAAGAACTTCACGAGATTCATTCATCAATCTCATTTATCTCCATCCCCTCAACTTTTGGCAGCTTTCTTTCCACTGCACCAAAGGCTACACCTGGTCCTGCCAAAAAGAAGTCTGCCGTGTGGTGATTGGCTGAATGAGCAAAGCAAAATATCATTTCTGGCATGGACTGTTTGTGCCCACTTCTTACTTCTTTGAACCGCGCAATGAGGCAATGACTTACTGATTGACCCACTCAGTAAAAGCAATAACCGCGAAGGGTTGACATCTCCATGAGAAGCCATCTTACAGCACTCCAGAGGGGCAGATACTGGGACAAATACATATGCCATGACCAGTGTTACGGATCCCTTCTCTGCACGCATGGTTCATGCACGCATGTCACACACATGACAGGCACAGAGCAGACAAGACAGCGCCGGGGGCTGGCGATGGGAATGCTCCGCAGCACACGCCAAGGAGACGGCGCTTATCTCAGGTGAGTAAGCCCACGTCCTTGGATGAGAAACTCACAGACACTTGGCAGAAGCATGAGCAGCTCAGGGGAGTGCAGCTGCATCAAAAAACACAAGTACCCAGATCTTATCTTTACAAATGCCTCCTGCTGTTAAGGTCACTCACTGTAATAGCGTCTGTGGCCCTCCGTCTTTCCCGGCGCAGCTCGGTACAGAATTGTCCCTTCAAAGGTAGTCTTTCCTGACAGTGAATGAGAAAAGAGAAGGGGAGAGAAAAACAAGAAGGGGGAGGGGGAGCAAGTGATGGCAAAAGAAGGAAGAGGGAGAGTCTTTAACTGAACTTGTCTTCAATGAATCCACTTTAAGCTTCATCCACAAAATTAATTAGAAATCATAAAGGCAGAGTTTAAGAATCTTATAGAATGAGCCCAAAGTCCCCATGCAACCATGATGGCAATGAGCCCAGAAACTGGGGCTCACCTCTCTGAATGCCTGGCATGTGGATTATGCCCAATTTAAACCTGGAAGTCACTTCCACATTATACCTCAAGAGCAGGAAAATCTCAATTAACCAGAGGAAATCTAACCAATCAGATTTCTTAGGTAACTCAATCTTCTCTTTGCAGAGTGTGACTCGAACAGAATATAGATTTTGGCCCATTATCTTTTAACTTATACCCCTAGGGCCCAGGATGATACAAACTGATACTCATGACCCCAAGAATCCAAGCAAGGCACAGAATCCTTTTTAAAGGATTTTTCATTCTTAGTACCTTTAAGCAAGAAAATGTACTAGAATTCTAGAAAAGGGTTTTTGTCAATGAGGTTTGAAACCAATCGTGACTTCCATGTTGATGTAAGGGGTTTTCTGCTTAGCACCAAAGATGCCAGAAAACCTTATTCCTTAAACCATCTTAACTGAGGTTTGCCATATCAGTCATGAGACTGCACTAAAGCATGAGGACATAGGACTCACCCAGTGTCAAATTATCTCCTTTTTTGTTGTTACAAGTAGAAGTTATCGATAGCACAAGACTGGGCACATGGCTAAAGCCCAAATCTCTCTGGAATCATGAGTAAGTACATAGACTACACACACTCTGCCCCAGTCTGAGTGGACGAACACACACACACACACACCCTACAGAGAGTATCATTAGGAGGTAAAACGGTTTAATAAAGGCAAACAATACATGCATTACTCTAAGTTATCCAAGAAACAGATCCTATTATGGTTGTGAGCTAAATATCAAACTGGAGGCCACATAGCTCCCTCATAATAAGTCCGAAGGATGAAAAAGTAGGCTACATTTACAGAGAGGCAGAGAGGAAAACCGAGTAACAGAAAGCAACTTGTCTCACTTTTTAGAAACACTCTAGGAAAATGGGAAACCCCATTAGGGACCATCATGTCAACTTCTGGGCCATGTCACTCCTAATACGTAAAAGGAACTGTAACTGATCAGATCAACAAATTAAATGGAATCAGGTATTGCCAATTTCTGTGTCCTACAGACAGGGTGGTACACCACTGCTTTGAAATCTGCCCTTTTTGACAGATGTGCTCCATCTAACTAAAGCAAAAACTTAAGACATTCAAATCACTGGCTACATAGGGTGATCAAAGAAACAAGTGTTTTAGATGTTCTCATTAGACTTGTAGCTCTTGAGGACTTGATGACAAAGTGGAGCAAGTAACACTGGCTGGTTTTTATTTGGGTGAATTTTTATCCTGCTTAACTTCAATCATTAAGGTAACACTACTCCTAAGGAATACAGCTGTCGTGTGAGCCAGATTCCCCCCATCCAAGAACTGAATGGCAGCAGTCCTCTTGGTGTCACAAAAAGAACAAGAAATCAGTAGTTCAATGAAGTACTTCAATTTTTCAATTATTTTCAAAAAAGTACTTCAGTATTTCAATTTCCTCCAAGTACAAGAGAACCTCCCTTTGTTCTTCCCCAGGACCAAGTCTGAGAAAGACATGGTACTTCTGTCTCTGAATGGCCAAGCATTTCTGTAAAGTTCCCCCATCCACTGGCAGCAAGATGACTGAAGTGGAGCCTGGACTGGGGGTGAGTGAGGACACACATATTCCATCTAAAGAACAAAAGAGATGGGCAATTGGAAAGGCCATGAATATGAGTGCTATTTATTTTATGAGGTGGTGGAGGGATACTCTACTATTAAATATTAGTATTTGAAGGCAGAAAACTCTGTAAAGGGGAAGGATTTTTCAATTTCAACACAAAATCATATGCTTACACTAGCATCTAATTTTGCCTGAAACTCTATTTCATCAATTTGCTAATTGCTCCTTTCTGCCACCAGAACATCATATACAAAACAAATATCATTTAATATTAAAAAGAAAAAAGTATACAAATACCAAAGCCTGGTGGGTACCAGCCTGGCTTTAGTTTTTATAGGCATGGGGCACTAAGTAATCCATTTCTCACAGCTAATGAAATAAAATATTTCTATATCATGGGAGTGGTTTGGCCTAAGTTTTAAAAGGTCATCTCCATCTTTGTCTTCACTTGACAAGTCACTAAAATATCTGAACTTATAATTCAAAAATAAGGAATTAGGAAAATAAGAAAGCAAATTAAAGCTCAAATATCATGGTTATTAAGGGTTATAGAAAGAAAATGCAAACTTTCTCCCTCTAAAAACTATGGGAAAAAGCTTAAAACGTTTCTGTAGCTAAACAATGTTTTCTTTAAAAAGAAAAACAGGAATGCTTTTTAGTTTTACAATTATTTCATACTCTAAGAAATTAAATAATATCAAAAAGATGTTAGGAATAGGAAAGTCACATATCTTAAATGTGAGGCAAACAAAGTAAGCATGAAATTGAAATTGGACAACAGTCATATCTGGATTTCTTTGCCTCTACATCCAAATAAATCTTATAGATCAAGATATTTTCTGATTATAACTTAATACCATAACATAATATCAATATAATTCATAAAAAGTTCTATTTCACATCATTTAGTCAATACTTGCATATGCAAAATTGTCACTGAAAAGGTAATTAATTCATCATAATCTGTGACAATTAAATGAAACAAGTTAAACTGTACTCAGCTTTGAAATTTGTTACATGCTCTGTGAAACAGTAAACTATAGGCCGTAATAGAGGCAAAACTAAAGTGTGTGCAAAGTACAGGCAGGAAGGCTCACCTATAATGGTGGCCTCAGAAGCCAGGACACACCCAAGACTCCATCTCACTGGGCTTTAGTGTTCATACTGACACCAGGTTAGATCTCTCAATTCTTTTCCATCCCTGACATAAAACCTTGCCTACACAAGTATTGCAAACCCTTGTATGCTTTGTTTTTTAAAAATCTAATTTAGATTTAATTTTTTAAATCTAATCTAATTTAAAAATCAATTTTTTTCACTGTTAATCTCTTACATGGGAGCCCATTTCATTCTTAAAAAAAAAACTCCCTGTTTGGTACCATTTTACAAGCCCTAATGAGAGAAGAGATCTGATGATAATCATCAGTGGCTAATACATGTAAATCCATGGCTGATTCATGTCAATGTATGACAAAACCCACTGCAATATTGTAATTAGCCTCCAACTAATAAAAATAAATGAAAAAAAAATAAAAAGAACCAGACATTATGAGCTTCCAAATACACTGTCCACCACCACCTACGAAGCAGCTTTTTACCCCCACCCACAAAAATCTCTCAAATCTGAATATAATCAAGGCCCTAGATCTAATTACCAGTTTATATGACAACAAAGTAAAGGATGCAGCAGAGATGAAATCAGCAAAAGGCAGGCTGTGGGGAACTAATGGACAAAGGACCCCATTTTCTTCAACAAAAAGGTGACATGGAGGAAGAACCTAGAGATCCAGAGACCTGAGACATACCAACCAATCACATTGTATGTACTTTCTCTGGGTGCAGATTCAAGCAAACAAATTGTGTTAAATAATAGAAGAGCATTAGGAGGAAGTGAACACTGACCATATAGGCAATTATTCTGAGGAATTACAACTATTATTATTACTATTAGGAGTGATAACAGTATTTAAGATATCCTTTTATTGACACATATTGAAATTTTTATGGATGAAATTTTATATCTGGGGTTTGCTTCAAAATAATATGAGGGAGGATTGTGGAGTGGTATAATTACAATAAGCTGGCCACAACCTGCTAACTGCTGGAGCTGGGTGACAGGTACGCAAGGGTTCATCATACTATTCTCTCAATTTGTGTATGTTAGAAAATTTCTATAATAAAGAATTGATAAAAATCTTTTTGAAAAGGCACCTTTAAAGTTTCATAAATTCTATGAAAGGTAAAGATGCCTTCAAATTAAATACACAGCAGAAAGTTTCTGCTACTACCTGACAATTTTCTTATTCAAGATAAAATGTTTAAATCAACATATCAACCAGTACAATTGATGCAACTCTTTTCTTAATAGATTAGATTACCCTGAATAAAGATTGAAAGTTTACAGATTTTCATAACCAACCACCTATACAAAAATACATTGGGGTAGGACTTCTCTGGTGGTCCAGTGGTTAAGACTCCATGCTTTCACTGCAAGGGGCACAGGTTCGATCTCTAGTCAGGGAAGTTCTGTGTGCCAAGTGGAGTGGCAAAAAAAACCAAAAAACAAAAAAACATCAGTGTTAAAGAAAAGCAAGTTCAAGCAATTTGCATTTGTAATTCGAAGCTAAAAACGCCTCCTCAGAGTCAGAAAGGATTCAGCAAGCATTTACTGAACACCTACTATGTGTCAAGCTGTCTTGGAACACTTCCTTATAAATATAATGCAACGTTTCTTCAATTGCACTCATCCATTGGTTGACAAAACTCAACTGAGTAACTATCCCTAAAAACATTCCAGAAGTAGAAATGTGAAGAGTACAAATTTCAAATGAGTTTCTGTACATACAGGTGTGTGTATGTGCATAACAAAGAGATGTATAAGGATACATGAACACAAAGTTTTCTTCGTATATACCAGGATACAGGTTTTACCTATCTTTTATATACACACACACACACACACACACACACATACATATATACACTTAAAAAAAAAACCTCTCCTAATGTCTACTAGCATTTTAATTGAGAAGACTTTTATATGTCACTAGGGTCCCTAAAAATTACCAAAATGGTATAAAACATTATGAGTTTGACTTTCCCCCAGAACCATGTATTAATTATGCAATCTCTGTGAAAACTAACTGGTCTAACAAAGACCTTTATTAACTACAGCTCAGCTCATACCAGAGTAAAAAGCTAGATATCTTTTGTGCATTAACTCCATTTGTCTTTCTCAGTTCTACGATAAAAGTAAATATGCATGTATTATAGCTAGACAAGATATTGTCCCTGGGGGAAACTGCACAAAGGGTTCATGGGACCTCCCTGTACAGTGGGGTTTTTTTTTGGCAATTTCCTATGACCCTACAATTATTTCAAAACAAAACGATTTTTCTTTTGTGAAGTAAAGTACACTGAAACTAACTCCATTCCCTGAAGATAGAGAATAAGCAGATTCACTCTAAAACCAAAGTTTCCATGTAGACAAATTCTACCAGTATACATAATCTCTGCATGTGATCTGATCTAATTATATATATTTTACCATCTCAGTGTAAAGAGCTACTGAACAGCCTGTCAGAACACTGAGAGATGATATTTCTCTCTTTCAGGGGATGATCTCAATTTAGCAAGCCCTAGGGACATGATAATCACATCTGCTTTCCTCTGAAGCCCTCAAGACCACCACCGTCCCTACATCCCTCTGGGACTGGGCTCTCTCCGCCTGTGTATCTCACTGTTCCTCACACACCTGGCTAGCTGAGCACCTGCGCTACTTTTCTCAACTGCCGCTGGTTTGTGCACCCTCTTTCCTCAGTGCGAGCTGACTGAAGGCAGGGACCCTAACTGATCTGTCTCTGTATGTCTTCAGTGCCTTGTACAGCATCTTAGTAACAAGGGAGGCTAAATAAAAGTTGAATGAAGAATAGAAGACAAGGAAGGATGGATGGATGGATATGGACAGCCAGAGAGATGGGGAGAAAGGCCCTCTTCTCCTTAACTGCACATACAGGAAGATTACAAAAGCCATGCATTTCTTTCACAAGCATCCATCCTTGTTAGGAAACCAGGCCTCTCTGGAGGCCTCAACCCCCTCACCAGGGACAGATCCTGTGAAAACTAAACATGGCTGCTGGAATTATTAGGCTGTCCTAGGCCTGAAATGGCAGACTTTTAACTGATTGGGAGTGCTGGGGACAGCAGTCTCTCTGAGAGAAACAGCCCTTCTGAGCGTGTGAGGAAAGGCTAAGAGATGGGGGAAACCATTCCACTCCGTCTCCTAACCTCCTGCCTCAGAAATTCCAGCACCATGTGCTTTAAGCTGAGAAGTCAAGCAGGGTCAAATGTCCACATTATTGACTTGGAGGAAGAGGAGACGGTTTATTGCAACAGTTCCAAAAACACAGGAGGCATTACTTTTCTGAGCTCCAACTCTGGTCAAGAGGTCAAGGTTCTCCCAAAGATGCGGTCCAATACCTCTCCAGATCTCCTTCTCTGCATCAGTAGAGGAATCTCAAAGTAATTTCCAAATGTAGAGAGAATGCTTCAGTGAGCACAGTACCAACTGCTATGTAAATAGCCTCAACATATTAACAGTCTATGTCCCAAGAGTTAATCATGATTAACAATGAAGGTGACTATTTATAGAGGATTTTCTATAGGTGAGGTGGTTTGTATACATTCTTGCTATTGGAACTCATAAATAATGGTATGATGACCTGATTTGGTCTTCCCTCCAACAAAGCCCATCTAATGCACAATATCCCTGAGATATAGTATTGTTATTACAAGACCCAATCACAACACTAATCCAGTGTCTGAAAGGAGAAGCACAGCACTGAGAATTCCTGTGTGCAATTTGGAAGCCATAGCAAATGCCACTCTCATGGGGTCAAGGACACTTCCTGCTGTCCTGCCCATACTCATCAGCTGGCCTATGTTAGCAGAGAATTTCCTTATCCCAAACCAGAGAATCTAGGAGTCTTAAGATGCTTCCTTTGCTTCCAAATCAGCTCCTCTCTTTCCTATCACAGATCCCAGGATGGAATGAGGTTCAGGGGTAGGGGCCCCAGTCTTTGGATGCCACTGAGCCAATCAGCCAGCGCCAGTAAAACACCAAGTGAAGGAGGTGGCCCAGCATGACTCCAGAAATGGCTTTACCTCCATACTGGGGATGTGCCCGGTCATGCCACTGGTTGAATAAAAAGAGACACAGCTAAGTGGGAAATACCACTCAAGTCAGACTTTTCCAAATGGAAAAGAAAGCAATTTAAGAATTATTTTGACAGGACTGAGCTTTCCTTTTCTTGTTAGGCAGGAACGTCTGCAGCCCTCGCCAGTGCCAAAGCGCAGGGACACAGTCGTGCCTCTACGACATTCACACGCACGACTGCGGCTCGAGACGGCACAAGAGGTACACAGACACTCACATAAGGAAGTTGGGTTAGCGACTGGGAGAACAAAGCTTCCCGGGCCTGACCTTTTGCTCCGTGAGCTGGAAAGGGCAGCAGAGAAGCTGGAGGGAGGAGAGCTTCAGGCCCTGGAGAAAAAAAGACCTGGAGTTCGTTCTCACCATCGCAGTAGGACACGCATGCTCACCTGACGTGGGGCTGGACCCTCTGATGGCCTGGCCCACATGTGTCCTGAACATCATCCTTCTCCCCATCAATGATGTGTGTGTGTGTGCCATTTTCTCTAAGGTCCTCAAGAGATGCTGTGAAATATCAACAATCTCATTTGATTCATCTTAAAAATAATTATCAACTTGCAGGGAGTAACACTTGAGAATACAGAGGTACGGCAACCTGGGCCATCCATGGGGGAGTGGGAAGGTCAACAGTCACCTATCCAAAGACATTAATAGTGTGTGTCTGTGCATGTCACACACTTACAGTGATACACCTACTAAAGCATGGTGGGTTAAGGCAGCAGAGCCAGGGAAATACTCATGAGCTTCTGTCACAGTCGCTCAGCACAGGCCATGGAACAGAGGGGAGGCTAGAGTGGCACCCGTGGGTGCCCCATCCCCGCCTGTGTCGTGGGAGGACTTCCTTACTTGACTTGGAGAGCTGATCATCCTGGGAAATGCCGAGGTCATCCGACTCCCCTGACAGCTCCTTGATGAAGTTGGAAGGAAACATTCCAGTCTTTCCATTGAGAACACCTTCCCACCATCCTTCTTCTACCTGCACACATGTGAACAGAAGAACAGAGGCAAGACTCAGGTTAGACATAGTGTTTCCCAGTTTTTTGTCCCAACTGTATAGGGCCAAGTGCAAAGCCCATGCAGGAAGAGTTGTGGGACCCAAAGCTTCCAAGGGAACAGGGAATGAGACGGCAGACCTCACAGAGCCTCGAGATTCAGGCACAGGAAGGGGCTTAACCTAGGGACCATAAACGCAAATGGAAAAGAATTAACACTTCATTTTCACTAACCTCCAACTGAAATTTGCCATTTCCTTTGATTGGGAATATAGGTAACATACCAGACTAAGAGAAGAACCTGTGATTTGACACCAACCAAATAATATTTTCATATCCCATCACAGATACTGTGGGTATTTCAAGATATCGTTTGCACTCATCACTACTTTGAAGTGGTGGTAGTTAACACAGCTGCTGGGAGACTTTGTTATTTAATATATTAATAAGAAATTATTTATAACAAACAAGTACACATAGGTTAATATATCAAAATATACCCTTTGTAATCATGTGTTTTATGTGTGTGCATGCTCAGTCATATCCAACTCTTTGTGACCCCATGGACTGTAGCTCATCAGGTTCCTCTGTCCATGGGATTTCTCAGGCAAGAATACTGGAGTGGACTGTCATTTCCTCCTTCAGGGGATCTTCCTGACCCAGGGATCAAACTTGCGTCTCATATCTTCTGCGTTGTCAGGCAGATTCTTTACCACTGTGCCATGTGTGTTTTATATTATGCATATATTGCTAGTATTTAAAAACTGAGAATGGCTTTCCCAGATTACCAAACCTAACCAGACAGCCTAACAAAAACTGCTTAAGAATCTATGGAATAAGAACTTGATCAAAAGGTAGAAGGACTCTTTGCAGGCTTCTGGAAGATTTCAGACTACCCTGAAATGAACTGATATGGGATGAAGGGAGGTAGGGAGGACAGTCAGACTGCAGTGATCTGGGTGGGAGAATGAAGGCTGGATCTGTGGAGGGGCGACAATGAACAAGGCATGGACAGACCTGAGGATCTCTGAGGGATCCGCTGGTCTGCAGTAGCCAACTGGCTGAGCTGAGTGAGAGAAGGCTTAAAAAAATCATCCTAAGATTCTGTGATGAAGCCACTAATAGAAGAGCAGAAGTGAGAATGGTGAACTGGCTTCTTGGATGAAAATAACAGAGCATTTTGAGAACTAGGAAGTATTCAGCTACCAGTAATGATGTGGTATACTAGAAAGAGACCTAGAAACTTTGAAAAAAAAATTTAACCATGTACATGTATGACCTAATCAAATCAACAAATATAATTTAAAAGCTTAAATAATTAAAACAGAAAAGAAAATTAAGAGTCAAAAGCCCAGTTCAAATCATATTCTGAAACTTAGCAGTTGTGTGACTGTTCAGATTTCCTACTGACTGAACCCTGACTTTCCTATCTGTTCAATGGCATGATGGGTACACTTGATGTGTTAGAAATAGATGTATTATGATTCTACACTAGGGGCTAGGGACATAGGACTGTACAGGACAGGTTCTTTTTTTTCCCCTCAAGAAGGTGACAATCAATCAAGGTAGAGGGCATCTGGTTTAAAGATGGCAGAGGGTGGGAGCGACCAAAACCTAGCAAATGCAAGGTAAAGAGATAAGAAAACACCATGACCTAGCACAAACCAAATGTGTTACACAAAGCTGAGCTCATTGAGATCTGGGACGCTAAAGGGAGACTTGGAGAAAAAAAGGAATCAAAGTTAAGGTTGGCCTTAAAGAGTAGAAATATCAGGTATAAGTAGAGGATGATGTGCGAGATATTCAGGGGGATGCTGACGGAGCCTCAGAATGGATACAACCAGAATGGCATTTAGGGCACGTGTTAGGGAACTCCTGGGGTATCTAGACTCAGAGTGGACATTACATCTGCGTGATCACAGAATCTTCAGGAAAGAATCCAGACAATAGCACTTATGCATAACTGTCCCTATTCAAGACCAAATCACAGCGTTTAACAGCATTTCCGCTGAACTCATTCCATGTTTCTATGTCAACTCTACTGATACATATTATTCTTTCAAGGAGCTTTTTATAAGATTAGAATGGTTAGGAAGCTTTGTCATAACCCTGAATATAAACAGTTGCATTGGGTCCTTTGTGTTTGTCCTGAATAAGGAACCATAAAATGACCTTCTTTCTCCCAGAAATCGCAGGCCAGGAGGGAGAGACCAAGGGCACAGACCGCAAATGAGCAGCTCCTGTTGCCATCCCCAACAGCGCAGGGCAGCTGGGCCAATTCTGTTTGATTCACTTTGACAGTATCTAAAATGCTCCCATTTCAGTAATAAGCGGCTCCAGCTCGAGATCCCTGAAGGAAGTGCTCCTGATGTGTGGGCTCGGCAGGCTGCCTACTGGGAAAACAGGGGTGTCTTCACCTCACCACACCCCCATATGCCCGCAGCCCTGTCTCAGCACAGTCTGAAAGGAGTAGCCAAAAGGGAACTGGCAGACGCCTATCATTAGCCTTGCAGCGCACAGAGGAGCAGACAATCAAACCACTGCTCATCGCCCAGGGGGGTACACTTCCTATTACAGGCGCCATGGAGGGTGTGTCTGTACCCAGCAGCAGAGAGAGCTGCTCAGTGCTATTTCCTCCTACAGACTACTGCTCTGGTTGCGAGATTCAGGCTGGAGATAGGAGACAAATGATCCCCACCCTCACATGATCCCTCTTCTGCGATATTCCAGTTCAACTTCCAGCAGCAAGATGAGGACACTGAAGCCCATGAGGATTACAGTCATTCATGAATGGTCAGATGGATAAATGAATGGATGGCAGGGAAATCAACCAGGAGAAATCCTCCATGGGGGCCTATGAAGCCCTGATTCCTTCACAAAAGGAATTTTCCCTTCTGTGAGGAGCAAAAGGGACCAGGAGACCCTGACTATACTGCCCGCTGTTCTTAATTAGGTAACACCACACTCAGACCTGTGTGCCCCTCCCAATTTCACCAATATTTAATGAACGCCTATTTTGCATTGCCCTAGGACCTTGGGACAGATTCATCAGTGAATAAAACAAAGATTCCATCCTTGAGAATCTTCTACAACAAGAGTGGAACATGCAGAGTCTGCACACCACCTGCTTAGAAATCAGGTTGCTTATGCTTATATTTCTATATTTAAAGAGAGAAAGAAATGCATCTGTTAGTAATAAAGTAAGGATTATGGATGTTACCAAGGGCTTATGATTTCTTTCCCAAAGAAAGTATTCAGGTGGGACAGACACCAACCTTCTCTGCACCAACACAAACATATCAGCAGGCTTCTGCAGGCCTGGGCTTCTAGGCTGAGAACAAACCCTTGTCCCTCCGAGACCAACCCTGCCAGCTCTGGAGTCCATGGCTGTGTCCCAGAGCTGAGAGCAGGGCAGCTTTACACGACAGTGTTTGGGAAAGAAAGATGCAGTAAAACCACTTAGACCATTGTATCTGTGGGCCCTGCAGTTCATAAGTCTTCACAGTCACCAACATTTAAGTGGGTTCAAGGCCCATGGAAGTAGTTTTCAGCTCTTAGCCCTGTTGCAAGTTGCAGAAGAGGCTGGGAGGAGTATACCTCCATCTCCAGCTCCCCAACTCATACAAATATTATCAACATTTTCAAGGCACTGAAGGGGATGCCTGGGAATACAGAGGTGACCCCAGTTACTCAGAACACAGGTGCACCGATTTTACTGCATGTTGCTTCACTGTGCCTCACAGACACTGTATTTTTTTCAAACTGAAGGTGTGTGGCAATCCTGCCTCAAGCAAGTCTATCGACATCATTTTCCCAATGGTATTTGCTCACTTTGTATCTCTGTGTGACATTTTGGTAATTTTTGAATATTTCAAACTTTTTCAGTAGTATCATATTTGTTATACTGATCTCTGGTGATCTTTGATGTTCCTACTATGACACAAAAGCTCACATGATGGTGAGCATTTTTTTTTTTTAGCAATTTAGACATCATACTATTTCATACTTAATAGACTATAGGATAGTATAAACATAACTTTCGTATGTACTGCAAATTGAAAAATTACTGTAACTCACTTTATTGCAATATTTGCTTTAGTGCAGTGGTCTAGAACCCAACCTGCAATGTCTCTGAGATATGCCTGTAGTTCCTACATCACTGTTGAAGTTTTCCCTCTCAACTCTACCAAGGAGGGAAACAACAGGTTCACCAAGTCTAAAATCTACTTCAGGGTACAAGCAGCAAGGCAGGAAAGGTCCGTTTAAGGGTTGCTATAGCTTTTCACATCCATTTGCCCTTTGTTACCCAAACCTCAGTCAGAAGTACACCAGACGGGACTTTCCTGGTGGTCTTATGGCTAAGACTCTGTGCTTCCAATGTATGAGGCCCGGGTCAGGGAACTAGATCCCACTTGCCACAGCTAAGAGTTTGCATGCTGCAACTAAGATCCTGCATGCCACAACGAAGACTGAAGATCCCAGTGACACAACTAAGACATGGTGCAGCCAAATAAATAAATTTTTTAAAAAGCCCACTGGAGAGGTGAGTGTGAAGAAGGGAAGCATGGGGGAGGGCGAGGCTCACAGGCAAATGGGTACTTGTGTTTCACTGTTTCAAGAGCTGTTTTGCCATTCTTTCCAGAAAGAAACATGGATAAGTCAAGCTCTAAGGAAAGGCCCACATCTCAAGATCACTCAAATTTTCATCAAAATTTATTCATACTTGGTAGGTTCTAGGTTTCTGGGAATGTATCCATTTCTTCTAGCTTGGCCAATGTGTTGGCATATAATTGCTCATAACAATCTCTTATGATCATCTATGGTTCTGTGGTATAAGTTGTAACTTCTCTTTCACTTCTGATTTATTTATTGGAGTTCTTTTTTCTGGGTGAGTCTAGCTAAAGAGCTGTCTGTTTTATCTTTCCAAAAAACCAGGTCTGAGCTCCATTGATCTTCTCTATTGTCTTTTTAGACTCTACTTCATTTATTTCTGGTGATCTTTGTTATTTCTTTTCTTCTACTAACTCTGGAAATAGTTTATGCTTTTTCTTGTTCCTTGAAGGCATTATGCTAAGTGAAATAAGAGAAACAATGCAAAGCACAGTGAATATAATTAATAACACTGTATTGTGTTTTTGAAAATTGCTAGGAGAGTAGATCTTAAATGTTTTCATCACAAGAAAAATACTGTAATTATGTGTAGTAATGGATGTTAACTAAACTCACTGGAGACATCATTTTGCAATATATACATATATCAGATCATTTTGCTGTACACCTAACATTAGTACAATTATATGTCAATCATGTCTCAATTTTAAAAATTTATTCAGAAATAATTAAATGAGAATTTCAGTAACAGTCATTTCTCCTACCTATAAGAGGTAGGGGGAAATATCTTAGAAAAAATTTTAAGCTAGAAAAGCATCAAGATAATTTTTTTAAAGTTTTAAAATTGAGATATAATTCATTTAAATGTACAGATCTCAATGGTACAAGTCAAACAGTTGTGATAAGTGCATGCATACACCCATGTAACCCATACTTCTATTAACACACAGAGCATTTCTATTGCTCCAAAACATTTCTTTGTGTTCCTTCCCAGTCAATCTACCTCCAAGCAAACATTAATCTGATTTCTATCACCTATTTAGAAAAGGTTTTGCCTTTTCTAAGAACTTTACGTAAATGTGCTAAGACATGGTTTTATCTTTTGAATACTGCTGAAAAAAATACAAATTGTTTCTGGAAACATTTTTTCTACTTGTGGAATTGGTGGGAAAAAATATTTTTGAGGGAACCACTTTCTGAAGCCATAAATACCTACATTATTTTCTATTTTCACTGCTTTAAATAACCATACTTGTTGATCTGGGGACATGGAAAGCTGGCTGTGCCAACTATAAACAAGTGTTATCTAGGTTCTTAATGCCCAAGTCAATATTTTCCCCAAATTGCTACGTCTCTTTGTCTGATTACCTCTCCGGGCAGGACCATACCGAGAGGAAGTTGATTTTTATCCCCTCCCCTTATTCTTCTGAGAACAAGCCTATTCCACATGAGAGGGGTCCATCAAAAGAAAAACCTGTAGGGTGATGACTTAAGAAAATATGATACATATTTAAGACTTAAGCACTGTTCAATGAGAGAGAGCAATATATCCACGATTTTCCTGACAGTGGCAAGGGTTTCTGGTATGGCTCTTACAGACATCTTCAGCAATGCTTGAAAGTCCTGTCCTTCAAAACAGCTACATATCAGATCCTGTTAACAGCTGAGCAACTTCAGTCAAGTTACTTAACCTCTCTGAGCCTCAGTTCCCTCAGCTACAAAATACAAATACTGATCACACCTTCCAGACAGTGATTTCTGTGATGACCAAGTGAAATATCATGTATGAAGATACTAGCACAGTGCCCGGGAATGTGGTAAATACCCTATAAACATCAGCTTCCCCATCCCATCCCACTGCCCTTCTCTGTAAGTGTAGAATGAAGGGTGGGGGAGCAGGGGCAAGTCTGGCTCCTGCTTTTGTAAATAAAGCTTTATTGGAACACACACACACAAACTGGCTACAGGTTAGTCTACAGGCTAGTCTAGACTGCATTGACCAGTCCACCCCACTCCAGACAGAAATGTCACAACTGTGTACTTTAAAATGCCTACCAGGGATTTAGCCTGCTAGCTTTCCTTCTGGAAAGTGAAGTCCCATTAACTTCACAAGAACTTTTGTCCTCCCTGCAGACCACTGACTGTTCCCTAGCCAGGAGGCAGAAGCACTTTGCTGAGTGACCTTCACTTTGCCAGCCCCCCTCATCCCTGGACCGCCCCACACTCTCCATTTCTCCTCTGGCCACGCTGCAGAGACCCATCCAGGCTGAGCTGGTAACTTCGGGCAGAAGTGCTGTTCCCCTCACCAAGGGTCAAGGCCATGTCCACCCAGACCTGCTTCAGTTCACTGCTCTTCCTGCCAGCACACAATATGGTTAAAGAGTACAAAGTACGTAGGTTTGAAGACAAAAGGCTAGTGGTGAGAAGGAATATGATTATAATTTGAACATTTAGAAACATGGTGCCAAATTAGGTATAGAAAAGACAACTAAAAGTTTGGGAGGTGAGGGAGTGTGGAATTTTAGAAGAATTATTAACCCTCATTGCTTCCCTTAAGTTGTCCTCAATCCACTTCAAAGAAACCAGTGGTGGGACTTCCCTAGTGGTCCAATGGTTAAGACTCCATGCTTCCAATGCAAGGGGCACAGGTTCGATCCTTGGTTGGGGAACTAGGATCCTACATGCCATGTAGTATAGCACTCCTACTTCCAAAAAGTTTAAAGAAACCAGTGGGAATAGTAGAGGATGCATCATGGATGCAGAGAAGGTGGAGCTCAAACCAACAAACACATAGTTTAGGAAACGCCCTGGCCCTAAGAGGCAGATGAATATACATGTTTATATTTTTAAACTAAGATTACATGTTAAGATAAACGTATATCATATTTTAGGATTCTCTACCTGCTTCAACTGTTCTCAGGAACTGGTCCATACATTCAAAATCCTCCCAGGAATTGTCTCTTGGGGGCAGTAGGGGCATGTGTGTGTATAGCTTTGTAACACTATAGAATTAATCTATTAATCAATTTATCAATAAAAATATAATCTATATGCACACACACAATACGTTATCTTTCTCCTGACAAACAGATTGATACTATAGCATTGCAAAGCTGTTACTATGGTCTTATCACAATCTGCTCCTGTGATTTAAGGGATTTTGTTTATTTGGGATTTTTATTTTGTTTTTATTCTTCAGTGGCATTAGACAGTAGCAACCTACTGGCATTTATATAACATCTGTTATATGAGAAAAGGACAGACTTTATACGATACAGGGATAATGGCCCAGAATCTGCAATATTAGAATAAACTTCAAAAGTAGAGAAATTAACTTTTGGTGATATAATCTAAAAATATGGATTAAAAGGTAAACATTCATGCTTTGTTTTACAGAAATAGCAGAGGCTATCCAGTTAGTTTTCCTTTTTTCTACTTGAGGGAAGCGCAGGACAAAGCCTAGGACTCAACGGGCATGGATGGTAAAGAGGCTGGGCCCACAGAGGTTGGTGAAGCTCTTCTTTCAGGCAAGGAGAACACCAGCCCTGCAATCATTCCTCTCCCTCAGTGACCCTCACTCGGTTCCCCTGCAGTCAACAGACAGATGTGAATCAGCAATAATTCCAGAAATGTATTAAGAACTTTTATCTTGATTTGTATTTCTTACAGTATTATTACAACATTAAAGGGAAAACCATCTTCTATGGCAGAACCACTTTCAATTCTGGGGCTCTTTCTGTCTTCAGTCACATGCCTTGAGATAGATTTCAGACAATTATACTCAACTATTCCTATTGAATGCAATTTTGTGACTTACCTATTCATTTATTTTGGAAAAAAAAAACTTTTCATACTTCCATGTATTCATTTACTTATTCAGCAAGCATTTATTAAAGTATGTGTTAGGTTTCAGGCACTATTCCATGTACTATGAATATAAAGATAGATAAAAACCAGATCCCAGCTGTTGAAAAGCTCTCAGGTTAGTGGAATAAAACAGATAATTACAACACACAGTATTGTAATAAATATAAAGGCCTCTGTATTTACCATCTTAAAGGCTTCACAATCTTCTGGCTGGATAATATACCTTAATTCACACAACTATTCCCTTTCTTGATGATTTTTTCATTATCACAAGCATTGCTGCAATTAACATGTTTAACATAATTTTTTTCTGTAACCATTTTCCATGAATAAATTTCTAGGAGTAAGACTAATGAATCAAGGGTATTAATTCAGATTTTTATAGCTCTTGATGCATCTTGCTAAATAGCATCAAACAAGGATCATAAAGATATACAAAGTCACCAGTTCTTCTAATCACTACCAAGTCTTACCACTCTCTCACTTTTTTAGGATTTTCAAAAGGAGGTACCCAATCAAATTGTCTTAATTTGATTATTTAATTAGTAGCAGGTTAGAACACTTTCTCATGGTTCAGATTTTTATTTCCACTTGTGGGATGTCTGTTTATAGCAGATCTATCCTTTATCATTGTTATAATAGCTTCCTAATGTATTTTCATATGTTACATAAATAAAATTTTTTCAAATTTTTTCCTGTTTGTTGTCCTCTTTGTTTAGCTATCCTAACTTCAAATCATACCAAAATTTTAACTCTTTTTTTAATTATTATTAGTCACAACCATTTATTTTTTCCCCCTAGAATTTCTTCCCTGGTTTCAGTCTTAAGAACTGTGCCCTTCTACCACTGGCACAAATGTTCTACTCTGCTGTTCATTCATTTGGTACTCATTCAGCTTTCAAAAAATGTCTCCTATATGTTGTGCTTGGCACCAGGAATAAAACATGATGAACAATATACTAATTCAAATTATCCAAAACTGGGAAACTGGCAAAAAGCAAGTTACTGCATGTCCTCCCACACTGGGAACCTCACTGATCGATTCTCTAGGGACAAGTATCTTTGCTTGACACACTGTTTACTTTTTATGAGGACAGTTTACAACTGTGTTAGTGCAGATGCTAACTGCTAGAAGACCAAAAACAAAGTGAATGGGTCTTGTCAGATAACCATGAAAATAACCTTTGACCAGCAAAGAGAAAGAGATTCATCCCCTAGAAAAGATGACCTCAGAGGTCCCAGTCTCACTGCCCTGTAGGACGTAACGTAGTTTCACATCTAACTTAGCAATCTTACTCAAGCTTTTTTTTCTTTCAGTCATTTATAAACACTTTGCTCTTTCACCATTCTCTTTAGGTCAGCCTTAACATCTTGCAGATGCCCTCATTAATGAGTTAAATAAAGCTTTGATGCGTGCTTCCTTTTATGTTTATATGAGAGTCCAGAAATCTTGTCTGCTGGCATCAGCCCAGCCACTCCCACCCACGTCATACTTCACTTAACTTCCTTCTTGACTTCTGGCTTCCTAGTTTGTTTGTTTGTTTGTTTTATAAATCATGGGTTTTTGTAATGTCAAATGGTATGCAGGAAATGAAAGCAATTGGAAAACTATCACTATACACAGATACACATGTTGAATCAGGATGAATGATCAGATTCTAAGTGCAAAGCCCAGGATGCCCCCAGCCTGAGGGAGTAGAGCCCCAAAATCCAGTGCCGGGGTCTGGTGGGACACCTCACCAGCAGGGCTGGCTGCAAGCAGCTGGGACCACACAGGGACAAGGTAATGTAGGGCAGTGAGAGAAGAAAGGTCTCCAGCCAGGTGAACCTAGCTTCAACCCTCAGCCCTGCCTCTTCTAGGGTCTCTCAAGCCTCTTTCTTTATCTATAAACTAAAGTGGTTATGAAGAGTCAATGGACCAACGTGTAAAGAACCTTGTCATGCCCATCACATACTAGGTCTTCTATCAGTGTCACTTGTTGCCTTCCTTCTGAATCCACAGTGCTCCCCATGATGAATACTGAATCCATCCTTTAAGGTGGACATGGTCACTCTGGATACTGAGAGTCTATGAGCACTTGAAGCAGAGAAGGAAAGCTATGGTACTGGGTTGGTGTTGGCTAGCATGCAGTGAAGAAGACCACGGTTTTAAATGGTCCACATCTGCCCTGAGCGGGCTGGGAGGCACACCTCTCTAGAGGAATCTCTTCTGGAAGACTCAACCGGATGATGTCCCTGGTCTCTTGAGTCCTAACATCCCCCACAGCAAAGCCAACTAGCCATGGGTGGGTTCTGACAGTCCATGAGAGGCCCTGCACCCACCCGCCTGGCACACGTACCTCTCCCACCACCTCTATGATGTCGCCGACCTTCAGCTCGAGCTCGTCATCGTTCTGCGGCAGGTAGCTGAATGCCACCTGGCACCGGCGCCTCCGTCGCTCGCCTGCATTGGAAAAGGAAAATATTCAGATCCAGCTCTGGTCTCAAAAATTGATTTTAAAGAGAGGCATCCTAGGCATGCAGGCAAATTAAGCTGACTTGTCTCAAATATGCTCTCTGGGACATGGCTAGAGGCATGGCAGCTCTGGTCTCTGAGAGAGAGGCAGGAGAAAGCAGAGCAATGCTTCTTGGTCTTTGAAAAGCTGCTGGGTCAGAAAGGCATGGATATGAGAAACCGATCTGGTGGTGCAGAAGGCAAAAGCCCACCCCTGAAGCGCTGGAGCACAGTGTTGCCTTAAACGGTTTTCCATGGACAGGGCTTTGTATTTGCTGCCGGTGACTTTTAATGAAAGCTGATGTGATACAGTGGAGGGAAAAGAATGGTCTGCTTCTAATGCTAGCGAGGCAGAGGAAATTCTTCCCAAATGTGCAAAGGAAAAGATAAAGTATTCTGGCCTTTCTCTCACTAATCATCACCCTTTTAACATGCTGGAACTCAGGCTGATAAGCAAAGGCTGATTAGATTTCAGCCTACTCTTGGTACCATTTCAAATGCCCCACAGGGGATCAGCAAATCCACTTCAGTCCTCTTCTCTCTGTCCCAGGGGATCCATTAGCAGGATCTCTGGCTGCTTACACAGAACCAATCCAGGAACATCAAGAGAAAAGCCAGGGCCACACTTTGCTTGACTGAAGGACACTCAAAGTCACAACATCTCAGTACCCCAGGGTGGTTCCACTGGGAGGTCCTGGTTCAAAGCTGTTCAAATACAGATGCAACTATCCACGCCACAGACATGCACTGTGGGGAGAGAGAACATGCACACGGTGTGTGTGATGGGGCTTAGGGGGCAGAGACAGACAGCAGAGGAGGCCCAAGCTGCAAAGAAGTGGACAGGAGAGGGGAACTGAGACCAGCACTGCTCTGAAGCTTATCGCTCAAGGCTGACCACCTCACCTCATTCCTTCCTGCTGCCACATGGCCTCGAACACCGCAGGGATCAACGACTTCAAGGCAGCACATTTAGAAGTGCTTACATTATTTTTGGATACTGCTTACAGGGACTCCTTTCCTTTTCTAATCTTCCCTGAAACAGCCAGTCCCCACAGGAGTGACCACTGGCCGCACTGAGACCCCTATGCAGTGTCATGTCATACAGAGGGGAGGCCTTGGCTACATCTGATGTACATATGATGTGATTGATATTTATCACAAGTCAGTGGCCTAGTTTTCTCTGTTTCATTTTTTTTCTCCCGAACCTCACTAAGGAAGAACAGAGCTGAACAAAGTGAAGAGGGCAGAAGTTGAGAACCAGCATGTCACCTAACCATGACTTGGGTGATGACGCGAAAACACTCCACCCCCTTGTGAGAAACCACAAGCTGCCTAGTCTCCGTAAGAACCAACACACGGCTCCCAAGCTGGTTCCCAGGTGCCAAGCACACTGTCTGCGGACCGAAGAGGGCAGCCCCCAGCTCCGCTAGGGACAGAGGGCTCGCCCAAATGGCTCTGCCTTGGTGGGAAGTCCAGAAGAGTCGTCTTGAGGACAAAGAACTCCACTGCTGTGACTCCCTTGATGGAGCAGTGGTTAAGAATCTGCCTGCCAATGCAGGGGACACAGGTTCGATCCCTGGTCTGGGAAGATCCCACATGCTGCAGAGCAACTAAGCCCATGCACCACAACTACTGAGCCTGTGCTCTAGAGCCTGGGAGCCACAACTACTGAGCCACATGCTACTAAAGCCCATGCTGCCCAACAAGGGAAGCCACCAGAGTGAGAAGCCCATGCACCACAACTAGAGAGCAACTCCTGCTCACCACAACTAGCAAAAAGCCCATGCAGCAACAAAGAGCCAGCAGAGCCAGAAATAAACAGAATTTAAAAAGTTAAAAAAGAACTCCACTGCTTTCCCTGGCTTCCGACACAAAGGAAGGCGAATCAAGCCCTCCGTAATACAGGATACAGATTTTCATTCGGGCCACGAGTCCAGATGACCGAGTGATCATGGCATCATCTCCTACTCCTACTCCCTGGGCCTCCACTGCCCCATCTATACCCTGTAAGATGAGGTTCTATAAATCTTTAAGAGCTATATTTGTTACATGTTATGTTGAAAACAAACTGCAGATACAAAACGGAGCATGAAACAAGTCAATATGACAAATGTCTGACACCTGACACTCATAACCACAGAGGTCACCTAAGTTCTGACCAAAGTGACTTTAAAATAACATCTGAAGACCTATTGCTAGCTGAAGTCATAAAACTCAGTTATATGTAAATTAGTATCTTCACAGAATCCTTTGTAAAAAGTAGCATCTAACCCAATACTACATAAAGGGTGAAGGAGAGACAAGACTAACCCAGCAATCAGGACCTAGAACAGAATAGTATTTCTCTAGAACCAAATCTTTCCATCAGACATCTGTAGAGCCCTGCCTGGAATCAGAAAGAAAAGCACACTAACTAATCTCTCTCTGCCAGGCTACTCAATATTTCTTAAAAGCTTCTAAGGTTATTCAGCTGGTGGCACAAAGACCTATAAAGTACACTGCCAACATACAAGACCAAGAAAACTGAGCCTGAAACAATGACTCCCTCTGACACTGGGATTGTTCGTGATCTTTTCTAAAGCACCTCTGACATCCATCACCCTAATTGGCCCTACCAATCACAGCAGTGAAAAGGAAAAGAGCCAGAATGAGCAACCATCTTGGAAATGAAGCACCTGGGGCTCAGTGACTTACCCAAGGTCACCAAGCTAGCAAGAGGCAGTGTCTCCTTGCCCTGAGTTCAGAGCTCTCGCTCCAATGCTGGATGAACCAATTCAGGTCACATCTCGGCCCAAGTTCTCTGCAATCTGTACTTAACTGCTTCCCACAACATTGCATAACACAGCCTGAGGGCTTCTCCACAGCTTTCTCATTACAGATAACTCCTCAACTCCTGCAAGGCTGCTTTCCATTCCTCAACTTCTGCAAATTACTGTTTCAATCTTGTTCACCAGTTCCACCCAACCTAAAACTCAGCTCGGGGGCAATATTTGACATTAGAAGGCACTGTATCTCAGTCGCTTCGGTCCATATCAAATTAAAGGAAATTTAAGAATGTCATTGCCATGTTTTCCTTTCCTTGGCATTTCACTGATGTTTACTAGTTGGTCTTGACCTTCCTCAAAGAGGTATGCAGACAACAATGTCATCTCCTTTTAATAGCTAGTAGAAACTGGAGGGAAAAAATGTATGACTTGCCCAAGGCTGTGGTTTGGAATCCTTTCATTCAAGTTACCACCTCCACACTCACAGTCTGGTTCACAGGCAAGTTTTAATACACTTCCACTGCGTGTGTGTGTTTTTTTTAACTCTTTATACATAATTGGAAGAAGTAATGAACACAAGTTTTATGAACATATAAGCAAAGGTATGGGGGCACATGGCTTACTAAAAAGTTATAACTAAGGCAGACTTCACAAGGCATACTTGACTTGTCTCTACTTTACTGCCATGTTATATGATGACCACAAAATCCAAATGTATGAATATGCGCTCATTTAGAGGAACACAGGCAAACACAGGTAGCAAGGCAGGTACCTTCAACTCCCTCATTAGATCTCATAACCACCTTCCATTCACGACCAGCTTTGCTTAATAGAAAAGTAACAGCTAACATTTATTGAGCACTTATTGTGTGCCAGAGACTACTAAGCAATTCATATGCATTAGCCCATTTAATCCTCTCACTGAACCTTGAGGGTACATCCTGAACCTTCCCTTTTACAGACAAGGAGACCAAGGAGGCATACAGAGACTATTTTACCAGAGGTCTCACAGCTAGAAAGTGCTAGAAGGGCCTGAGATTTTGAGTCAGGATATGCAACTCCAGAGACTGCCTCCCCTGTCTGACTGTTCTTAAGAAGAATTCCCGTCCATGAGTCTTGAGATTGCAGAAAGGACTCATTGGACTAACATGGTACATGGTTAAGATGTGAAACCAGGAAGTGACAAACCATGAATCAGGAGCATTTCCTCACAGCTGCTGAGAACTGGGGCCCATATTTTAATGAAATAAAACTGGTTGGATGGTGTCATATATTCACAGTCTCTAAAAATGAAATAGCAGAAACTACAAAAGGTGCCAAGACCAAGTGTCAAAAACAGCACACACATCTATATTTTAGGGCTTTCCGGGGTCTTATGACATGTAAAAACTTTACTAGGTCAGTTCATTCAATGACCACAAAAATATAACAACAAATAGTGCAGTGGTTGAAAAAAACCTTTGGGTCAACTGAAAACTTTCAATACTCATACAGTTTATTTTTTTTATATGCCACATCCTCCTTGACAGAACGAGAGTATAACTACAAGGGTTTAAATCACTTGATATTTTCAAGAAACTGACTAACTTAATCAAGGGAATCCTCACCACATGCCTAGAGAATGCAGTAGTATCCTGACACTATTTTACAAAAGAGAAAACATTTATAAAATCTAATAGAAACATCATAAGAAGCCCCTAATTCTTAGGGTCACTTCTGGCATTTTCTCCAGATAAGGCCTGGGGTCCACCTGTTTCAAAACTTTGGCATGCAGGGCAGACCAACAGAACTGTACTCTCTGAGGTTGAGTCCAGGGGCTTGCATTTAAACCTGACTCTGCAAGTGACACTACCCACAAAAATCTAAACCTCAACAATGCATCAAAGCCACCAAATACAGGTGACCAAAGGAAAATACCTTGTGGGACCAAACACTCTCCCTTTGGAGGATGCTAACCAGTAGTTCCCAATCTTGGCTGTCCCCTGAAATCGCCTGTTTCATAGTTTTAAGTTTTATGAAACTTCCCATAACTTCCTAAACAACAGCCCCTAAGAAACTAGGTCTCCAGAGAAAAATGACTTCTTCTAGGGCTTCCAGGGCTGGAGCAAAGAAAAAGAAAGTAAGACTGGAATATGTGGCTATGACAAAATGAATGAAGCACTCTAAGCCTTGACAGGTAATTTCAAAAGGACACAATGATAAGCTTGATGGGGCTTCTACTGGCCAAATATGGGACAATGACACCATGTACTGAAGAATTCATTCATTTCACAAAAAACTCATGAGTCCATCTTGATACATTAACTAGGTTCATAGCTAGATAGATGGGTAAGATTAGACAGGTAAGGATGGGCCATGAGGGCAAAGCTCTCCTTTACAAAAGAATGTCAACTAATACATGTAGAAATGACAGGAACTGACAATCACTATCTTTTTTTTCATTTATTTTTATTAGTTGGAGGCTAATTATAATGATAACCCTATATGCAAAACAGAAAAAGAGACACAGATGTACAGAACAGACTTTTAGACTCTGTGGGAGAAGGCGAGGGTGGGATGTTTAGAGAGAACAGCATCGAAACATGTATATTATCAAGGGTGAAACAGATCACCAGCCCAGGTTGGATGCATGAGACAAGTGCTCGGGGCTGGTGCACTGGGAAGACCCAGAGGGATTGGGTGGAGAGGGAGGTGGGAGGGGGGATCGGGATGGGGAATACATGTAAATCCATGGCTGATTCATGTCAATGTATGGCAAAAACCAATCACTATCTTATAACCATGATGGCAACAACTGATTCTGACAATAATCAATGGTCTCTAAAACCATGGGGTGAAATCTTGTTGGGGATTAGGATATCTAGAGAGTCTCAAAGTATTTCCCCCAAGATTCATTGATTACAAAAGGATATAGTCCCCACAGTATGGAGGAACCTGGAAGACACGGTCTCAAAGTCCCTGTCATCAGTGATGAGACTAATTGACATCAGGTGCTGCCTCCTTATGTGATATGCTAAGAAAGGCTTAAAATTGCCTACAGAATGCTCCCACCCAAAATGTTTAGATGAAATCTGACAGTGAAGAAACAAGCAAATCCAAATCCCATAAATCCAAAACGAGGGACAGTTGACAAAAAGTGACCTGTTTATTTTTTTAAAATCTTTTCAAGTTCAATATCACATAAAACTTTTTAAAGGTTAGAGGACTGTTCTAAACTTTGAAACAGTAGAGATTTAACAACTAAATATAATGCAATTCTTAACTGGATTCAGGTTTTCTTTTAAAGGTTATAAAGGACATTATTGGAAGAAATGGGGAAGTTTGGATATGGACTAATGATAGATAATAGCACTACATTAATGCTACATTTCCTGAGTGTTAATTCTATTGCAATTACATAGGAGAAAGCGCTTGTTCTGAAGTATTTAGGGATGAAGTGTCTTGATATTTGTAATGTACTGTCAAATTGTTTAAGGAAAAAAATGAAAGATGTGCACATGTATGTATACACATACATATAGACATATATGAATGCACACAGACATACAGTGAGAGAAAGAGAAAGCCAATGTGGCAATGTTAACAAAAGGTGAATCTAAGTGAATGTTCATTGTACTATTGTTACAACTTTCCTGTACATTTGAAATTTTTCTAAATAAAATATTTAGGCAGAAAAGAAAAAAAAAAGGATGCCTGGGCCCCACCCCTAGATTCTCTGAAGTCACTGGTCTGGGGTGCAGCCTGGGCATGTGAATTTCAGGAACTCCCCAGGTGATTCTAACATACAGCCAGGATCTAGAGACATCTAGACAGGTCAGTTGTCAAAAAATAAATGGGGGATTCCCTGGTGGTCCAGTGGTTAAGAATCCATCTGCCAATGCAGGGGACACAGGTTCAATCCCTGGTCTGGGAAGACCCCACATGCACAGAGCAACTACATCTACGCCCCACAATTACTGGCCCTATGTTCTAGCGCCTGGAAGCCACAACAAGAGAATGCACAACAATAAGAAGCCCGCGCACTGTGCTCGCCACAACTAGAGAAAAGCCCACACAAAGCAATGAATACCCTGTGCAACCAAAAATAAACTATTTTTAAAAATCAGTGGGACTCTTCCAGACCATGCTATTTAGGTCCTGTATTCGGTTTCTCCCAAAAGGACAAAAAAATTCTACTTATTTGGCAATGTCATCCTAACACATAACCCAGGTGAATGCTGCTGTGCTGGGTTTCTATTTCACAGGCCTTTGGGACCGTTGTACTAAGCAGTTTCTAGCTCTGGAAATGTGCTCCTGGGGGCCGGGGGATGGAAAAGAAGGTAGTCTCTGCTATAATTAATTAGTAAACACTGCCAGGGTTGCAGCAATTCCCCAAGCTCCTGAGCAGCGTTCCGGATTCTTGAAGAAGCTGTTTTGAGTCAGAAACATCAATTTACGCAAGGGGTCAGGTTTACTATTTCAGGACAGAAAAACAATACAAAGTGAAATAACTGAAAGTGGAGAATCAGCCATTTTACTCAGGACACGCAGTGGATTCTGGGTGCAAGGGAAGAGAAAACTGAATGACTGACTTTGTGGACCCAGCATCAAGCCCTGTCCTGGAAAAATTCCCATGCATCCCTGTTTCCAGTGGAATGTAACTCAGAGGAAGAGAAGGCTACTTTAGAGGCTGATGGCATGCCAGGAGAAAAGGAACTCATGGGTCTTTCTTTACAAATTACTCTTGGCTGTGGCTGGACTGTTACAGCAGAAATGTACAGTATTTAATCAACCAGCCCTGTTTGGTCCCTGGAGATGAGCCTGCTTGATTCTCAAAGGGATGTGTATAATCAACATCTTTGCATGGCAGAAAACAGAAAATCCAATTGCTTACTCCTTCAAAGGCAAGGTTCATCCGAAAAGAGGTTAGAGCTAAGCCAGTGCTCATTTGCTCCCAGGTCTCACCAGAATGCAGGAGGGAAGTGCAGAACCAAGAGGGAACCAGTAAGTAGGGCCTCTGGGCCATGGAGACAGGGTTGAGCGGTGAAGTCAAGTCACATAAGGAAAATCAACTGCATTTTGGCAGAGATGAAGGAAATAAACACCGATGAGGTAACTGCTATGTGCCAGGAACCCTGCTAGGTATGTCATGTGTATTCCCTCAAGTCCTTGCACCAACACTCTGAGGTTAGGGGTGCTGGTCCCATCTTGACGTATGGGCACAGAAAGCCTGGATGACTATATGAGGCCCAGGAGTAAAATAAGCTGTGGTCTGCAGGCCTCTTCTTCTACCAACCCCAGATAATACCAGGAAGGCAGATCAGGAGTGTATTTCTGGGGGACTTTGTACACCAAGCAAAGGACTTTCATTTTGTGAGATCCTGCCCAGAGAAGTGACCAGAACGTGTGAGAAGGACAGTGATCTGGGGAGAGGTGCCTGGTGCCAGGGGTATACAGGACAGCTTGGGGGAAGAAGCCTAGAAGCAAACAGAGAGCCCAACAGAACACAAAGAGAGAAAGTCTGAAGAACACACAGAATCAGATATGCAGGGAAGGAAAGGTAGATCCACAGTATCATCATCAGGTGATATGTCTCTGCTGACCCCTCTGGAGGCCAATGACCCTTTCTTGTTCGTCTCTGATCTCCAGTACCTAGCTCAGTGTCTACTCAAGCAGACACACAATCCATTCTTCATGAATGAATGAACTATTGAGTATCTAGTCCACATTCTGTCTGTGAGTAGTCAGTTTTGTGAACACAAATTCCCAGTCAGAGGAGCACTGAAGCAGGATCAGAAAGGTAGAGGTAAAGAGTTAAAGACTCAACTTGATGTTAAGCAGGGCACCCACCAATGTGTGTTTAAAAGCCAATTCCAAAATGGTTAAGTTGGTTTGGTATATTTTATGTTATGTACATTTTACCAATTTTTAAAAAGCCAGTGGCAGGGATGGGAAGATTCTGGTGACCCTTGTAGTCTTGCCACTGTGCTGAAGGTGTCTCACTCTCCACCAATGTTGTAGTCTCAAGCATCTGTGATGTTAAACAGTGTCTTTGATAATCTTAACTGCTCTCTTCTTCCAAGTTTATGGTCAACTTTCAATTATGCCTAATGGGAGAACGGGACTAGATCCGAACAAGAAATGATGTATATTTGATTTTAAATGTAGTTCTCTTTAAGACAGGAAATAGTTGTTTTCAGTAGGCAGAGATATATGTGTAAGCACGTCCAGGGCAGCATTGCTTCTAACATGTACAGA
Source organism: Odocoileus virginianus (assembly GCF_023699985.2). Taxonomy (NCBI): domain Eukaryota; kingdom Metazoa; phylum Chordata; class Mammalia; order Artiodactyla; family Cervidae; genus Odocoileus; species Odocoileus virginianus. The sequence continues at coordinate 394,612 of NW_027224266.1, forward strand.
GACCCACACAGGAAACATCCTGAATGTCTTCTGCGAAGGAATAGCTCCATTAATCATGGTTTATCCAGGCCTTGGGAAATGCAGCAGCCAATTAAACCAGACAAGCAGCTCTATGTGTACTGATGTGTAATAGGTGCCCATTGTACATTAAAAGACCAAATTACATAATACCTATACAATCCCAGCACTGCAAACACACGCACACACAGATCATTACCTCCCTCCCTCCTTAACCCCCATCGTGGACTCTTTTATTTACCCCTATTACCCAGAACCTATCAAGAGTATGGACTCAACAAATGCTTATTAATCAATAAATGGATTCATTCACTCAACTGATATGTGAGAGCCTAATATAATTAAATGAGTGAGAGGAGAGCGTGTGTGCATGAATACCCTTGTGTAGGCACAGAAGATGGTATGGAAGTGGACACACACACTCTCTCCCATGAGGATTCCTTCTCTAGGTTCCCCTAACAACTATTGCTTTTCTCTAACACTGCCTGCATCCCACTGTATTTGCAATATCTCTGAGCATCAGTGTGTAGGTTCTTCTCCATGACTTCATCTCTGACACCTCTCAGCTCTTTCATGCACACCTTTTTCAACAAATGCAACTCCTTTACCAACATTTACATGTGCCTCATGATGGTTGTGTTATGCCATCTCATCATAGATGCCCACTCACCATCAACATGTGAGCCCAGGTAGCAGGTATCTTGAAACAGGGGGAGGGACACAAATCCCTGATCTAGACCTTCCCTCAGGACTAAAATTTCAGAGTTTAATGCCCTGTTTAAAGAAGCCACTGAAAACAGTCTTAAAGTTAGCCAATTAACGTATCATCAAAAATAAAAACAAAACACTGAGATTATACTGCCAGCATAATACAGAAAGGGCCATCCATTTCACAAGCTGAGCTTCTGCAAATAGAAGCTACACATGGGTATTTTCAACGTTAACACTGTCACCTGATATTTCCATTGAAGCCACAAAATATATTAATAATACAGGTGCACAGGGCATGAAGAACTCCTCCAACCACAGTGGGCTCCACCTCAAACTGACTCATAAAACTGGTGTGAATTAGCTGTCCAAAAGGACACATGAGCTCTGATTTTCCAGCTCATGGACACATGGTTATCAGCATAGCATTAAGGCACATTAAGAGAATCCTGGGCCTCAAAACAGTGAAAAGACAGGTAACCCAGTGGTCCCAGCACTGCGACCACATTGTGCAGCCCACTTGAGCTCCCAGCATGATGAGGGCAGACTTGCTTCACAGAAGGGCTTGCTGCCACCTGACTCCTGCCCTTTTTTCCCACTTCTTTTTACATTCAAGAATATGCTATAAGACAGCTTTGTTCATTATTTATACCAGTTCAACCAATTTTTTTTTTTGCCAACCTTTCCTTCCCATTAGAGTGAGATAAAGGAAACACACTGGCCAACAAACTCAGTGATACCTCTAAACATCCTTCTGGTTTCCCCCTTTCCTTAGGCTGGTACCACGGCTTGATCTGGCCTTTCCGCACAGCCCCTTAATCCACGTGACCAGACCCACAGCAGACCGCACTGGGGGACATGGCTCCAAAGCACCCCTGGGGGAGGGAGCCTGGATGTTCAGAGGAGAAAATCTGCTACATAAAGCACACTGCTTTTCTCTGCTTTAGCAAAGCTGATTTGGGCAAAATGCCCAAAAGAACTCAACATATTTATAGAGTTTTGTTTGATCTACTTTTAAATGCTCCATGCAGAATCATTCAAGTGAAATGAGAATACAGAATTTCAAAGGAAAAACTTAAGGGAAATTCTAAATATAAGTTATTTGTTGAGCATAAACAAGATTTCTCCTTTCTATTGAACACCACACACCACCACCCCCAACAACATCTCTATTTTTGAAGGCCTTCTCAAACTTTGCTGCTGACAAATGGATCCATCCGACCCCTAACTTTTACGGTGAAGGGGGGAGGCAGAGAGGGAACAAGAAGAGGAGAGAGGGGGCGATGGGGAACAGGCACTGCAACAAAGGTCTAGCAAACCCCCAAAACCTTCATTGGGGGTCCATCTCTCATGACTAGAGAATTTGCAGGGGAAAATACCCACCATGAACAAATCTAGAGTTTCCCAGTTCTCAAAATCAGTACCAAAAAAACAGCCCTGGGAGATTTAGATAATGACAGAAAATTCCATGTATCTTTCTCTTTAGGAAGAGGGAAAAGATCTTCATTGCAGGTAATCAAAATGTTTGTTAAATTTGGATTCATTTTTAATATAGTTTCTTTTCTCATCCCTATCAGAATAAATAGGGGGGAAGTATAAGTTTTTATAAAATTTCTTGATACAAATGGGGTTTTTTTCATTCTAATTCCTTCTTTTGTATCTAAAAGCAGAGATTCTTTTTTTAATTGGAGTATAATTGCTTTACAATATTGTGTTAGTTTCTGCTGTACAACAACATGAATCAGCTATAAGTATACATATATCCCCTCCCTCTTGAGCCTCCCTCCCACCCCTCTTGATCATCACAACTCCCTATGGCATACAGTAGTTTCCCACTAGCTATCTATTTTACACATGGTAGTGTACATATGTTAATCCAGCTCTCCCAATTCATCTCGCCCTCCCCCATCCCCCTCCCCAGCGCGTCCACATGTCCGTTCTCTACATCTTAAAAGCAGAGATTCTTAACTGGCTTTGTGGACAGATTTCTGGGTATCTCAACATGGATCAGAAGAAACTTATGTCTTTAATTTCACTACTCTCTATCTGACACCTGGTCTTTCTTTCCACTCTGCATACAGACAAGTTCACAGAGTAGCAGCATCTATGGATTTTATTGACTCACTATTATGTGGGATAGATATTTTCAGTTCACATCACGGTCACTGCAGTGGTCTTGAAATATCATTGATAGTCATTCCTCCTTCAAAGTTATGAGCACTTTTAAGCCCACTGCCAGATCTTGCTGCTTAATACATCAATAAAGGAATATGTATTACTTAAGTTTTTGCAATATTTTAATACCTGTATATGAGTATGACTTGTTTCTTTTCTAATCCTATGGATTTTATTCATTTATAGATATTATTCTGAGGAGGGGTCCATTGGCTTCACCAGACTGACAAAAACGTTCCACAGCATTAAGAACTACTAATTGCTGATTTCAAGTTTATGGTTTGCAAGGAAATTTCAAAGTGTGAGGGAGAATTATATATATAAAACAAAGCAGTAAACATAGCATTTGGACTCAGCTTGTAATGCTTCACACTGGGCAACTTGACAGGTCCTGACCTACGAAGCGGCTGTGTGGCACAGTGAGCAGGTGGCTGCTGGCCAAGTGCCCTCTTATTACCCGGGTCAGTGGCTGGCAAGAGCCCTGGTCTGTCATCTGGCACCTTGGCTCAGCTGAGCTCAATGCCCATTGCTCCCTTCCACAAAGGCCAACACAACTAATTCCCAGGCTGACACCTGCCACCGCCTCAATGTCCCCTTCCAATTGGGCCCCGTGTTCCTCTCCCTCTGCAAACTAGCGAGGTTATGGAAAGCATCACAAGGTCCCCCTGACACCCCAGGATGAAGAAGTCACCTGGGCTGCTCCTGTGTACCCACAGAGCTCCAAGTACACCTCTTCCTCCCATCCCTTGTCAGCTGCGCTGTCTTCTTTGAGTCCGTTTCCAGTGCCCTCTGGGCACTCAGTGCACGAATATCTCATGAAGGGAGGGAAGTTTGTGCCAATGTCTACAACTGCACAGAATTTGCCTGGAGGGTCTGCCAGGCTTCCACCAAGGTCCCATCTTTCTGGTATCACTGGAGGATGAAGGACTCTCAGGTCAGCAAGGTCAACAGACCAGAGGCATCTGACAAATTCTTAAAAACAAAATATTTTAAAATCAAGAAAATAGCACTTCCACCTTTTAGGAAGTTATACTCCAGATAACTTACATGAAATGTACAAAGACACATGCATACTATTCAGTGCTCCATTATTCAGAAGAGTGAAAAACCAGAATCATACTAAATGTCCTTAAATCAGGGGACTGGAGGAACTTCCCTGGTGGTCCAGTAGTTAAGAATCCACCATGGGATGCAGTTGACGTGGGTTAGTTAGATCCCTGGTCAGGGAACTAAAATTCCCTATGCTACTAAGCCTGTGCGCCACAATGAAAGACCCCATGTGCTGCTACTAAGATCCAACACAGCCAACAATTAGCCAACAATAAACAGCTAATAAATGAGAGGACGGGTTAGTCAAATTGAGGTTCATCTACAGGTGGACTACTCGACAGGGCATTGCCCTAAATGAACTGCTATGGCAGGAGTTCCAAGATTCTCTTCAATCTACCATCACAAATCACAACACACTATAAACAACATGATGCCATCTGTATTTCTCAAAACTACCAGTACATCTGTATCACTGTGTGCTGAGATAAGTCATATCCTTTGAAACTGACACTTCTGTGTTCGAATCTCTGCAATTTCTTATGATTCATCCCAATAGACACAAGTGGAGATCTTCTAAGGAGATAACCACAAGCCAGGCCTCCTCTGGGGAAAATGAATGAAGGAAGGGATTTTAAGCTACTTTTTGACTTTCATTACCATGATGTTCCTTTATTAATGTTTCACACTAAGCATGTATGATTTTTATAATAAGTCTAACAAAGAAGACAGGGTGAATCTAAAAGAAAAAGTACAACTTAAATTTTAAGAAAAGAGTAGAGAGGTCTAGACACTATAGCACAAAAGCTGCCTTAGAGAGCTGGCGATTTCGTGGTGATGAAAGAACAAAGCCCATGACTGGCTTCCTCTAGGGGCTACAAAGGTCTTTGTTGCTAAGGCCCCTCTGGAGAAGTGTCATTCAGAAAAGGATGGGTTTTTAGGCAAATGAGCAGTGCAGATAAAGGGATTGGGCTACATGTATGGAAAGGTTTTTAAGCAGAAAATTTCCCCCTAAACAGATAGTTTACTAATATACATAGCTACTTCTTTGTTTAAGGCAAATAAAAATTTTTCTCCTTTATTGAAGCAAGTCCTACTTTCCTTGGAAATGTGGGAGAGTAGCAAAGGTGCATTAAAAAATGGTATCTCACACTCTGACTTTTCATTTTCCACATAAATCTGCACCTTTATTCCACCCTCTGAGGGAGGGAACAGAATGTTGTGAAAAGTATAAATTTAGAAATTTTAAGTATAGAAAGGGTCCACCTAGAAATTTGGAGGCAAGAAAATGAATGTAGATTCTTTTGTGGAATAGAGAAAAGAAGAGCAAGAGGCAGAGAAGCAGAGAGAAATAAATGCACAAGAATTCTTCCAATGACACTGATTTTCGTCCCCAGCACTTGCCTCAACACTTTAGTATCTTTCCCTTAATGGGCTTCATGATAGTTTTCTACATCATATACCTAAGGAAGTCTCTTTTGCAAGCTGAAACTTCCCGGAGGGCAGGAATTGAATTTTCCTGTCTGTCTACAGCAGGGCTTGGCACACTTGTTCTGTCAAGGGCCAAAGAGTAAGTATTTCCGGCTTTGCATGTCACACAGTCTCTGTGGCAACCAATTAACTCTGACTGTAGTGCGCGCGCCGCGCACACACACACACACACACACACACACACACACACACACACAATGTAAATGAAGGGGCGTGGCCATGTGCCAATAAAACATTATTTCCCAAACTAGGCAGCCCCAGATATGACCCATGGGTTGGGGTTTACCAACCTCTGATCTACATAAATGGGAGATAAGTGTCCAAATCAGAGACCAGGTACAATCTTTCTTTTAAGGAAGAGCAGGAAACACTGCTAAGGTGGAATCATCAGCTTAGAAGCAACCCCCTCTCAGACGCCTTCCCTGATAACTTCTGAGACAGGATTAGGTGTCCCCATGGGCGCTGCCATAGGACAGCACAGCACCCAAAGCAGGATACTCTCTTCATTCTGATCCCACTGACCACCTGCCCAGGACTCTTCAATTCTCAAATCCTAGACTCCTGTGAGCAGTCGCTGAGCTGGTCTCCTTGTGGATTATGAGAGGCTAGCCCAGAGCCCAGCCCTCAACAAGCCTTTAGTAATAATCTCAAAAGCACAGGAAAGAACAACAGATGAAGATGAGGATGAGGGAAAAAAGGAATTACAATATTTTTCTTCCTCTTTCTGACTTACTTCACTCTGTACAATAGGCTCTAGGTTCATCCATCTCATTAGCACTGACTCAAGCACATTCTTTTTTATAGCTGAGTAATATTCCAGGGCTCTGTGACAACCTAGAGAGGTGGGATGGGGTGGGAGGTGGAAGGGAGGCTTGAGGGAGGGTACACATGTACACCCATGGATGGCTCATGCTGATATATGGCAGAAACCAACACAATACTGTAAAGCAATTATCCCCCAATAAAATTTTTTAAAAAAGGAGTTACAATGATCATGAAGTGCTGATGGGAAGAATTGAAGGCTGGGATGATGCTGCCAATGAAAATACAGAAGGAAGCAGGAGTGGGAGTGTGACAGGAGAATCTCTGGCTCAGACACGTGGGCACAGCTGGGGACTCCACTGCAGACAACTGAACCCGGGCACGGGGATGGCTGGACAGCCCTAAGCTGGGGTGGCACAGGGAGACATAGAGACAGGCCTGCTCTGGCAATCCCAAGGAAGAGAAGCCACTGTCCTACCCCCATGGGGTATAAGCAGGGCCACCCACCACCCTATTTGCTGGCCATAGCACAAAGCCAACTCACTGAGAGGCAGGGCAGGAGGAGAAGCAACCTGCAGCCCAAGGAGGCTGCCCTGCCTCTGGACCTCCTGTTGTACCAGACAGACATTTCCTCACAACCTAAGCCAGGTGAAATCTGGTGAAACTTGCAGCTGAGAGACCAGTAACCAGCCCGAGGTGGCCAAGTTGAGGTGAGGGTGAGGGGAGAAGGAGGGAGGTCTGGCCCAGAGGTGAGGTCTGAGGGTTCGTGTGCCTTGTGGCAGCGGCTGAGCCTGGGAATGAGTAGACAAAATCGAAGATGCCTAAGACAGAACTGTAAAAACTGCTTATATTGAAGAAGTTGGAGAAGATGTGTTGGCAAAACGTAACAGAGAAAGAGGCAGAGCAGGGGTGAGAGGGATAAAAACACAGAGGGCAAAATAGATGTTTTCAGAGAGGCAGCAATGCTAAGTGCTGTGGAGTCGGGCAGGGCAGCACGGAGGCGGCAGTTTCACGGATGAGTTCAAGCCCAGCCTACACCACTCACTAGAAATATAACCTTCAGCAGGTCGCAGAACGTCTCTGAGCCTCAAGTTTTCCAACAGTCATATGAAGACGATGCTACCTTCTTCAGGGTTGTGGAGAGAACTGCCCAGGTGTTTCTACTATGACACTGCACAGAGCTGGGGGTACTGGACACATTTAGGCCCTACTCTTTCACCCCTCACATGACTCTGTCACATGGCTTTGGAGTGCCTCCTTTAAAGACAGAGTCGATCTCCCCACATGCTGTGACTTGTTGTAAGAAACAAAGTGACGTGTAGGTAGCAACGTGCCAATCTGGAGCCCAGGCCTCAAGAGAACTCAGATGTTTATACTCGCTCTGTTCCCTCTACTACTGCCACGTGAATGTGCTCACACGAGCTGCTGGAGCATGTGAGACCACAGCACAGGACAGCTGAAGCCAAAGCAGACACTAGCAGGCCTCCAGACACACGAGGTGAAAAAAAGGGTCAGTCACTCAGTCGTGTCCAACTCTTTGCGACCTCATGGACTGTAGCCCACCAGGCTCCTCTGTCCATGGGATTCTCCAGGCAAGAATACTGGAGTGGGTAGCCATTTCCTTCTCTAGGGGATCTTCCCGATTCAGGGGTTGAACCTGGGTCTCCTGCATTGGCAGGCGGGTTCTTTACTGTCTGACTCACCAGACACATGAAGAAGCCTGGTCAAAACCAGAAAAGCTACCTCGCTAGCTCCCAGTTGACCCCAGATTCAGAAGCAATAAATGCTTACTGTTGTTTGTCACTGAGGTTTTGTGGTTGTTCATTATGAAGCATGACTGCAGCCATGGGTAGTTGATACAACAATGCCTGGCACAGGGTAGGTCCTCAGAAATGGTCTAGAGCACACACTCAGAAGCCCTCCTGCAAGGCCATGAAGATGAGCCGTCTCCCTCTCTGCAGCTCTTCTTGTCTTCCTAGGCATCCTGGTGGCTGGCACCCAGGGGGATGAAACCAGCGCCCCTGCCCAAGCCTGGCTCACTGCCTTCTGCCTGGAGCCTCCCTACCCGGGTCCCTGCAGGGACCTGCTCATTGGGTCGGTCTGCAATACCAGCTCTGGGGTCTGTATGACCTGCACTTCTAGGGTGTGCAGAACAAGTTCCTGGATGAGGAAGACCACATGAGTACCTGCGGTGGTCACCACAGGCCCCAGGAGAACAACCATGCTCCCCTGAGAGGCTGAAGTCCTAGGAGGCCCCACAGAGGGCTGGGCTGTGTGCTTCTGAAAGACTTGAGTCTCTGCTTCTGCTCCCTTCTCAAACCTACCCTCCTCAGCAGAAGCCTGCCTGTCTCCTCATGGCATTCTCACCCTCATGGCCCATGCCATGATCACTGCACTCCTTGGAAGGGGCAGTAATGGAATTTTTGACATCCAGTTCTCAGCATCAGTGGTGGCAGAGGTCTTTTCCCTAAAGAAGCCCCTTTCTCCATAGTGATGTTGTATCTCTCTGTGCCTTCAACCTCGGACCTTACATTTAATAAATTCGTTTTCTAATCAAACACACACACATACACACTCAGGAAAGATAAAGGCTGCAAATACACTGTATCATTCTATCCTGGTAAGTTAGATGTTATTTCTCTTGACTTTTTGGCCGTATTCAGCCAGCCACAAAGGGTAAAAGACGTTTATAGAAAGATTTCTTTTTAGAGGTTTTTAGAAACACTCATTTCAAAGGCCAGGAAAAAGTTAATAATTTCCTACTTGTTTAGTATGTTTGTTTTCAGCTAACAAATGCAAGTGGAAAACAAAGCAGAAGGAACTTCCTCCTGTCCCAGAATTCTATCACCCAAGTCATTCTCCACTCCTCAGAAAACACACAATTCAATTTACGTAGTGTAACAGATATGACGTGTCAATGGTAATTATTAATTTTCAAAATTTCTTAGCTGTTGGTGGGTAGAAGGGTGTTGAGTATTTTCCATTCATGATCCTTTCTTAAATTGCAGTAATAGATACATAACATTGGTATTAAGCACATTCACATTACTGTCCAACCATCACCACTAATCATCTCCAGAGCTTCTTTCATTTTCCCAAACTAAAATTCCGTCTCCATTAAACAAAATTTCCCATATCTCCTCTCCCTCCAGCCCCTGGTAACTACCACTCTACTTTCTATCTCTATAAATTTGATTACTCTAGGGACCTCAATCAAGTGGGATCATATACTATTTGTCCTTTTTATGACTGGCTTATTTCACTTAGCATAATGTTCTCAAGATTTATCCATGTTGTAGCATATATCAAAATTTCTTCCTTGCTGCTATGAACATGGGTATACAAATACCTGTTCAAGTCCCTTCTTGATCTGATTTTATGTCTCTTTATTAAAACCTTATTTTGAAATATTAAACATGGTAAAGGATCTACAACACTTAGCTAGCAGTCTTCAGGCATCATCTAACAAAGCTGAGGGGTTGGGATTGGTACCTACAGTTTGTAATCAACCCAATTTGCCATGAATGATTTTATTCCACACCCACTGCAATAAATATGGAGATGATACAAAAAAAGTCTTTGGGGGAGGTAGGATTCTGAAACATGCTAATCTGAACACAAAATGAACACACGTCCTACCACCCATTCAACCCTGTACAATCAAGCTGAGTAAGAAACCTGCACTATCGTGCAGTGGGCAACAATGGTTTACCAAAGGCAGAAACACTGTTTTAAATTCACTACTCAGTAAAACCACCATGGAGCTTTCTCAGCAAAGAACCAAAATCCTCTAAAGTTCTCCAGAAATTTCCAGTAGGTCATGTCGGAACCTGATTCATCCAACAAACATTTGTTGGCCATAGAAGCTTGAATGGGCTGCTGAGAATATGCAAAATGGATTCCAATATTTCTTCCTGGAGACATGGGTTTGATTCCTGGGTTGGGAAGATCCCCTGGAGGACGGCATGGCAACCCACTTCAGTGTTCTTGCCTGGAGAATCCCATGGACAGGGGAGCCTGGAGGGCTATAGTCCATAAGGTCGCAAAAGAGTCAGACAGGACTGAAGCAACTAAGCATGCACACACACACACATTCCTTCCTGGAAACCCTGGAAAGCATTTGCAAAGAGAAGAGTGGGATCTTTCAACTTTTAAACATTCCAAAAGGCTTAATGACCAAAATGAGGGTACACAGGTTAAAATGCTTCACAGGACTATATATAAACAGTTCAGTTCAGTTCACTTCAGTCGCTCAGTCGTGTCTGACTCTTTGCAACCCCATGAATCGCAGCACACCAGGCCTCCCTGTCCATCACCAACTCCCAGAGTTTACCCAAACTCATGTCCATTGAGTCAGTGATGCCATCCAACCATCTCATCCTCTGTCATCCCCTTTTCCTCCTGCCTTCAATCTTTCCCAACATCAGGGTCTTTTCAAATGAGTCAGCTCTTCGCATCAGGTGGCCAAAATATTGGATTTTCAGCTTCAACATCAGTCCTTCCAATGAACACCCAGTACCATGACCCTAACCTGAAGACCTAGTTATATGTTAATGAAGATATGGAAATTTGACATCTAAAGAGTCAAAAACTCAGAAAGAGTCCTCAGATTTAAAGAATAATGGAAAGTTCTCAATCAACCTTCCAATTTGCAGATGAAGAAACTGATGTTTCAAAGGTGAAATGACCTTCCTAAGATGGCTAATGCCTGTGAGTACTGTGAAGTATATGAATGTTTCATGAGTACTCAAATGAAGGTCTCTGACTCATCCTGGGCAGAGGTATAAGGGAGAAAAAGGAACACAAATGGTTTTCTGGCCTCAATGCAGTCACAGTCAAGTTATAAGCCACTGAAAATGGATAGGATATTTGGCAACTGTTACCAAGTTTTCCTGGTTACCCAAGCCTCATCTGCCTCTGGCACTATGTAATCTAAAGACTGAAAGGGAGGCCACTGGAGTCTGTCTGGTGTGGTTTGGTTTGGTTTCAATACAAAGCTGACACTCCTCGGCTCTAATAAATGATCACTTTCCATTTTCCACTTCAACTTGGGCTTTTTATAGAATGAGTTCACACATCAATATGAACAGATCGATACAGTTCATAATTTATGAATATATGGATGGAGGGAGAAATTGATCCTGTGCAACCACCCAACTGAGGCTTGCATCTCTTCTTTTCGTCCTTCTTGCTACTTAGGTTGGTCATTTTTTAATTTAACACCTCCACCCAAGCAGATCAATAGGAAGTGAGAAAAGTGAAATAGTACCCTACATAAAGCTTTCTAATAAACTGAAAAGGGGTGTCTGCAGGTCAAACCTGGATTTCCACAATCCATGTCATTCCAGTCAAGCTCGCACAAATGTAAATAAAAGCTCGTGGAGAGGGAGGTGGGAAGGCGGTTTGGGACAGGAGGACACATGTACACCACGGCTGATTCATGTCAATGTATGGCAAAAACCACCACAATATTGTAAAGTAATTAGCCATCCAATTAAAATAAATAATTTTTTTTAAAAAGCTGGTGACACATATGCAACATATGCAGACATATGCACAGCCCAGGCCTAGATCCAGAATGGGATGCAGCTTAAAGAGTAACACATCACAGAGAGAAGGGTGGAAAGAGGGAAGGAAGAAAGGAAAAGAGAGAAGGCGAGAAGGAGACTCTTAAAGATGACTGTGAATTACACACTAATTCTGTGCAAGAAGGTCAGGGTTATACAGCCCAAGCTCAGGAGGCATATTGTGAGGTGTACATATATGTACAAAATGGAATCAGAATTTCCATTCCTGGCTCATCTGGGTTTGCTAGTCCCTACCCACACAGTGTCACTGGCATCTTAGTTACTGTTTCTCTTTCTATATAACTTCAAGCATCTTACTTTGTATCTTAAAGATTTGACAAAAGAAAGCTAATTTCTTCAAAAGAACAAACTATTTCCAATGGCATTATCAAAGAGTTTCTTTGAAGCTTTTTAAAAGTCAAATTTAAAGTAACGGGTATCACTTTTTTCCCTAAACAACATTTTTTTTTTAAAAGATAACTTTTACAACATGGTTGGTGTTTTTGTTTTGCTTTGTTTTTGCTTTACTCTGTCAAATACCAGGACCTAGAAAAAAGGATTAAAAGAAATAAGGGGGAAACTCAATAACAAAACCTTGGGAAATCTGATTTTTCTTTGCAAGCAATGACAATAGTGAAGAATCCATCCAAGGGGGAGTGGGGAAGACAGCTCCCTGATCCAAAGCTGCAGCATCTTCAACAAGCCAACGGAGGTGGTTACACAGACAGATTTACTTAAACTGAAATCTGGAAACACGATACTAATGACCAGTAATGCATTGTGGGGTTCCAGACAAACAAAATTAGCATATTCCAGCCATCTCTTTTAATGAGTATCTTCACTTTCTCTCTTCAGCTCTGTTGATAGTAATGCTGAGTGCTCAAATATCAGAGAGGAAGGAGCCCAAGAAAGGAGGGAAGATGGGTACATGGTTGGATGGAAATAAACTGAACTCTATCCACTTGTATTTAGAAGACCTTGGGGAATGGTGTAAAATCAAACACAGGTTAAAATGATGACATAAAATCTAAACCTTCTCATGCCCTGGATATACTTCATCTAGGAAATCTGAAACATTTAGAAGCCTTTACTCAAACACATTTACCCTTATGACTTAGTTCTACTTTCAGTCTTGTTACTCAAGATCTGGTTCAAATTTCCTCCTTTGGAAATGTACTTCACTTTCTCACTCTCTACTAGTGGCACATTATCAGGTCTAGAGCTAGACGCAGTCCTTTTTCTCATAATCCACTTTCCAAAACAGACACTTAGTAAGTCTCCTCTCTCCTCAGTACTCAGTAACAGACAATCTCTCTGAATCGCAGAATTTCAACACCCTCTCCCTAAATACATAACTTAATAAGCTTGTTCTCTCTCTGACAGCTTCCCTTTTGGTATCTCATTTTGCAAAAAGGGTAGGATGTTTGAGAACAACTACATATAGCTGACCCTTGAACAACATGGGGGTTAATCTGGGTATAGTTTATAGTTAGCCCTCTATCCACGGTTTCTCCACATCCACAGATTCAACCAACCATGGACCATGCGGTACTGTAGTTTTTACTATTGAAAGATATCTGTGTATTAAGTGGACCTATGCAGTTCAAATCTACATTATTCAAGGGTCAAGTGTACTTCCATCCAATACTTAAAGCTGATTCCAACACTAATACAATGTGGCTTCTTCCTTCAAGGAGTTTACAATCTAATAAAGAAAACCAAAGTCAAAATACACACACAGACAAAGAAGAATATAAGTGTACTGATAGTATGAAATGCAGTTCACAAGTGTCCAAAAGTAATCATTAAAGATCAGCCATCCACTAAGGCTTTTCTGACACTATTATTTGTATGACTGCATATATTTTTGTGAGATGAAGGCAGCAAGAGACCTCTGTGTCTACCTTTACTGGTGTGTTGGGCAAGTTATTTCTCACCTCTCCCCACCTCAGTTTCTTTATATTTAAAATAGACTGAAAACGATGTTTCTCTCACCACACTTCATGGTGTTATTCTAAGAAGTGAATGAGTCTTTCAGTCTGTCTCTATGTAAACTCTAAAACTCTATCAAAGTCAAGGGATTTTTAAATCAACTATGTTTCAATAAAATTTTAAAAATAAAACTAAAGCTAATGAGAGGAAATAATCTTACTGAAAAAAGTTAACGAGTTTTTGTTTAAAAAATGTCATTTGTTCAAATATAGAAGTGTGTGATTTCTACCCATCCACTTTCTAATAAGTACTAGCATTTCTCCTATATAAAAGAGGAACATTTTCATCAATAATTAGCAAGAGTATTCCACAAATGGCTATTATGACAGAAACATTCAAAAGTTAAATTCTTCTACGGACTGGCAATAAGAAAAAAAATATGAAAGGGAAGCGATCCTATTTACAAAAGCCAACAATAACCAAAATCTATGTATGAAAAAGGGGTAAGCAAGATAGCATAGATAAAACCATAACTTGAACGAACAGAGTAATATCCTATGTTAGTGGATCACTACAATTTAGAATTCAGAAGGGGATATATGTTTTAATGTGGTGATATATTTGCCAGAGCTGGACCCCTGTGATGTTTGGGGTGAAGAGGTGAGGGGGAGAAAACAGTTTCATTTATGTATATAAGAATATATATAAGCACCTGTATATAAAGGCAGTTTATATAATACAATACAAAATTTTTAAACAAAGTTGAGCAAATGTCAATTCTTCCTAAATTGACATATAATTTAATGTAATTCAAATCCAAATACCAATGGAATTTTTAACTTGATGACATGAGTTTACAATGGACAAGTGAGAGTGGCTAAAACGTATTTTAAAATGAACAGTGATAACAGGAAGGACAAAAGCTGTATCATATATTCAAATGTATTCTAAAGCCCCAACAGTTAACGATATTGATATGAGAATGGTCAGACAAATTAACGGTAGAGAACTGAAAGTCCAAAAAAATTTAAATGATAAATGAGGTATCACAAATGAATGGGGGGCTAGATTATTCAATAAGTGGTCCTGGCAAAGTGGCTACTGCAAAATAAATATCAATTTGCACACCAACCTCATACTCTACATAAAAATTCTTATCAATTAAAAATTGGAAGTTAAAAAACAAAACTTGTATAAGGAAGAAAAATTAGGTGAGAATTTATTCAGAAAAATCTCCAAAGAAAACATCAATATGCAAATCCACGTACAAATGTACTATTTTTGTACATCAAAACCAATTGTAAACAAAATGAAAAGCCAACAAACCAGTAAGCACAGTCTGCTGTGAATGACAAAGTAATAATATACTAATCAGCAAGAAAAATTGTATACAGATCTCAGTATAAGAGCCAAGAACACAACAAACAACAGAGGGAAAAAAGGTTGAAGTACTCTATTAATCAAAGAAATTCCAGCTAAAAACACTAATAAGCACTCTTCTCACTTCTGGTGGTGGTGGAAGTTGGCTGTAAGCCTTCCAGAAATCGATTCGATAACAACTTAAAATCCCCCCAAATATATACATGCTTTTGTCTGGTGATGACACATCTAAGAATCTTTCCTAAAGAAATCATCAGCACTGCAGATGAAGATTTCGGAGCTAAAATAGCCAATGGAGAGTTACTGACAATGGCAAGAAAAGCTGGAACCATAAATGGATTCTTTCCTTTCCAGCAAACGCTCTGTCTATGAAGCACAGAATTTAGAAAATAAGAGGTCTGGCTTTTGATTTACAAGGAAACTCATTTTTTTCCCCTCAAGAAATGAACAATAGAATGCCACAGTCAGTTCTCTACCCTTCTCAAATCGATTATCTAATATTTAGGTCATCTCTAGCAAAACGGTGTCTTTTTGATCTCTCAGACTCACTATCTCCTAGGCAACTGATTGAATGAGGAAAAAATAAAGCTTCACTGAGAAATATATAATTTGTAAAGACTTGAATAAATGCAATGACACATCTTGTCCCTCAGCTGGGACGGGGTAGTGGCAGAGGATGGAAAAGAGAACGAGAAGGACAGACAGATAGACAGAGTCAAATGATGCATTTTAACATAAATTTATGGGGTAATTTTTTTAAATAGTTTTACTGAGCTATAATTTGCATACCATAAAATTCACTCAGTCTGATGGGTTTTATGTATTTACAGAATTGTGCAACCACCACAACAGTCTAATTTTAGAACATTTCTGTCACCCCAGAAAGAAAGCTCATGCCCATTAGCAGTCACTTTCCGTTTCCATACCCAGCTCTGGGCAAATACTAATAGGGATGTGTCTATTCTGGACATACATATAAATGGAATCATAGAATATGTGATCTTTCCTATCTGGTTTCCTTCATTTAGCAGTGTTTTCAAGGCTCATTCATGTTGCAGTATGTATCAGTACTTCATGCTTTTTATTGCCAAATAATATTTCATTGTACAGATTAAACCACATTTTGTACATTCATTTATCAGTTGATTGGCATCTGGGTTGTTTCCAATTTTTAGCTATTAGGAACAATGATTACTATTAGGAACAAATGTTACTATGAACATTTGTGTACATGTTTGTGTGTGGTTTTCCTTTGGTGTGATATGCTGGGTCATATGGTAACCATACTTAAAATTTTCTGGAAATGCGACACTGTTTTCCAAAGCAGGGGTTCCATTTTATAGTCCAACCAGCAGTGTGTAAGTTATTCATAGTATTCCCTTATAATTATTTTAATTTCTCCAAGATGAATAGTGATGTCCCTTTTTTAGTTCTTCATATTAGTAGTTTAAGTCTCCTTTCTTTTTTCTTGATCACCATAGCTAAACTTTTATCAATTTTGTTGACCATTTCAGAGTCAACTTCTGGTTTCAATTATTTTCTGTATTGTTTTTCTAGTCTCATTCATTTATTTCCACTCTGAGCTTTATTATTTCCTTTTTTCCACTTGCTTTGAGTTTAGTTTACCCTTCTTTTTCTAATCTCTTGGGGTAAAAAGTTAGGTTATTGACAATCCCACTTCTAGCTTCTATTTCAAAGGAAAATTAAATCACTACCTCTAAGACACTGGTTCCAAATAGGAAAAGGAGTACATCAAGGCTGTATATTGTCACCCTGCTTATTTAACTTCTATGCAGAGTACATTATGAGAAATGCTGGGCTGGAGGAAGCACAAGCTGGAATCAAGATTGCCAGGAGAAATATCAATAACCTCAGATATGCAGATGACACCACCCTTATGGCAGAAAGTGAAGAGGAACTAAAAAGCCTCTTGATGAAAGTGAAAGAGGAGAGTGAAAAAGTTGACTTAAAGCTCAACATTCAGAAAACTAAGATCATGGCATCCGGTCCCATCACTTCATGGCAAATAGATGGGGAAACAGTGGAAACAGTGGCTGACTTTATTTTTGGGGGCTCCAAAATCACTGCAGATGGTGATTGCAGCCATGAAAATTAAAAGATGCTTACTCCTTGGAAGGAAAAGTTATGAGGAACCTTGACAGCATATTAAAAAAGCAGAGACGTTACTTTGTCAACAAAGGTCTGTCTAGTCAAGGCTATGGTTTTTCCAGTAGTCATGTATGGATGTGAGAGTTGGACTCTAAAGAGGGCTGAGCACAGAAGAAATTAATGCTTTTGACTGTGGTGTTGGAGAAGACTCTTGAGAGTCCCTTGGATTGCAAGGAGATCCAACCAGTCTATCCTAAGGGAAATCAGTCTTGGGTGTTCATTGGAAGGACTGATGTTAAAGCTGAAACTACAGTATTTTAGTCACCTGATGTGAAGAGATGACTCATTTGAAAAGACCCTGATGTTGGAAAAAATTGAAGGCAGGAGGAGAAGGGGGCGACAGTGGATGAGATGGTTGGATGGCATCACCAACTCAATGGACATGGGTTTGGGTAGACTCCGGGAGTTGGTGATGGACAGGGAGGCCTGGCGTGCTGTGGTTACATGGGGTCACAAAGAGTCGGACACGACTGAGTGACTGAACTGAACTGAACTGAAGAGGTATCTGCACCCTGATGTCCATTGCAGCATTATTCACAATAGCCAAGACATGGAAATGACCTATGTGTACATTGATGGAACAATGGATTTTTAAAAGTGATACGAACACAGGTGTGAGTGTGCAAACACAGTGAAGAATATTATACAGCCATAAAAATAAGGACAGTGTGAATGAACCTTGAGAGCATTATGCTAAGTGAAGTAAGCCACAGAAAGACAAATCTTACATGTTCTTACCACTACACACACAAAAAAGGTAATTAAGAGGTGAAGGATGTATTAACTAACCTTATTGAGACAAGCATTCACAATATGTATGTATATCAAATCATTATGTTGCACACCTTAGACTTACACAATGTTAAATATAGCTCAAAAAAACTGGAAAAATAAGGTATTCACTCGCAATGTTTTCTTTGTGAATACAGCCATTTGCAGCTATAAATTTCTCTAAGTACTGCTTTAGCTGCCTGCAATAAATTTTTGAATGCTGTGCTTTCATTTTTACTCATTTTGAAGTATTTTAAAATTCCTTTGTGGATTCTTCTTTGACCCACTGGTTATTTAGGAGTGTACTGTCTAATTTCCAAATATTTGTGAATTTCCCACATGTCTTTCTGTTGTTGATTTCTAATTTCATTCCACTGTGGATGGAGAACATACTTTGCATGATTTTAATCCTTCAAAAATTATTAAGAGTTCTTTTATGCCCTACCATATAGTCTAGAGAGTGCTCTGTGTGCATCTGATCACTGGCCCCTTCATGGACACTTTATTAATATTTTCAAGACATCAATAATTTCTTCCCAACACTCTAGGGCCCTACTAGCAGTTTATTACTTTTAATAACTACTACTACTATATTCAGTGAGTGATGCCCCACACTACTATTACCAACCTCTGCCCCCAAACTTCTCTTTTCTAATTTTTATCCTTATAATTTCCCTAAGGGAATTAACAAGAGTAGCCTCTCCTTATTTTACAGATTAGAAAACAGAGTATGAGATTTGCCCAAAGTTCCACAGAAACTTTGGGGTGTAGTAGAAGGGGTTCTGGACTCTGCCCCCAGCCATTCTTCCTGCAACAAGGCCCTGCTGTCACTGAGCTTACTGAGGTCTTCAAAGAAACATAAATGGAACAAGAAGTTCAGTCCCCCTGGAATGCACTTCCCCCGCCACCTGCACACATCCACACACCCAGGGGAACCTTCAGCTGTCCTTTCTTTCTCTTTCTAGTTGCAGACAAAAGGGTGGCCCACCCAGCACTACAGCTGGGCCCGCTGTCAGTCTGACCATGGCTTAGGAAGATAGGCCATGAAACATCCTCATTGTTCAGGGCCTAGCAGTCCCAGAGCCTCACAAGCACAAAACCCCACAAGTCCAAAGACTGAACTGTGGCTGCAGATGGCATCAGGGGACCAGGCTGTGATGACAGACCAATACGACCAATCTGTGTA
The DNA here is from genome assembly GCF_023699985.2 of Odocoileus virginianus. Lineage (NCBI taxonomy): Eukaryota > Metazoa > Chordata > Mammalia > Artiodactyla > Cervidae > Odocoileus > Odocoileus virginianus. The sequence continues at coordinate 413,818 of NW_027224266.1, forward strand.
ATTAAAAGAGAATGAAAAAAAAAAAGAGAATGAGGAAGCTTCTGAAGAAAAGGCCCCCTTTCCAGGGCTTTCTCTACAAGTGAGGACAGACACTGTCCCAACAGAAGACCACCAACAAACTACTTTCAGTTAACCTATCAGCTCTCTTTTGAGAACAAGCTCCCTTTAGAAAGGAGGAGCCCACGTGGGCCTCAGCAAAGGACAGCCCCCCAGATCACAGGGGTGTCCTTTCAGGTCTGCTGAGCAGAGACTCCATGTCCTCTTGCTTGGCATGTTGACAAATGGGTCCCTGAATCAGGCCAAATCCTGGGCCACTATCAGGGACCTCAGCCACATCAGGAATTCTATGATTCTATAACTCTGAAACTGCAGGCTACCTGGCTTATTCTCATGGCCCTATAGGTGGGTTCATTATCTGAACTCAAAATGCCCGTCTTTCACAAGGAGTGGGGAAAAATGAATAAAGTTCTTCTTCATGTCTAATCAGGTTTTAATAGAGTCAAGAAAAGCTAAGATTCCCTATATTTCTACTAAAGTGGATAGAGAAGACAATGGAAATGTTTTGACTATGGGGGACCACCATTTAGTCACCATAATAAAATTCACCACTGGATGCACAAGTTCCATCCTGACTCAAGTCCCAGGTAGACCTGGCCTCTTGGTTCACTGGCTCTGCCCTCTCAGCCCACTTTTCCTGCCAAAACCCAGCCCAGAAAGACACTCCTAGATACGAGGACACAAAAAATGATCAAGAGAAAACATTTTCAGCTTGTCACTTGAAAAACAACCAAAAAGAATAGCTTTCAAGTTTTAGATTTCGGGAATGTTCTTGTAGCTTCACCTAACTTGTTTACTCACAGCCACGGGTTTGAGAAGTAACATCAGTCATTACTTTCAGTGCCAGCATCACCATCTGCACTCACTCATTCTAACATAACCTGTCCAAGGTAGAATCTGAAGATGATCTGAGACTTGCTTAGATAGTCCTTGCTTTGCATTTTGGAGAAGGCAATGGCAACCCACTCCAGTACTCTTGCCTGGAAAATCCCATGGATGGAGGAGCCTGGTAGGCTGCAGTCCATGGGGTCGCTAAGAGTTGGACACAACTGAGCAACTTCACTTTCACTTTTCACTTTCATGCATTGGAGAAGGAAATGGCAACCCACTCCAGTGTTCTTGCCTAGAGAATCCCAGGGACAGGGGAGCCTGGTGGGCTGCCGTCTATGGGGTCACACAGAGTCGGACAAGACTGAAGCGACTTAGCAGCAGCAGCAACTTTGCATTTTAAAGCCCAGCACACCTCAAAGTGGAATCTTAACTAGTCTCCAGTAAAATGTGGTTCGGTGATCAAAGAGAAGCAGGTTTCCTTATATAGGACATCTGAGTGCCTGCAAGATTCTAATATGTTTATCAGTCTCTAAGAGGGTCTTAGCACATGCATAGCTAAGGCTGAGTTATTTGTCTTGACAGCCAACTTTCTCTCTTTATCTCCTTACCTCTCTCTTCATTCCCCATTTGCGAATAGTTTATAGGGCTACAATTGTGCATAACACATGCTAGGAAATGCTGGTCTGGTTTCTATTCAAGCTTATTTGCATGGGCTCTTCTCTAGTACATGGAAACATACAACACCAACCTATTTTACAACATGCCTTATAAATATAAACTTGAACACACCAAGGTTCAACTCAGGACTTGTGAAAATAAGGACTGCATTCAATGGTGCAATGTGGCTGAACCCAACACTGTCCTTGGACCCTGGTATGTTGCATAAAGCTTGTACAATTCCAGCATTCTGCACCATGTGAATCGTAAACTCATCTACAACATGAGACAACTTCGGTCATTCCTACTTATATAGACTCTCTCAATTTTAAAAGGTACCTCAGGCTTTATGCCAGCAATATAAAATACAAAATAAAAAAAATCAAGTGAGATTTCAAGTGGGTTATGCACTATGCACAGTGTTTTGAACTCCAAATGCTTTTTCCCATAGAAAGAAAGTCGTAAGTGGTGATTAAGTTCCCAGACTAACCCACAATGTAGCTAAAACAAGGCACATCTGCAATGTCATCAAGTAAAAAAATTAAAACAATAAAATTAAAGAAGAAACAGGTTTATTTATCAAGAACACTTATGCTCAGTGGTACATCCAGAGGAGCGTAGAGGGGCAGCCCCTTTCCAAACAGGAAGGGACTTCCTGTAGAGAACTGACAAATGATAATGAAGCCAGCAAACTCAGTTGGCTTTTTATTTCACTACCTGCTGACAACAGAAGAAAACATCAGCAATAAAATACTACTCCTTTGAGTAAAACTGGGTTCAACAAGAAGTGAAGCAGTAGTTACTTGGATGAAGTACTATGAAGGTGGAGACCGTGGCTTACCCACATGGATTTTAGTGTAATTCTTTATTGTGTGCAAATTAGTATCTATACCTAGAGTCCTGTCTACAGGTCCTTTTTTTTTTTTTTTTAATGCTTATCAGCAATTATCCTGGTCAATAGGGGTGTAAGAGATGGAACAAGGACAGAGAAACAGATTCTATGAGTTCAACGAGTAAATATTAGAAGAGAAAGGAAAGGAGTCAAAGAGAACATGTGTATAATGTGAGAAGCCATGGGTCTGAGATGGAATTGCACAGACTGAGAACACTAAATCAGAGGAACCAAAGGCATCCTGCACAAGACTCTCCCTAGGAGAAAAGTGGGGAGGAGGAGGAGTTTCCTAGGAGAGCCACCAGGTGGAGCCACCACCACAAAACCACTTCAGGGAGGGTCCTCTGGAAGGACTTGGGTTGAAGTCTCAACCATTGACTGTTCCATGGGACACTCATGACTCCACTGTTAATGCTTTATTCCCCAGGCACAGAGATAAAAAGGAGATAAATATAATAGAAGAAAAATTCTAAAAATAATTTTGTCAATGACTCACACATTAAAAATTATAGAAAAAACATGATAGCAACATCCTTCTAGAATGACTTCTTTCCACTCTTTTCATCACTAACTCTAGGCCCAGTAGGCAGTACCACTCAGATGAGAAAATGGACAAGAGCAATATATTCTAACACCAATTACTGGTCCTAACATGGGTTCCTAATAAAACATGTCAGAAATGCAGCCAGGGACTAGTTACTGCATAAGACCTCTCCATGGCCCCTTTACTCTCGAACTTTCAAGAATGAAGGTCCACTGGGGCAAAAGAAAAGACCATAAATGCGTATACAGACACATTCAGATAGACATATATATTACTGCATGACTATATATGATATTCATCTACATTCATTGCCAGGTGGCCAGCTTTATTTTTATCTTCCCATGGGTGAAGTGACAGCCAAGAGCTTCCACACAATAGTAATGCCTTCTCATAACCCTCACTAAAAGCCAGCAATTTAGGTAAAAGAGACAGATGATTTGGAAACTTGAAGAAAAATCTGACTCAATGCCCCCATTTTCTGATTCCTATTTAACTGGAGGTAACTCATATTTGTTTCTCCAAAAAGAAATTTGAAAGGAAAAAAGTCTTGCTTCTAGAAACAAATCCCCAGATCTCACATCTACCTCAAACAACAAAGCCCTGGAAAACCAAAGTAGTTGACATTTTCTTTATTAAGGACACACTTGTTCCATCCTTTGTTTACAGTTTCATTTCAAACAAAGAACCCACAGCCAATCGATCCATGCCACTGCCTCTGAGCCAACCCAATAGTGCCACACCAGAATGTGCACATTTACATACACACGCACACACTCACCCACGTTCTGATGAACAAGCCAATGGATACCTCAAGGATATTATTCAAAGTTGCTAAGTAAATGCTCAAGAAATGAAAGCTTGAACAAACATTCCCCTTTCGCATAGTCATGGGAGGGAGGTCACTATGGCCAAATGTGTTTAGGGATCGGAATGACTAGTGCTGAAACTGACAGGAAACATAAACAGAAGGTGAAATTCTTCTGACAGCTACAGGCAGCAGACCGAAATGGAGAGACCTTCTGTGAGCAAACACTGGGTCCATGTTACACTGAGGGGCATGTATGTAGCCCCAATCCACACATAAAATGAATTCTGGAGAATTTATGCACTAACTTTTAAAGCAACAGTGTGTCACCAGAGGCAGAGCAGCTGCTGGTCCCTCTGGCAAAGAACACTTCTGAATTAAACCTGTCTGAAGGACTAAACATACAAGAAATGAGCTTCAAACAGTCGTGTGCTTCAAAGTCATAGCCACATTACCAACTTGGAGAGCAACCCTCCCCCATCTCATCTTGAATCTTATCTCATAGCATCAGCACTATACCTGTTACATAATATCCTTTAAACCTTCAGATCTTTCCGTATTAATCTCTGGAAGGGGCAGTAAAATGCAAATGCATAACAAACCTTAAATAAAGATGGTAAAAGCAGTTTATCTTTTGGAAGGCAGATGCCAAAGTAGCAGAGCGACTTAAAAAGATGATTATAGAATACATTGTATATCAGGACAGCATAACAATAATAATAATAGCAAAGAATAATAAATGTGCAAAATACAATAGAGACTTACCAAACACTGAATTCATGATAAACTGGAAATAGAAACAAGGACATATAAAGCCAACCAGAAACATGCGGAGTGGCTTCACATTCAGAATGACAGAAGTAAATAAGAGATATATCCCCACTGTGCCAGAAAAAAGGTATAAGAAATGTGCAGCACTTTCTTAACATTTCTCAAGTGACAAAACAGACTGGAATTGCTTACTGGCAGGACCTGCTGGTATTTTTCTAGTCTTTCTCTCTGTCCCAGCACAAAGCACGGGGCCAGGACCACAGTAGGCACACAGGAAACATGTGTTAGGGAATGTCTGTTAGTATCCATCCCAAAGTGAGGAAAGAACAATGTCCAAAATTACAGGCAGCAGGAGGGGTTCAGAGATAGGCAGCCTCCCCATGAGGCTGCTAATGGTACAAAAACTGGGAAACAAGAACCCTGAAACAGAAGCTGATCCTCACAGAGGCCAGCAGGGTACTGATTCCAGGCTGGACATTTAACCTATCACATGGATAAACCTCGATGAGAAACACTTATAAGGGTGAAACCAAAAGATTTTTAATTATATTCTACTTCAAGTGGAAAAGAGTCCATATTCAAATGAACAAAACCCTCTTTGCTCATTTTCAGGGATATATTTATTTTATTTGCTGTTAACTGTTAAAGCATCCATTCTGTTCAGTTATGGTTTAAAACTCAAGGTGTGAATGTCTTTAAAAAATAAACTACCATGCAGTAATGTTAAAATTTAGGAGGGCCCACCACTTTCCTATACGGGTTCTATGATGGAAGAAGCAAAAGAATAAATCATTCTCAGAAGGAAATAGACAATCTTTTTCTTTCTGGTTCATGAGAATGACGTTTTGCTCCAAGAGAAGTTTTTAGAATTTCTGACTGTAATTTGCTAATATTCTGGAGTCTGGAGAGGATATACACCATCCATGCTTCAAGTTTACATAAAAAATGACCTCTCAGGCCTTGGGGAAGGTTTATTTTAACCAGGAAGCTCCCTCACTGTGACTCAGGTAAAGCCCAGAGAAGTGGCCAAGGGTGACAGCAGGCACAACTGTCCTTAATAATGCTAATGCCTGGAATATATAGTTGATGGTTGCCAGGACAACAGGATGATCTGCTTGCTCACTTGCTTGCTCTCTCTCTCTCAATTTCAGTCACATCTTTTACTGAAATAAAAAGCCCGGGGAGTCATTCCAGTACCTCCCTAAATCAACTCTGTAGAACTTTGCAAAGGTTAAAGCTGAAAACTGAAACTAATCAGTCCCCGAACTCATGTTTCCATGTTCCTGGCCTTTTCTCAAGGCTATGAATAGCTCCCATCAAATGTAGAGTATCTTTTGACCTTCTGCATGTGCCTTTGTGGGGAGGGCAGTGAGCTCATCCCACACTGTGAGGTACTACAACCCATTTGCCCCTGCTGCAAAGTGAGGCACATCCCCAATGCAAAAACTTCTGGACACAATATTTCTTCAGCTCAGTCTGTCTCAAGTTCGGGACTCAATAAAATGGTTCAATTTCAGACTTTCCATAGAAATAGACTTCAATCTTTATTAAACCATTGCTAAGCCTGTATCAAATGATATAGCCCATATAAAGTAAACAATCATCTCACATTTGATAAAGATGAAGAAAAAGAATCTGTGTTAATTCTGTCAAATTCACATAGGGTCCAAGGCTGAACCACAAGGTGGACTCATATACTATAAGAAAAGCTCCAAGTTAGTGAGTCTAAGTATTCTATTACTACACTCTGAAGGCAACTTCCTTCCATAACAACAGCAAAGGACAAAAACATCCAAGAGATTTCTAGGGACAAAGCTTGATGGAAACAAAGGGAAGGAGGAGACTTTGGTCATTTACGGTAACTCATAAAACTTGAAAAAATTAGTCGGATGGAAGTGTTTACAAGTAACTAGAATCATCCCACAGATTTAGCCTCTGATCCTTGTTTTAAGGGGGAAAAAAGTGGTTTTTCATTAATTTGGGGTGGGAAAAAATGTAGCTTTTGAGCTCAGCACAATGAACTATTTATCTGGCCTGACAAGGCCAATCAATCCAGCTCCCTGTTTATTATAAGGAGTAGTAGGATACTGTTAGCCTTGATGAGTGGGGGCAGGGCCAAAGACAGCCCTGATCCTGGTACACAATTCTTCCCTTCAACTGGAAATTTATGTTTGGTCCAGGTGACCTGGGGGTCAGTATGAAGCCTGGGATAGAATGAAGATGGTTTCTTATGTGTTTCATATTTACAGGACACCCCCAAGTGCTAAGGTCTCAGAGTCAATGACAGATTCATTATATAGAATACCTAGGAGTAATAAAAAGTTGGTCATAATCAGGTGAAGGCTTAAAAAGGGAATATTCAAGTCAGTAAGCCAGTTCTTTAAATGCCCTTTTCTGGTTAATGAAAAATTCTGTAGGGGACTTCAAAGGTCATATTTTTGTTGTAAAGAGACAATTATCTGAAAAGTTTGACTCTTTCATTGATTTAAAAGTTCTCAGGTAATTTTATCAAATTCATCTGGATAATTACCTTAATTCCTTAATTAATTCCTTATCTTGTTAAATTAATGAATTACGTGAATTATCTCTTATTTACTTTACAAAAACAGAGCTGGCTGGAAAGGCCTTGCCATTGATCTTTGTGTATGCAATTCCTCAGCCCACCGACCCAAGCAGGATCAGGAGAAATGGGAGGGGCTCAGGTGAGCAAGGGAGGTTTGGGGGTGCAGACCCACACATTGAACTCTAGCTGTCCAAGTCCAATGAGTGCAGGCCTCAGGAGTTCTGGAATCTACTTGCAAGAACGCAGGATGGGCTCTGGGCTATGGCTACAGTTTTAGAGCTAGATAGCCCAAATTCTTAAAACGGGAAATCTCCTTTGGCAGGATGGGTTTAAAAAAAAAAAGGAAAGAAAAAAAATCCTATAGCTGCTAACCAGCGTGGGCCTCCAGCCAATATTTCATCTGAATAATTCAAAAAAGGAAATGTAACCCAGGGCAGCTGGAGAGGGTAGAGGAACAAGCAGGAAGGAAGAGAGACACAAAGCTGAGGTCTCAAGCACTATGATCAATGGACAGTTTATTGGACAAAGTCTTACAACATCTAAATTTGATGAAAGATTAGCTGTTCTTCCTCATGGTTATGTAAATTTGCCTTCCTTTTTATTTTTAATGGAACCCTTTGCTAATACATTTCTGGCTCCTGCTTTTTGACCGGTTCTATGTTTCTCTTTGGGCTTCCCTGGTGGCTCAGAGGTTAAAGCATCTGCCTGCAATGTGGGAGACCTGGGTTCGATCCCTGGGTCTAGAAGATCCCCTGGAGAAGGAAATGGCAACCCACTCCAGTATTCTTGCCTGGAGAATCCCATGGACAGAGGAGCCTGGCGGGCTACAGTCCACGGGGTCGCAGAGTCTCTTTAAGGACGTAATAAGCCCCTGAAAAGGCTGCCTCTGAAAGTTAAGCTACCTTGGGTGTGGTCAGTGTGTGCGTGGGCTGGTCCAATGGGGAGGGTGGGCATGGGAGAAACTAAGGCAAATCAGTTTCCATTTTAGTATAAAATTGAGTCAGGTCATCTGTGCCATCTTATAGAATCTCTCCTACCATTTTAAACAACAAGGTCACAATAGGTGGACAGGGGAGAAAACAAAACTCCAACCAGCCGATACCTGGAAGATCCACCAAGGTGGAGACAAGATGGTGAAAGGTTTTCTGGTTACACAGAAGGCTGAATGAGCTGCATCTCTCTAAGTACTGTCTCCTAAACTGAGAGACAAGGCCTGTGTTTGGGAGCCCAGCAGTCAGAGAGAGAAAGAGCCTGCCGAAGTCTGCCCTTAAATTAAGAAGAGAGCATGGCCAGACATGCTCAGCTTAGCCAGCACCATAGCATTCTCTGAAGCCACCTTTCATCCATAAAAATAGACATGAAAGAGAAAGCTAAAGTCCTAGAAAAATTATCATTTAGAAATTTAGTCTACTTTACCACTGTAAAAAAAATTTTCATTAGTTTCCTTTAGTATGGTTATTGTATCGCTACTTGCCGTGTATGACTGTGTGTGCACCCAAAATGTATACAAAACCAATGACATTCAATTTTCCAGCAATTCAAAATCTGATCCAGTTCACCCAGCAGTTATCAGTTTGGGTTTGTGTGTGGGGAGAGAGCTCTCTCTCCTTTGCCATACCTCTCTTGTTGGTTCTTAGAATTGTTTCAGAAGACAGCAAAGCATTTCCACTGGACACTTCGTGCATGGGCTTTTCTGGAGCTTTGCTGGAGAGAGGCTCTTTCTTCATTTCCTTCTTTATTTCCTGTGAGGATAGAGAAAAGGAAAACAAGATTGTAGTTTAACATTTTCAAACATCTCTATTTTAAGCTTCAGCTTTCTGGAATGAACTACAGTGACCTCAACTCAGCACAACATTTTAGAAACACCATGTTGTTTGTTTTCCTTACATTTAGTAGAGAAGCACCTGGTCCTATAAAGCAGAATAATGTCCAATACAGTGATGCAACCTTCTGTGACTATGGTGAAGTGATCATAAAGGCCACCATACAACTCTAAGTGACAGCCTGTTCTACTTTTTGAACAATGACAAGCTTTGGCCAAGCACAGTTACCCCTCAAAAGCTTTCTGGTTTCTATACTTCCCAACAGGGGTTTAAAGAAGTATATTCCCAAATCACCATTGTGCTCACAGTTACACTAAACCCAAAAGAAGACTTAAGTTCATTTACAGTTACCAAGTTCCTCTGGCTTTTTAATCCTTAACCGAGAAAAATACAGGTAACAAACTAAAATAAAGACTATCGTTCTTATTTTTTTATTTTTTTTCCATTTATTTTTATTAGTTGGAGGCTAATTACTTTACAACATTGCAGTGGTTTTTGTCATACATTGAAATGAATTAGCCATGGATTTACATGTATTCCCCATCCCGGTCCCCCCTCCCACCTCCCTCTCCACCCCATCCCTCTGGGTCTTCCCAGTGCACCAGGCATATAAAAAAAATTTAAAAAATAAAATAAAATAAAAAGACTATCGTTCTAAGCCAGAGGTCGGCAAACTAAGCCCACCATGTGTTTTTGTAAATAAAGTTTCATTATAATACAAGCCCATTCATTCCATTTAGGTATTTTCTATGGCTGCTCTGATGCCACAACAGCAGAGTTGAGGAGTTGGAACAGAAATTCAAGCCCCAAATACCTGACCCTTTACATACAAAGTTTACACGAGGTAGTCTCTTATCAAAGCTCCATTAAGATCTGGATTTTTAAAACCTGATGCCTGATACAATCATTTCAAATTACTTTAATAATTTACATAATTATGTTCAAAAGCATTAAGAGTCAGAAATGATAGTAACTCACAAGCTGCAGATCTGGGCTGGGGTTCTGGGCTTGTCTGGACCCAGGATCACATTGACTTGGGAAGAAGGGAAAGCTAAGCACCTGGAGTCAAAGCATACCTGGGTGTCAGGAAGGGCTCAAAGAGGAAAGATGTGTTCTTTAGAAAGAGGCTGGGGCAAGAATTGGGCATGGGTCCTTCAATGAATGAACAGGAAGATGGAAAGTTTGGTGGGAGGCCACACTTTGGCCTGGGCAGAGGTGGAAAGAACAGAACAAAAGCTTGTCAAAACATAGCCACTGCCTAGCAGCTTCCTACACACCCAAGTGTTAGTTACCGTATCCAATTCCCCGATTGCTGGCCCTGTTCACAACAGCCTCGCCCTCTCTCCCTCACCAGGGCCCCACCGGAAACCAGCAACTGCGGCTGGTGCTCTGCTAGGGTGAGAGTTTCAGCTGGCGCACCAGGCCAACACAGCATAAAGCTGTGTGCATGTGCGTGTCTGTATACGCACTCCCACCTCAGCAGCCTGGCACCTGCTAGAACAGCAGTTGCTGGGGGTTTGTGCAGCTTCACGGGCAGATGGCATCAGGGGACAATCTGCAAACACTGCCAGCCTGAGTTGCATGAAAGGATGCTTTCTTAGTGATGGCTGCCAGCCTGCTATGGCTCTAGAAATACAGAAAAGCAGCCACTGTGGGGTCTTCTTCCCCAATGGCTGCTTCTTTGTGGGTAGAAGAGTTGCTTAAACATCACTCTCCACCGTAGGGTGGGTATGACCATGCAAACACTGATTTCCCAACTGGACACAACATAATGCAGTGATGCAACATCCAGTTTTGCCAAGGAGTGATTCAGAGAAATTCAGTGGGCTGTGGGTGACATGCTGAGTACTTGCTTAGCACTAACCACTAATGGCATGCAGCTGGGGAGGATGAAGGGGTTGCAAACATGAAAACTTGGGGTGGTCACTGGGGAAAGCCTCAGAAGCCATGGTTGTCAAGAATGTTCACACCCAAGGCTTCAGAGCAGTACCTTATGAGCGTTGAAGGACTGATCTGATGAAGCAGGTGTTTAAGGGCTGAGAAACCAGAAACAGGAGAGGAGCTGGTTCATAAGTTTCAGATTCTGAGCCCCACACCAATAATTGTTCACATTTGCCAGACACATAAGCCTAATGATGACACAATTCCTTAAGTTGCTTCTTAGATGGAAGCAAGGAGACAAAACCTAAAATATGCCTTGCCCTTTTCCAAAGAAACCAACCAGACACGCAGCCAGAGCAGTTCATCCTGCAGACTCTCCATTGGCCCAACAACCAGGTTCACCCAAGCTCAGTGTAACCTCACCAAAACCAAACATCTTCTCTCCGATCTGCCCCTTCTCTGGGAGCGACGGGAGCTATCCTGTTTGATAGCTCATCATCTGCCCACTTACTCTGGCTGGAAGACTCAGCGTTAACTCTCATATCTAACCAGCCACTCAGCTGGGCTCTATCTACTTCCTTAATCACTTCTCTCCTTCCTCCCATACTGCCTTAAAAACATGAGAAGAAAAAAAAAAAAACACAAAGAACTTGAACAGACATTTCTCCAAAGAAAATATACAAATGGCCAATAAGAACATGACAAGATGCTCCATCATTATTCACTAGGAAAACTTAAATCAACACCAAAATGATATACCCTTTCATTCCCACCAAGATGGCTAGATTTTTTTTTTAAAGGAATACAAGTGCTGATGAGGACGTGGAAAAATTGGAATCCTTGTACACTGCTGGTGAGAATGCAAAATGGAACAGTCAATGTGGAAAACAGTATGATGGTTTCTCAAAATGATAAACACAGAATTACCATATGATCCAGCAATTCCACTTTCAGGTAATATACCCCAAAGAGTTGAAAGCAGGGACCTAAACAGATAACTTGTATGCCAACGTTTAGTGCAGCATTATTCACAAAAGCCAAAAAGTCGAAACAACACAAGAGTCCATCAAAAGGCAAACAAATAAACAAGATGTGGCATGTACATACAACAGAATATTGTTCGGCCTTGAAAAGCAATAAAATTTTGATGCATGCTACAACATGAATGAACTTTGAAAACACTGTGCTAAGTGAAATAAGCCAGACACAAAAAGACAAAAAATGATCTGATTCCATGTATATGGGACATCTAGAATAGGCAAACTCAGAGACAGAAGCTGACTAGAGGTTACCAGGGAGTAATGGGATGGGAGGATGAGAGTTAAAGTTTCACAGTTATGGAGTTTCTGTTTGGGGTGATGAAAAGTTTTGGAAACAGACAGTGGTGATGGTAGAATAAAATTGTGAATGCAATGAATGCCACTGAATTGTATTTTTAAATGGCTAAAATGGCAACTTTTGTGTTATATATATATTTTTTTACCACAATAAAAAATACACATGAATACCATCTTACATTTGAGAGTTTACCTTGTGCTAAAGCTTCCTCTAAGAGCTGCACCTGGACCACAACTTTTAACATGCAGAACAGCCCTATTTACTGATGCACATGCCAAGTCACAGAGAGCTGAGGAAACCTGTCCAAGGTCAAACAAGGAGATGCCAGGATTGGAACTCAATGGTCTAGCTTCAGAGCTCAACTCTGAACCACTCTTCCCCCAAATGCTGCCTGTCTCCAGTCCCATGTCTGGAGTCCCAAGACTCCAGGACAGTGTCTCCTGTTTCACCTTCACACCGCCTCAAGGGATGGTTTCCGAAAACTGCTGTCCACTCTTGTCACTTTCCTCCTCAAAGCCTCCAATTACTTTCAAAAGACCACAGGGAAAGCTCTTACCTTCAAAAACATTTCAAATTGCACAGCAAGTCACACGTCCCTGTGTACTCACTTTTGGCTCAACCTATCTGACGTATGTACTGACCCTAGGTACCAACTACCGTGCACATGCAAGGTGAGTGGTGCACCTTTTGAACACCCTGACATTCACAGACATCTGATGTCATGGACCCCTATCGGGGGGCTCCAAAAATAGGTGACAATGCTAACAATGACACAGCCTTACATTGGCAAGGGTTTATATAAATTAAAGCGCTGTAACAGATTTTTTTTCACTTGCTCCTCACAATAACACTGCCATTTTGTTACTGAAAAAGGAAAAACAACCTGATTTTTCTAGACTGATATATTTTTGCACACAAGAATCATGAGACCCAGTCAGGGAGGATGCAAGACCATCAAAAAGCTATGAGACTAGTATGGGGCAGGGAGGGCTGTGGAACCCAGCTCCGGGCCTTCCAGGCAGACCTCTCCTGCTACAGCTCACTTCCCCCAAAGAACCAGTGTCCTGGCTATAGTGCATGCATACTAAGTTGCATCAGTTGTGTCTGGCTCTGTGAGATCCTAGAGACTGTAGTCAGCCAGGCTCCTCTGTCCGTGGGATTTCCCAAGCAAGAATACTGGAGTGGGTTGCCATGCCCTCCTCCAGGGGATCTTTCTGACCCAGGGATCGAACTGCATCTCTTATGTCTCCTGCATTGGCAGGTGGATTCTTTACCATAGTGCCACCTGGGAAGCTCCCTGACTATAGTGGGGAGACTCAAATCACCCCAGCCATGGCTCCAGTGGAAAACTTCACTTTCCTCCACACCTAAAGAATCTAATACTGCTTTATCCCTAAGCCCACAAATACTAGGGCTGAAATCCTTGAAGACTCTTTATCATCCACACAATAGCTCTTTGCTGCAGAAGAGGGTGGATTTGACAGTGGAATAACCCCTGCTTGTCTACAGCTGCCAGGATCCCTGTACCTGGAGCTCTCCGAGGTTCTGATCCAAGTCGGAGGATGCCAGATTTCCTGGGTATAAGCATTCCGAGCCCCCAACCCTCAGTCTCAGCTTTCTAATGACGAGGCCTAAGTTATTAACCATTTATTGAGAACCTGGATCCTACTCTCTCAGTGGTATAGAACACACCCTGGGTCAAAACTGTGGGACACGGGGGCTTACAGAAATTCATACATGCCCACAGATATAAATCAGCAATGATTCTGCTTGCTTTAAAACAGAACAGAATAGTCAGGGTATCCACTATCCTAGACCTTTTTAGGAGGTAAGGGAAACCCAGCTTCTTTCTTCTCAAATCTGAAGCCTTAACAACAGAAACTCTGCTTGGATGGCAAAATTGAGGCCATCCATAAACTATCGATGTTCCCATGACACTCAAACTGTGTTGCAAGGACCTCCTGAGTGAACGGAGAGGGGAATTCACACCAATCCTGCTTCACAAAGCAGTATGCTCGTCAGAGTCTGAGATGGTTTATCCACAACTGGAGGCCAAGAAGCCCTGATAATGCCACTCTAGCAAAAATTCTCTGTGACACATTTAGCAGCCTGCAAACAGCAACCTCACTGGGCAAAGGCATAATTCGTACACCATTAGGAGCTAACAGAGTCTACCTTCTGATAAGCAGGACTGCCTGGATGTAGCTGGTGGCAGTCAAGTCAGCTCCCTCTTTTCACCTCTCCCTCCCCATCCATTACATACTAGGCAGGCACTGGGGGGTTGGCTCGTTTGAACCTCAACTTCTTTCAATTAACCAAAATACTACACAGCAAAATATCAATGAAGGTCTGGTTGGGGGGCCCCTCCCTGCTTTCACCCTTTCTGTCTTCTACCAACCTCTGACACAAGTTAAGACAGAGACATCACGCTGGATGGAGAGAAGGCTGTCAACAAACCAAAACTAGTCCTGGCATCATCATTTAGCAGGTGGGTGACCTTGGGGTCAGTAGTGAAAGCCTCTAAGCGAGTCTTTCATCATCCCCAAAAGTAGTTTAATGCTAGATGCTTTGGCACCATTAGAGAGATGTCTTCAGGATCAAACAGTGAATTGGAGCGTAGCATACAAATTGATTGCTTATTGTCATAATTAATGCCATCATTAAATAGCAAGTGCTATTTAAAAAAAGAACTACACCTACAAACACAGATGAATATTTACAGTCAGAATGTTGAGTGAAAGAAGCCAGACTGAAGAGATCGCATACTGTATGATTCCATTTATGTGAAGCTTGACAACAGGCAGAACTAATCAATGGTGAGAGATCTCAGAATAGAAGTTACCCTTGGGAAGGTACCAAATGGGAGGGGTACAAGATAGCCTGCTGGGAGGATGAAAATGTTAGACAATTTGATGTGGGTGATGGTTTGCACACGTAAAAATTCATTAGGCTGTATTTCTAAGATCTCTGAACTTCACTGTATGCTATTTCAATGTAAAAGAAAAGCATAAACACATAAACCAGAAGAAGACAGATTCTCTTCCACTGAAATGTGTTAATATTTCATTCCAGGAAGTCAAAAACTAGAAAAAGTTTTTTCTAGTCAAAAAACTAGAAAAGCTAGTGCTTTGGTGTTTTAATAGTCATCTCAGGGAGTGGAAAGGCTTCTGGGATCAACATTAAGACAATAAATGGTCAGAATATGCCAGATGCACCCTACCAAGTAGGTGAGCCGAGGGGCGTCTCATCTAATTGACATAATCAGCTGAGTGGCTCAGCTCCCTCCAAGGGGCACTTCCTCTCCCCATTAGCTGACTTCCTCAGATCTCACAATGATTCCTTCTCTCCTGTCACCAAGAATACAGGCAAATAGAGAAGGCTCGTGACACTGACACCAGAGGAGCTCAGTGCTGTCCTGACCAGCCAGAAATGCTGGTGCCAGGCTTCTCACAGCATTAGAGCAAGGCTGGGCAGGGTCCCCTAAAGCTCAGGGCTGAAGTAGGGCAGGGAAACGAGGCATCGTTTGTAAGCCTGCCTTCAAACCTGGTCAGTTTCTTTCTGAAGGGTAAGGTTTCCTTTAGAGCTAGATGGGGCTGTGGGATCAACAGCCGTGCCCCCTATACTAGTTCATGGAAAATCTTTTTGCAAAATTACCACTGGCAGGAAATAATAAGAAGTCACTAAAAATTACCCCAAATCTACTGATCAAGAGAGTTTTGAATAGATATAGAATCCTGGAATAGCACATTGCCATGCCCCCTACTCACACACAGATGCATGATATCTTCCTGCCCTCCTCACACACAAAAAGGCAAGTTTACGAAGAAGCTGCTCCATGAACATTCCCTGCTCACAGAGGCTCTGCTTTCCTACCATTTGGCTTCCTTCACAATATCAGTCTTAAAACACCCAGGAAGATACTGCAAGTAACCTGAAAGTAATAGTAGACACCAAGAGAGCTTCAGCTCTATCTGTAAGACTGTTTCTTTAAAACAATACATCTCATTATTACAATATTTTTTGAAGTACTTATGCTGCTGAACCACAAAATGCACCAAGTTCATTAGACAGAATTGTAAAGAAAATGTATATAAAATATCTGAAGTAAATAAGGCAAAATATGAGGATTTGATAAAGCAGACTGGTGACTACACTGGTATTCGTTATTCAGTTTCTCTCTTTTTCCAATGCTTGAAATATTTCATAATTTCCCTTAAAAATTACATAGTGAAACCATGTTGATGTCTCGTACCACAATGACCTCCTTATATTTACAAAATACACTGCCACTTTAAAAAGTGCTCTGACATACTATCATAAATATACTTAAGATATTTTCAGCTCAAAAGCTAAGAAGGAAAGTTTTTTAAGTAGCAGGAAACCTACTGTAATGTCTCTATATAAATCTTCAAATGACATCTATCATATATTTGCACTATTATCTCCCAAGAATCACCCATTACATAAGCCCAGGCAAGAGGCTCTTGACCTGCAGGATAGGAATGAATGCTGTGAAGAGTTCAGCCAGTGCTAGATTCCAGACAAAGATGAAACTGACTAATTTCATGTTCTGAAGAGATGACACAGCTTTCTGATGTATGACACAATTACCTGTATGACACTCAATGCCTTTATATACATATATGCCCATGCCCTGCTAAACAGGTAGATTATTACCGTTGGATCAAAGGGTGTCATTACCAACTGTTTGGACATGATTTAATGAGCACATAATAAATATTTGTCAAATGAATGGCCAATCTAGCAGGGTGTAATAAGCAGGATGGCTATCTATGGATAAGGGGGAGTATTTTCAATTCAGCTCAAAGCTATGACAACATTGAGATCTGTATGATCCTTACAATGACACAACTGGTATTTACTGGGTCACAAGTAACTTCTCACCTAAGAGGATGCAGGTCTGGCATGAGGGTGGTAGGAAGAAGATACAGTAAGAAAAATAACACTGTGCCTCATTTTTTTAAAATAAGCAATACCATTTCTTTCTAGACTGTGAATATTCAAAACGAATGTACTTATATAAAATGAAACCTTAAAAACAATAGAAGAAAACATGAGAGAAAGATTTTAAATCTCATAGTGTGAAAGACTCTCTGAAAGTCTGACACAGAATCCAGAAGACAAAAGAAAGAGTTGATAAATTACAGAAAACTATAAATATGGCATAGAAAAAAAAAAGAAAATTTATCAAGGAACACAGAAGTCAAAGCAGGAGAATATTGCCTGTGAAATAAGAAGACCTCTTTCCACAAAATATCAGCAAAGAGATCAATAACCCAACTAAAAATAGGAAAGCACAATTCATAGAGAAAAATGACAAACATATGAAAAGATGTTTAATCACACTCATAAGAGAAATACAAATTACAGTGAGATTCATTTGACAATACATGTACAGTACTCACTACCAGAAGGATCCCAAATCCTTTTGGCTATATTCTTATATGAAAACTGTAAAATTTACACCTTCTGTATTAGAATATTTATACAAGTATTCTCAATAGAGTGTGGACTCAGAATATTGTCTTGGTTTTCACAGCACGTAGCACAGTGCCTGGCATACAGCTGCTACTCACGCAAAGAATAAGTATGAGAGATACAGAAACGGCAAGCACAAAACTCCCCAAAAGGTGACAGTCTAGATAGAGAGGGATATAAATAAATTTTTACTTACAAAGAGATATCTTTTCCCTTGATATTAAATACCATAAAGTTTCTCAATGGCTCTCTCTTATACCCAGTGGATTTCTTAGTCTTACTGATATGAGATAGCTTTTATTTGTCAAAAACAATTAAAAAATGGTAATATAATATTGGCAATGATATAGAGAAAGACATCCTCTCATACTTTCCACTGAGAGTATAAACTGATGAATAAATTGGTACAACCTCTGTGGGAAGCGATGTGGCAATTATCTATCAAAAATGTAAATGCCTATGCCTTTTGACTCAGTATTTCCACTTCTAGGAATTTAAACTGCAAATATACTTGCACATGTTCAAAGTGGCGTATGTACAAGATTAACCATTATGACATTGCTTAAATTAGCAAAAGACTGAAAGAATATAACATGTTTCAGTAGCGAACTGGTTCCATGAATCCATACCATGCAACCCTCTAAAAATGAGGCTGGTCCAGAAGTGTCATTAAGGATATACACCAAGACATGTTACTGGGCAAAAAAGCCTAATAATGCATGCAAACATTTGTGTGAATTTGTGTGCATGCCTCATTATGCACACAAATGGATACAAAACAACAAACGGATACCTGAGACGACCTTCAGAAGAGGAAACAGGGTGGTTAAGAGACAGAAAACTTATTTTGTCCCTTTTAATTGGTACCATGCAACTGTCTTGCCTGTACAAAATTTAAATTGACTTCAAAATTAATAATTAAAATGTGTTTAGTATTTCCCAATCATTAGACTATTGACTGCTACTTTTTCTGCAAACAAGAATTAAGTTGGGATTATATCATTTCCACTGCTAATTTGAAAGATCCCAACATAACCAGTCAAAGTGAGAACAGTACATATAAACAAATACAAAACTTAAAAAGAAAGCTCTTTGGCACATACAGTTCATCACGGGAAAGTTAAAATGTGTGGAAAATCATGACAGAACCAATAATCAATTATTTCTTCAATTATTTCATACAAAACTCAATATTATGGAAATATAATTAATGGCATGATAACAACTGATAAAGACAAATAAAATGCATATAAAGAGGCAATATTAAATCTTATGTGCACTTTTATCATGGGGAGAATACATTTTGCTTTGGTGCCCAGAGTGCAAGCTATAGGAGTTTAACAGTTTGGGATTAGTTAACTACACTCAAAAAGGTTAATTAAACAATCTCAAATTGTTTAATGTGAGCTCCCTAAGGAATGGGCACTTTCTTTATCAATCTCTTCCTGAAAAAAGTTTAAATGTTACTGATAGTATCATATCTACTTCATGAAGCTGTACTATCTGCAACACATAAATTATTGGACCTTTTTCTAGGTCAACAGAGTGCTCTTGGAGAAAAAAAGAAGGGACATCCATGGTCCAATATCCATTTCTTCTTTTTTTTCTGTCATCTTTTAAATAGCTTTGATGATTATTACAATCCTGTGCCTCTCTGACCCTTTGCTGGGTTCCCAGTCACAGCACTGACCACTGTACTCTTGAGTCAAGTCTCTCAGTTACTCTGTAAGTACTTCAGGGGTAATAAATAGGTCTCACTCATCTTTCATCCCCAGACATTCAATAAGTGTTGGCCAGCAGGTACACATGAATGTTAGCCGTTACCCTA
Source organism: Odocoileus virginianus (assembly GCF_023699985.2). NCBI lineage: Eukaryota > Metazoa > Chordata > Mammalia > Artiodactyla > Cervidae > Odocoileus > Odocoileus virginianus. The sequence goes on from NW_027224266.1 coordinate 433,307, forward strand.
CCTCTATCATTCTTTTAACCATTATTTGAGTACCTACTTTGTGTCAGATATAAATGAAAACAGTACATGTATCTGGCTGACTGTCAATTTTTACAGTCACAACTACTTCTAAGACTAATTATCTAATGGAAAAAATGTAAACACAAGGTAATCTACTTGAGAAAGTTTAAAGTAATGATCATAAAGGTGATCAAAGAACTAAAGAGAATGGATGCACAGAGCAAGAAATTAGAAGTTTTTAACAAAGAATTAAAAAATATAAAGAAAACCGAGCAGAATTAAATAATATAATAACTGAAATGAAAAATACACTAGAAGAAATCAACAGTAGATTAAGGTGTAAGAACAGATCAGTGAGTTCACAGAAAGAGTAGTGGAAATCACTGCTGGCAAACAAAAAAAAAAGAATGAAAAGAAATGAGGAAGTTTAAGAGACCTCTGGGACAACATCAAGCACACTAATATTCACATTATAGGGGTCCCAGAAGGAGAAGAGAGAGAGAAAGGGCCTGAGAAAATATCTGAAAAGATAATAGCTGAAAACTTCCATAACCTAGGGAAGGAAACAGTTACCCAAGGCAGGGAAGCACAGAGTTCCATACAGGATTAACCCACCAAGGAATATACCACATCACATTGTAATCAAAATGGCAAAAATTGAAGATAAAGAGAGAGTATTGAAAGCAACAAGGGAAAAGCAACAAATAACACACAAGGGAACTCTCCATAAGGCTATCAGCTGATTTTTCAGCAGAAACTCTGCAGACCAGAAGGAAGTGGCACAATATATTTAAAGTGATGAAAAGGAAAAACCTACAACCAAGAATATCTACCCAGAAAGGCCCTTGTTCAGATTTGATGGAGAAGTCAAAAGCATTACAGACAAGCAAAAACTAAAAGAATTCAGCACCACCAAACCAGTTTTACAACAAATGCTAAAAGAATTTCTCTAGGCAGAAAAGATGACAACTAGAAACAAGAAAGCTACGAAATGAAAAAGCTTACTGATAAAGGCAAACATACAGTAAAGGTAGGAAATTATCCACACACAAAGACAATTAGAGAAGTTAAAAGACAAAAGTAGTAAAATTATCTGTATCCACAATAAGCAGTTAAGGGATACACAAAACAATTAGATGTAAAATATAAATATCAAAAACAGTAATTGTGAGGGGAGGAGAGTAAAAATGCAGGGTATCTAAAAGGTCTCTGAAATTAAGAGATCAGCAACTTAAAACCAGCACATATAAATACAGACTCCTATACAAAAACCTCATGGTAACCACATGAAAAAAATCTGTAATAGATATACACACAAAAGAGAAAAAGGAATCCAAACACAACACTAAAGATAGTCATCAAATCACAAGAGAAGAGAACAAAAGAAGGGGAGAAAAGAACAAGAAAAGCAAATTCAAAACAATTAACAAAATGGCAATAGGAACCATTCACATCAATAATTACCTTAAATGTAAATGGTCTAATTGCTTGAACTGAAAGACACAGACTGGCTGAATGGATACGAAAATAAGACCCTGCTGCCTACACGAGACTCACTTCAGATCTAGAGGCACATACAGACTGAAAGTTAGGGGATGGAAAAAGGTATCATATGTAAATAGAAGTCAAAAGAAAGAGCAGCAATACTTATACCAGACAAAACAGACTTTAAAAACTGTTACAGAAGACAAAGGATAGAAGATAATGGTCCAGACAGAAAATCAGTAAGAAACATGGGCCTTAAATGTCACATTAGATCAGATGGACTTAATTAATATTTATAGAGCATTCCATCCAAAAGCAGCAGAATACACATTCTTTTCAAGTGCACATGGAACATTCTCCAGAATAGATCACATGCTAGGCCACAAAGCAAGCCTTGGTAAATTTAAGAAAACTGAAATCATATCAGCAAAAAAGCATGCTTCTATCAGCATAAAAGCATCTTTTCAGACCACAACACTAGAAATCAACTACAAGAAAAAAACTGCAAAAAACACAAACACGTGGAAGCTAAACAATATGGTACTAAACAACCAATGGATCACTGAAGAAATCAAATAGAATTCAGAAAACACCTAAAGACAAATGAAAATGTACACACAATGATCCAAACTCAATGGGATGCAGCAAAAGTAATTTTAAGAGGGAAGTCTATAATTATACAAGCTTACCTCAGGAAACAAGACATATCTCAAATAAACAACCTAAACTTACACCTAAAACAACTAGAGAAAGAACAACAAACAAAACCAAAGTTAATAGAAGGAAAGAAATCATAATGATCAGAGCAGAAATAAATGAAACAGAGATGAAAAAACAATAGAAAAGATCAATGAAACTAAAAGCTGTTCTTTGAAAAGACAAAGTTAATAAACCTTTAGCTAGACTCATCAAGAAAAAAAAGGAAAAGGGCTCAAATCAATAAAGTCAGAAATGAAAATGCAGAAGAACCAACACCACAGAAATACAAAGGATCATAAGAGACTACTTACTACAAGCAATTATATGCCAATAAAATGGACAACCTAGAAGAAATGGACAAATTCTTAGAAAGGTACAATCTCCCAAGACTGAACCAGGAAGAAATAGAAAATATGAACAGACCAATTACCAGTACTGAATTGAATCAGTAATTTAAAACTCTCAACAAGCAAAAGTTCAGGACCAGATGGCTTCACAGGTAAATTCTACCAATATTTAGAGAAGAGTTAAGACCTATCCTTCCTAAACTATTCCTAAAAATTGCAGAGGAAGGCACACTTCTGAATTCATTCTATAAGGCCACCATAACCCTAATACCAAAACCAGACAAAAATATCACATACACGCACACACAAAGAAAATAACAGGCCAATGTCACTGATGAACATAGATGCAAAACTTCTCAACAAGGTAGTAGCAAACCAACTTCAGCAATACACCAAAAGGATCATACATCATGATCAAGTAGGATTTATCCCAAGGATGCAAGAATTCCTCAGTATCCACAAATCAATCAATGTGATACATCACATTAAGAAACTGAATAACAAAAAACATATTATCATCTCAAAAGATGCAGAAAAAGCTCTTGATAAAATTCAACATCCATTTATGATAAAAACTCTCCAGAAAGTGGGCATAGAGGGAACATACCTCAACATAATAAAGGCCATATATGACAAACCCACAGCTAACATCATACTCAATGGTGAAAAGCTGAAAGCATTTCCTCTAAGATCAGGAAAAGACAAGGATGTCCACTCTCACCACTTTTATTCAACATAGTTTTGGAAGTCCTAGCCACAGCAGAGAAGAAAAAGAAATAAAAGGAATCCAAACTGGAAAAGAAGTAAAACTGTCACTGTTTGCAGATACATGATGTTATACACAGAAAATCCTAAAGATGTTATCAGAAAACTACTAGGGATCACCAATGAACTCAGGAAAGTCACCTAGAGTAATGGAAATAAAAACAAAAATAAATATGACTTTCCTGGTGATCTAGTTTAACCACTAAACTCTGAGCTTCCATTGCAGGGAATGCTGATTCAATCCCTGGTTGGGAAAGTTCCACATACCAGATGATGCAGCCAAAACAAACAAACAAACAAACAAAAATAAATAGACATATGGACCCTAATTAAACTTAAAAGCTTTTGCACAGCAAAGGAAACCATAAACAAAATGAAAAGACAACCTATGGACTGGGAGAAAATATTTGCAAACAATGCTACCAACAAGGGATTAATTTCCAAAATATACAAACAGCTCATACAGCTTAATATCAAAAAAACAAACAACTTAATTTAAAAATGGGCAGAAGACTTAAACAGACATTTCTCCAAAGAAGACATACATATGGCCAACAAGCACATGAAAAGATGCTTGCATCACTAATTATTAGAGAAATGCAAATATGTGTGTGTGTGTGTGTGTGTGTGTGTGTGTGTGTGTGTGTGTGTATGATGGAGAAGGCAATGGCACCCCACTCCAGTACTCTTGGCCTGGAAAATCCCATGGATGGAGGAGCCTGGTAGGCTGCAGTCCATGGGGTCACTAAGAGTCAGACATGACTGAGCAACTTCACTTTCACTTTTCACTTTCATGCATTGGAGAAGGAAATGGCAACCCACTCCAGTGTTCTTGCCTGGAGAATCCCAGGGACAGGGGAGTCTGGTGGGCTGCCGTCTATGGGGTCGCACAGAGTTGGACACGACTGAAGTGACTTAGCAGCAGCAGCATGTATAACTGAACCACTTGCTACACACTTGAAACTAACACAACACTGTAAATTAACCATACTTCAATTCAAAAATGTAAATATACTAGGATCTTTTAAATATAAAAAGAAATCAAATACATCCTTCATTTTCCTAAATCTTCTAAAAAATATAGAATTAGCTTGCAATTATGAAGAATGTATTAGGAGCAAAGTGCTGGTCTAAGGGTTTACATGGAGTATAACTCATTTGGTGTTCATAGCCACAGTAAGAAGTAGGGAGCATTATCACCTCTCTTTAACAGGTTGGGGGAAGTGGGTCCCAAGAAGAGATAAGCACAAAGGCAAAAAAGGGCTGAGAGAGAATTCTGAGAAAAAAGAGGAAAGCCAGAGGTATCACACTTCCTTATTTTACAGTATACTACAGAGTCATAGAAATAAAAACAGCATGGTACGGGCACAAAAGTAAACACACTGACCAATGGAACAAAGTAGAGAGCCTAGAATTAAATCCTGCTTACAGAGCCAACTAATATTCAACAAAGGAGTCAATAATACCCATGGGGAAAGCACAGTTTCTTCAAAATGATTCCCAGAAAACTGGAAGACTGCATGCAGAACAGTGAAATTGGACATCCATCTCATACCACTCACAAAAGTTAACTCAAAATGTATCAAACAATTAAACACAAGACCTGATACCATAAAACTCCTAGAAGAAAATGGAGGGGAAAATATCACTGATGCTACTCTTGGCAGCAATTTGAGTATAAATAACAAAAGAAAAAAGAAAACAACAACAAAGGGGACTACTACTCAAAAGCTTCTGCAAAGCAAAAGGAACAATTAACAAAATCAAAAGACAACATACTGAATGGGAGAAAAGTTCTGCAAACCATATACCAGATAAGGGGTTAATCTTCAAAATATTAAAAAAACTCAGTCAACTAAAAAAAAATCAGATTTTAAAATGGGCAAAAGAATTAAATAAACAATTCTCCAAAGAGGACATCAAAATGGTCAACAGACACATGAAAAAAAAATGCCAAACATCTGGGAAATGTAAACCAAAACCATACTGAAATATCATTTCACACCTGTCAAAATGGCTATTATCAAGAAGATAGAGACAACAGGTACTGGTGAGGATGTAGTAAAAGGGGACTTGCGTACACTGCTGGTGAGAATCTGAAGTTGGTCCAACTATTATGGAAAACAATACACAGGTTCCACAAAAGATTAAAAACAGAACTACCATATGATCCAGCAATTCTACTTCTGGGTATATACCCAAAGGAAATGAAAACAGGATCTCAAAGAGATATATGCACTCCCATGTGTATCACAGCACTACTCACAATAGCCAAGATTAAGAAAACAATCCAAAAGTCCATCAGTAGATAAATGGATAAAAATGTGGTATGCATATATATATATACACACACACGGTGGAATATTATTCAGCCATGAAAAGGGAAGCGACCTTGCCATTTACAACAACATGGACAGACCTTGATCACATGACAGCAAGTGAGACAAGTCCAAAAAAAAACAAGTACTGTATGATATCACTTCTTTGTGAAACTTAAAAAAGTGAAACTCATCCCCCACCACCACAAAAAAAAAAAGTGAAACTCAACAAGGTCCTACTGTAAAGCACAGAAAACTATATTCAATATCCTGGGATAAACCATAATGGAAAAGAATACAGAACTCTTCTCAATACTGTATAATAATCTATATGGTAAAAGAATCTAAAAAGAGTGGATATATGCGTATGTATAACTGATTCACTTTGCTGTACATCAGAAACTACATACATTTTAAATCAACTATACTCTAATAAAAATTTTGAAGTTAAAATTAAAACTAAATAAGAATTCCAAAAATGGAAAAAAAAGAAGATATATATGTGTATAACTGAGTCATTCTGCTGTACAGCAGAAATTAACACAACACTATAAATTGACTATTCTTTAATAAAAAATAAATTTAAAAATAAAAAGTTAAACCTGTAAAAAAAAACAGAGCAAAATGGTGGTTGCCAGGGTATAAGGGATGGTGATAAGTATGAGTATTCAAGGGCACAAATTTGTAATAAGGAGTAAATAAGACATAGAGATCTAATTCACAGTATAATGAATACATATAATAATACTGTATTATAATGATGTAATATGATAAATATCACTATACTGGTGACCAATCACAACACATAAACATGTCAAAGTAACACGCTGTACACCTTAAACTTACACAATGTCACACTTCAAATTTATTCAATTTTTAAAAGCTGGAGGGGGTTGCTGAGTGAGGGCTGATGGCTGAGTAGCTCTGTAGGCAAGCCTGACAGTTACACCATGCTCCACCCACAAACGATGTATATTCCGAATGTTCCTGCTTCTCTAACTCTGAAAGGCCAACTTTCATAAACTGCTATTTAAAAGAGGACAGACTAGGAAAATGATCATAGAATAAACTTCCAGAAGTGACTAGTGTAAGAGCCAACAATTTGAAAGCCACTCCCAAGTAAAGAAATCCTTGAATTTCCACCAACAAAAAAGCACCTGCTTACTGGTTGTTGAAAGATTGTTTATACACATGTCCATCCAGGATCACTTGATTGTCAAGAATAAATTATTCCAAGCCTGTGACAAAACAATGCCATTTCATGCTCATTTCCTGATTAAAGCTTTTAGACAGCTGGGCATTCTCATTTCTCAGAGCTGTAGGGAGCTATGCAAATTTCCATGCAGCAACTCCAAGATCATTAATCTAAGGCAAGCATGTGCCAACAGAATACCAGATTTTATACTGTTTCAGTAAAGAGGAGGGGCAGGTTAATCTAATTACCCTGTGTGTGGTCACCTGACTGTGGTTAACAAAAGGATCAAATGCTAAACTGTACAATCAGCAGAAAACTGTTAAGTAATGAGGCATTTCGTATTATAAAAGGAGTGGGAAGAGGCGGGTGAAATTCTTACATTGATTGGAAGCAGATATTGTAGCAATAAAAATAATCATACCAAACCTATAGGGATGATAGGTGGAGCATTTTAATTCACAGAGAGCTAGAAGCATAACTATAAAACAATTTCTCTCACACACACATACATAGATATACACACGTGCATGAGTCAATAAGACTGGAAGATACTTCTAGCAAAGGATGGCTAAGTAGAGCTGAAGTCATCAACAACCAGACCCAGGCATGCACTCACAGTTAGACTCACCCTACAGCCATAACCATGCATTTGGCACTCAGACCCCACGACTGATATTTCTCTTTCCAGTAAGCAGCAGCTGGGCTTGGAAAGGCAGTGCCACAGGTTCCAGCAGCTGACACTTCAGGTCAACTTCTGGCTCTGACGCTGCTGAGGGGGTAACCTTTAGTGCCTCACTTTTGTTAGCTGTCAAACGGAAGATTTAAATATTCTGAAGATGAAGTAAGATCTTGTGGATAAAGGCACCACCTCTGGGCCCCAACATTGTCAGGTTCTGATTATCACCAGGAGCAGGAACCTCACCCACCAACACAGGGCCAGGCATGGAGGGGTGAGGGGTATGGAAAGGGAAAAATTTCCAAGGGCAACAACTCTAAGGTGTGGCAGGTCTGGCAGAAGTATCAAAAATGGACTTTTATGTACTCACTCAGAAAGCTACTAGAAAGTGTGTTCTACGAAATTAAACAACTAAACAAAGGAGAGAAGAATCCAGGACCCAGGGTAGGCAGCAGTAAGGGAGAGGTAATGGGACTTCCTGGCTGACTGTGGGGCAGCAGCTTCCAGAGACCAGTTCAGCCGGAGGCCGCTGGTACTATCCCAGGTGGGAGAGGGGAGCAGGGAGGATAGAGGGGTGGAATTAGATGAACAAAGAGAGAGACTGAGAGGCGTCTCACAGAACTGTTTCATTAAAGGTCTGAGAAGATTCGAATGTCCTAGGACAACTCGACAGACAAAAAAGAAAATTATTATCTCTAGGGAAAATGAAAAGTTACATAAGGAAATTAATTATGGCATACTCTTGCTGTAATAAATGTCAACATTTCTATAGTAATAAAAAAACATTACATAGAGATTAAACCAAAACCTAAGATATGACCACATATAGGGAGGATGGCAGATGGGGATGGTAAATGAGCTAAATTCTGCAACTATCATCATAGGTGATAGATAATGTCCTAGAAGTCACAAAAGAGGAGATAGAAGCACATGCCTGTTATTTAGAAGTAGAGCAGCAAATACTAGAAACAACAGCTTGAAGTGAAAAGTGATTGTATCCTAAGAGTAAAGCAAGAACATGAGAAGAGACTTGGAGCTGCTGTTTACTCAAATGGGAGTTTTAAAGCACACAAACACACACATATTATTCATATACATTACATATACCATGTAACTTTGATTAAAAATGTAACAATTTTAGAGGCACACATGCTTGTCCACCGAAAATAAACCAAATAGTAAAAGAGGGTATAAAGCAAAAAGTAAAAGTTATACCCATTTCCCCCCTGCCAAAATCTCATTCGTCCTCCCTAGGAATCATTAATGTGAAGTTGTGTATGTGTTTGTGTCTGAGGGTGCAATGCATCCCTACTTGTTTTTAATACAAACAGACTCATACAATATGTGGTGTTGTGTTTTTTTTTTTGTCAAAGCAGCACAGAATCCACCTCTGGAGTATACTAGCATCAGAGCAGATGATCTGGCTGTGAGGGACAGGAGATTTCAGATGGCGGAAATCTGACCAAGCAGAAATACCCAGAATAAAGGATGCTAAATCAGAGCTGGGAGTATGGGGATCCTAGGGAAATGGGAGGGTGGAAAATCAGAGTGCAGACACCACCTTGGGGACTTGTGGACACTGCTTCTGCCTTCCAGTCCTCAGAAGGATGCAAGGGGAGCCACATGTTTGTCACCATAGCATAAGCAGAAGTATACTCACTGTCACCACTGGCTCTCTGGCACACTGATGGAGAAAAAGACTTGTGACAAGCAAACTTCAGCTGTTTCTGAGGTCTGACAGAAAGTCCACTGCCACATACAGCACTGGGACTGGAGCGTACAATACATGTCAATATACACCTCATCTGCTCCTGCCCTGTGGCCACCCCTCCCCCACCCCTTCTGCTAAGTTTTTTTATTTTGGGCTGGTTAAATGGATAACTTATTTGAACCTGGTAGGTGAAGACAGTCCTTTTCCCTCCTGGATGTAACCCACATAAAACCATGCAGTTGTCTCAAGTCTTCAGCAATGACAAACAACACTACGCTGAGCATCACTGTACCTATAACTTTGCACACATGCACAAGTGTAACTGGGGACAAATTCCTGAAAGTGAAATCTCCGGGTCAAACACTTGGCCCATCCTTACTTTTAACAGATAATGCAAAATTGGCCTCCAAACAGTCTGTCTCAATTACACACCTACCAATAGCATGAATCTGCCTGCAATGCAGAAGACCCCGGTTCAATTCCTGGGTCGGGAAGATCTGCTGAGAAGGGATAGGCTACCCACTCCAGTATTCTTGGGACTTCCCTTGTGGCTCAGCTGGTAAAGAATCCTCCTGCAATGCGGGAGACCTGGGTTCGATCCCTGGGTTGGGAAGATCCCCTGGAGAAGGGAAAGGCTACCCACTCCAGTATTCTGGCCTGGAACATTCCATGGACTGTATAGCCCATGGGGTCACAAAGAGTCAGACACAACTGAACGACTTTCACTTAATAGCATGAGAGAGTGCTGGTTAAACTTGGTAATATCTGCCCATCTGTTTAGAGAAAATGATATTTAATCTACATTTCTTTAATTAGCAAAGGAGAAGAGAAGGAAGGGAGTAGAACACCACTGTCAACCCTTCTGCCAAGGTTATGAAGTCCCAGCTATGTGCTAGGCCCTTCATCATGCAGTGGGGCTCAAGATGGTGCCTGATCTCCAAGGCTTCAGCATCTAGCAAGGCTGGAACACCAAGTGGCATGGGCATGCACACCAGCTCTTAATCACCAGGTGACCTCAAACAAGGTACTAATCTCCCTGAACCAAATAGTCCTTATACTAGTTTCTTACCAACAATTTGGATTTATTCTCTTCAAGTTCTGGAGCTCAAAAGCCCAGGAACTGTTCCACTGGGCTAAAATCAAAGTGCTGGCAGGAGTTCCTTCTGCAAGTTCTAGAGGGAAGATTTCTGTGTCTTTTTCACCTTCTAGGGTTGCCTGCATTCCTTGGCATATAGCCCCTTCCTTTGTCTTTAGGGCCAACAGGGTAGCATCATCAAAGTTCTCTTTCTGATCTCTGTTTCCATCATCACTGATCCTGATCCTCCTACCTCCCTCTCTTTTATAAATTTTAGTTGTGATCAATTACACATAACAAAATTTACCACCTTAACCATTTCTAAGTGTAGAAATAGTGTTAAGTACAAATAGCTCAGTAGTGTTAAGTACATTCACACTGTTGTGCAATCAGTCTCCAGAACTTTTCATCTTGCAAAACTGAAACTCTATACCCATTAAACAACAACCCCGCACTCTTCTCTCCCCCTAGTCCCTGGTAATCACCATCCTACTTTGTTTTTAGGAGTCTGATTACCTTAGACATCTCATACAAATGAAATCATACAATATTTGTCTTTTTGTGACTGGCTGATTTCACTTAGCATAATGTCCTCAGGGTTCCTCCATGCTGTAGCTTGTGTCTCCTTCTGAATAGTCTTCTACTATATGGATATATCACATTTTGGTTATTCAGTTATCCATTAATGGACATTTGAGTAGCTTTCACCTTTCAGCTATTGTGAATAATGTTACTATGAACATGGATAAACAATATGCCTTTGAAACATGGCTTTCGATAATTTTGGACAAACACCCAGAAGTAGAACTGCTGGCTCATAAGGTAATCCTATTTTTAATTTTTTGAAGAACTGTCATACTGTTTTCTGTAATGACTGCACCAATTTACATTCCCACCAACAGATCACAAGGGTTCCAATTTTTCCACATTGTCACTGGTTCTTGTTACTTTTTGTGTAGCAGTCATTCTAATGGGTATGAGGTGACCTCACTGTGGTTTTGATATGCCTCTCCCTAATGATCAGTGACATCAAACATCTTTTCATATGCTTACTGACCAACTGTAAATCTTCTTTGGAAAATGTCCATTCAGTTCCATTGGCCATTTTTTTTTGTTTTTTTGTTTTTTCCCATTGGCCATTTTTAATCAGGTTACTAGGGAGGGGTGCTGTCGAGTTATAAGAGTTCTTTATTATTCTGGATATTAATCCCTTACCAGATTTGCAATATTTTCTCCCATTCCATTTTATTTTCACTCTGTTGATTGTATCCTTTGATGCACAGACGTTTTTAATTTTTATGTAGCCCAACATATTTTGTGTGGTCTTTATGCCTCCCTCTATAAGAACCATGGTGATTATAATCTCCCTATCTTAAGAGCCTTAATTTAATCATAGCTGCAAAGTCTCTTTTGCCACATAATGTAATATATTCACAGGTTCTGGGGATAGAGTATAAAGGTCTTTGGGGAACCATTATTCAGTCTACCTCATCATTTAAATGAGAATATCGGCAGTTTCTAACTCAAGAGTTGTTAATGACAACTAAAAAAAAACATAAACTGAACTTAGAACAGTGCCTGGTAAATGTTAGAGATTATTACAAAACCATATGAGGTGTTACAGTAGAATCACGGGTACTGGTAAGCAAAGAAGTTGTAGCCATTTATTCTGTGTGGGGAGAATGAAATGCCTTCTCAAAAGAGGTAACGTACCAATTTGGTGATAAGAAATGAGAGGGATTTGGAGGGCCTGAAAAGGAATGCCAGGACAAAAAATTCTGAACTTTCTTCTACATTCTTACATTGGCATTAATAACCCAGAAATCTCATTTCTTTCCCAAGAAGCCACATCTGCTTTCAGACAGTAGCTACACAGTGGTACATATATTTATGTATGCATATATATTTATAAATATGTGTGTGTGTGTATATATGTACAGGTTTCCCTGGTGCCTCAGTGGTAAAAAATCTGCCTGCCAAAGCAGAAGATGCAGGTTTGATCCCTGGGTTGAGAAGATCCCCTGGAGAAGGAAATGGCAACCTACTCCAGTATTCTTGCCTGGGAAATCCCATGGACAGGAGCCTGGTGGGCTACAGCCCACGGGATCGCAAAAGAGTCAGACATGACTTAGCAACTAAACAACACGTGTGTGTGTATACTTTTTAATTTATTTATTAGAAAACACACTCAGCTGAATTTCTGAATCTTTCTTCAATAAACAATTCACAAACTTTTTCCCAACAAATTATTTTTAGAGTAGAAAGGTTTTTTTTTAAAAGGATAAGCAGCAGCTCATATTCATAAAATTTGTCCTTTAAGCTTAAAAATAGATCTAAAACTTTGGTGACAGCCCTGCCCCACCCTCATCCCTCAATGCCAGAAAAACAGGCACAGCATGCCTGAGACTCTGGGTTTTTAAACCAGCCTCCGCTTAGCAGCTCTGCTCCCTGGAATGTTCACAGTAAATAGCAGGCGGACGCAGCAATGAAGGAAAATAATCACTATTGCAGTTATTCTCATTTCTCCTTTCATATATGCTGAGAAGCTACAATAACTAACTGGATGAGATGTCGAACAATTTCTCAACTGCCCTTGTCCTCTCATGATCAACCATCTCCCTGCCCCCACCACTGACAGGAGCTCAGCTTCAGCACTTCTTACACGGAGGTTAATTTGCTCTGAACCCAGGGCACGCTTGGGAGTCCGACAAACGAGTGGCGTGGTTTTAGGTCACACATAGGAGACATGTTGAAAACAATGCATCGCACTGGTATCCATTTTCCAATCGACTGCAATCCAACACGAGACACGCGGACACAGAAAACACACATGCCAGTTGCAATTTGAGATTTTTACACAGCCACAAACACAGAGGCACAGAACTGCAGGATTTATTATCCTCCTGAGCCATCTTGTTGCTCTCTGATCATTTGGGCCAATCAGCTACAATCATCCCAGCTAAACAATAAAAGGCACCTCCAAAAGGTTAGACACAGGAAGAGCATGCTGGTAACTTTGTTTTAAGGCTTTACGATATGTTGGAGGGGGGTGGGGAAAGTGTACAGTAATACAAAGGGTTCAACCAAAATTAACATCATTTTATAACTTATATTCCACCTTATAAATGAGAGATTTAAATACATGTTGTCCACAACCCCAATAATCACTCAGAGTGAGGCTAAAATCCACCCAATGTAAACTGACTCAGCCCCACAACTAAACAGCATGTATCATGGGCATTCCCTCCTGGACACATGGAACAATTTTGACCAGCATTTGTCTCAGAGCATAGGTAATATGGGCAAAGAACTCTTTTCCTTGAAGGAAAGAAACAGATACAAAATACTTACTTGTAGTGTCTATGTTTGGAAGAAATAGAATATGCTAAATTTTCAAAATGAAATAGACATCCACAATAGGGAGATTAAAATGAAGCCGACATGTTCCAAGACTGATACCCAATTCTGCATTTTTTGATGAGTATCCCATGGTCTGATTTATGAGTCAACACATGAGTACAACATTAATTTTTTCAGACATTTCTGACACCCACAAAAGCCTAGATGTGACTGTTGAAGGCATTTGGGTTGAAATGATGGAGAGAACTCAGCATTTTACATCTTGTTTTCCTGTCGGCCCAAATTCACTACATAGCTTTTTAGTTGGTAACATTCATGTAAAGTTTCCTATCTTCAAAGTAGATAAACCTCTTGTTAAAAAGAAAGAGGTTCTCCACTGCTTATAAGACTGTATTGAACATAATCTTAAAGCTGCATTATAATTTCTTTTCATTACAAATAGCCACTGCATGCTTTTGCTCCTTTTCTAATCAATATTATTATTGATTTAGCATCACTGGGCAAACAAACAGAAGGAAACAAAAGTCTTAACTACTTTCTAAACACAAATCCCCAAAGCTACAGTGCTATTTGTAAGGCTGATGTTACTTATGACATAAATGTCAAAACAAACAAGGGACACTTCATGTCTTTCTCAAGTATAAGATGTTCAATACAGTGTGTGCTTGTAATAAGTCAAAAGACTGAACTCTCACATTACAATTTGAGAATAGAGTAATAAAGATAAGCAAAACCCCTAGGAAAGTCCCCAAACAAGGCAGTTATTGGCTTTAATCTTCTCTCTAATCAATATTATAGAGCATTTCTAAATGGCAGATAAGACACATAGTATCATAAAATCAAAGATTGAAAACCAGAATGTTATCCTTTCCAAGCTCTTATGTTGAAATCTGACTGAGAATCTCAAACCACAATCCTCACTCGCTTAACCTTGGGATTCATGGACAAACATCTAAATGTTAAAATGGGCAAAATTTATGAATAATACTACACATAGTCAACAGACATATGAAAATATAAAAGTTAGTAGTAACCAGAGATGCAAATAGCAAACAATGAGATACACTGCAGGAAACACTGAATTGTAAGGGAGATTGTAACCAAAGAATGGGGAATGGAGCCTTCTCCAATGCTGCTGAAGGCAGTCCAAGTTGGCACACTTTAGGGAAGATCAGTTGGCAACAAGGATCATATGTCTTTCAAAAAAACATCTCATACTCTAAACCCTAAACCTAGTAACTTGACTTATAGGCACTTATCCAAGAGAAGTAATCACAGATGTACTCAAAGGTGGATATAAAGAGCACGATTTGCTCCTTATGAGAAAATTAGAGCAATTTAAGATACTAACAATGGTTTCCCAGGTGGCTCAGTAGTAAAGAATCGGCCTGCCAATGCAGGAGATGCAGGAGATGTGGGTTCAATCCCTGGGTTGGGAAGATACCCTGGAGGAAGAAATGGCAACCCATTCTAGTATTCTTGCCTGGGAAATCCCATGGACAGAGGAGCCTGGCGGGCTACAGTCCATGGGGTTGCAAAGAGCATGCATGCAAGCTATTAACAATTGGGACACAGTGAGGTAGGGCTTTGTGTTTTCAAAGTCAATGACTAAGAGTAGCCAGGATGCCTAGAAGCCCCCAAAGCTACAGGGAAGGTAACTGTGAACCTGGGCCTTAAGAAGATTGGCCTGGGCTCCCCATGCCTGCCTTGATGCTATGGCTCTGCTCCTGTCTGTCTTGCTTTTGAGGAGAGGGTTCTACAATTTCAAAAAGCTTGCAAAACATTACTGATGGTGTATAAAACTAAGTGATACTATGTTAAACTTGGGGAATACATGTAAATCCATAGCTAATTCATGTCAATGTACGACAAAAACCACTACAATATTGTAAAGTAATTAGCCTCCAACTAATGAAAATAAATGAAAAAAAAAATTGGTTAGAGTGAAGACTTGGTACCCAGGTGAAATGAGGTTGCTTCTTTTAAGAATGTATTTTTTTAGTGCACTATTTTTAATTTTTCTCCTCTGCTAAGCATTGGTTTTGTCTTAGTTGTTTTATTCTAAAAATAAAAGTAGTAATAGTTTTGAATATTTTTAAAATTGGTTACACTTTTGCTGTATATATTTTATCACAATTAAAACTTTTTAAAAAATTGGCTGCAAAATACCACCTACACTATAATCCCATTTTTGTAGAAAAATTACACTTATCCATGTTTAAGACAAATGACCAGAAATTCAGAATGTGAACTCTCAACCATGGTTATCTCTAGAAGGTAGGATGAAAATTATTTTCACCTCATGTCCTTTTCTTCATTTTATAAATTTTAAATATGTACATTAAGAAAGAAAATACCTGTGCTGGTGGTAAGAAAATTAGAGACTCAAAACATTGATTAAGCTGGAAGAGAAAAAGAGGGAAAAGAGCTCAGGAGATTCATTCAAATTATTGTTAATAACAGTGGCCTTTTTTAAACTCAAAGTTATTATCGACAATAAGAGAGCCCCTTCTGCCTCTAGGAGTGGTGTTAGGAGACATCCATTGATAGAGGTGAATTAAAATAGCTGAAGAGCATCTTTCAAATAAGGGGGTTCCCAGTCACCTGTAACAGCTTTGGGAAGCTTTGAGACCATCAAGGCGGAAGTAAGAGGGAAAAAATCGAAGGAGAGAGGTCAATGGAAAGATAGCAATCAGAAAATTCAGGCCAGAACAGCTTGGGGTCAGTTTTTAAATATTCAAGGGGAAAATTCTAGACATAATAAGGGATATTTCCCCAGCTTCCTGAGTCATCACCTATCCTCTCTCATTTCCTCTCCTTTGCAATACTGAACACTGAACATGAAAATTAACAGGAGCTATAATAATGACTCCCAGGAGGAAAGAAAGGTTTCTGCACAACAGAAAGTCAAAGAAAGCACTCAGAATTCTGGGAATATCCCATGGAGACAGGCAAGGATGAAAGTAATGCAAAAGAGAAGTCAGGGGGTAGTCTGTCAGGGAAAGGGTGGGGCGGGGGATATGAGCCCCAAATTATACACAATTCCAAAACTTGCAGCTCTCTCCTCCTCCTCACCTCCCCCCACCCTGATGACAGATATCATATGACCATGAGGAAACCTGGTCACTGTGTGGGGCTTTGAAGCGCACCTATTTTTGTCACCTATTTTTGTCTGCTTGTCGCATTTTTGCACTGGTCAGAAACCAGATGTGGCTTCAACTCAGCCCAGCTGACCCTGCCTGATAAGAGTTCCTGGAGCAGCCTATTTATTTCAGGAGAGAGAGAGAGATCACACACAGACAGACAGACACAGACACACAGAGGCATAGACATACAGACGCAGACCTACAGACACACACACAGGATATATACACACACAGAGATGGACACAGACACGTACAGATGGACACATACAGACACAAACAGACATAGACATACAGACACATACAGACAGAAATACAGACACACACAGAGAGAAAGCAGAGACACCCAGAAAAAAGAGATCATTCAGGCCCCAGAGGTGAACCATCGTGAAGGTAACCTTAATACTGAGCTGTGTTTCCTTCCGCTCCCCGCCTCTAGCTCACCAAGTGGTCACTCATTCCAGGGGCTCCTTTGTCCTAGATCACAGCTTGCTCCTTAGAATTCTACCTCATTTCCAATTATTCAAATTGAGCAGAAAATATGTGTTTCTTTTCTCTAACTGTAAGGCCACAGGTTCATGTGCATATCTGAGTCACCCACATTCACTGCTGCTGTCACAGATGTCAGCTTCTCTCTCTGAACTCAAATGCAAATTTCACCAAGCAAATTGCTGTCTTGTGAGTGTGGACACCTCTATGCGAACCATCATTTTCAGAAAAACTAAATAAACAGCCAGGGAGGGTCTGGCTCCGTATTTCCTCCCTAGGTCTCAGCTAATGGCACCGCTCTGAGAAAGGCATGTGGCTTTGGGGAACAGCTCACTCATCTCCTGAGAACACCCTGTCACCCAGTGCTACCCTTCTGTAGGAAAGAGTTAGCAGCTATTCAGCAGCATTCACAAAGGATACACAACCTGAAGAAGCAGAATCCTCAGAAATCAGTCACTGTCCTGATTTCCAAACAGTCCTCACAGCTCAAAAAAATAAACAAATAAAATCTTTCCATAGTCCTAACTGTAGGGTCTTTTTTTATTGTCTTTTTAAAGGGTTTGACTCTGATGGTATCTTTTCCCTATTTCCTACTATAAATAAAAGTACTTGATTTCCTACTCCATAGTATGTGCTTTGGTCTTACATCTTAACTTTTGTGAGCAATCATTTGAGCCAAGTGACAAGAAATTTCAGTGTATATCCTTTTGGTAATCTTCAGTTAACTTTTAAACCTGAGGAAGTTCTAGTTCACACTCTTTTCCCCAATAAACTGAGAGCATGTGTTAAAACCCAATAGAATGCATTTTCGCCTTTACATTTTAGAAACTGTATTCTCAATTCTAGAGAAATCCAGAAAAGTCTTGACTAGAAAAAAAGTAATAATTGCAGGGGCCGTCCTACTTTGCAAAGCTAGACCTCAAAACACACCAGACTTGCCAAGAGGCTGCCTGAGTATTGCTCCATCCGGGCTTCTGAGGGTGGGGGTGGTGAGTAAAGCCAACAGCTGAACAGCACTTCCCCCACTCCCCTCCCTGAAAGCCTTTCAGGGTCACACAGAATCCTCACAAAGAATTTGCCACCAGTCCCCAGAGCGCAATCTGAGGAAATTCCATCTGAGGCCTGCCATTAGGGGATTTTATCAGGGTAAAAGTGGTCCACCCTGAATGGAAGCAAATCTCTTCACAGGTCTTCACAACTAACCCCCCAAACAAGCTGAAGTCTATGCCCAGCCAGGCTCCCTCCATTCCTGTCAACCTCATTGAGGTAAAGCACCACACCGCTGGCAAAAGCTCCACCATATGTCAGAAAAGGGACAACATCACGGAACCAGAGGAGGGTTTCTTTTCTATTCACTTGGCTTCTAAACAATTGAAATACTGGGTGGGCTTGATTTCCTTCCAATTAGCTGTTCTTATTCAGCTTATAAGCCTTTTGGGGAAAGTTTTACCTCACAATTTCAACTACTGATTTAAACATCATGTCTCACTCAATGTTTCTAATGAAATATTCACACTGTATCTTAAATTGACATGCTTGCTTACTCAAAATCATTCATTACTGGGGGAAATTCAGTGTAATTAACTCCAAAAGGAAGAATTAGCTATATTAGTCAAGTGTTGATTCTAGTCCATTAATAAACCACACAGCAAACTAGTCCTTGGTCTGTAAGGAAAACCTGGGCCTTGATGGCGCCACTCTGTGTTTTAGGTATCTCTGCTTCACATTGAGCCACCCTTTTCAGAGACCCACTCACCCCTATCTGTGCTTCTTAATGGTCCAAAGGCACTGAAGACCTGGCTTAAATGGCCTTAGAGAAAATTACCTTCTCAATTATATCTAGAAAAGTATTTTAGCACCTGTGTTTTCACTGAAATAGCTATAATATCAAAAGATTTGCAAGCTACTTCACATTTATTATCCCCCATTGATATTTAATAATTTCACTCTCAAGCACTGCAGCCCAATTTACCCCTTGCACACTGGCAACAATAAGATGGTTTCCCTCTCCTACAGGGAGCTCAGTTGATATTTAGTAGGAAAATGATTAGCCCAAAGGATGACAGAAAGGGCCAAGAATTCATCTCCCCAAGAAGAACTGATTTAGCTGCTTCCATCAGTTTAGAGAAAATAAAGACCTCAGAAGATATCCTCTTCAAAATGATCTAAAGTCATGGGACTTCCCTGGAAGTCCAGTGGTTAAGACTTTGCCTTTCCAACGCAGGGCGATACAGGTTCAATCCTTGGTCCAGAGCTGAGATCCCACATGCCTCGGGGACAGAAAAAATAAAACAGAAGGGATATTGTAACAAATCCAATAAAGACTTTAAAAATGGTCCACATCATATCTTTTTTTTAAAAAAAGAAATGATTTAAAGCCAGAATTCTCAAAATACCACACACTTATAAATGGCCATGCTTCCACAGGGGAGCTGGAATCACCTGTACTGTTGGAGGGAGTCTGATACAGAAATGTTTTCTGACCTGGGTGTGTAGATCCCTGCTCAGGTGGTCTCGTAAGAAGATGCTGGGGGAGGAGAGAAAGCACTGCCTCACAGATGCAACTCTATAGAGCACACACTCCCAGGAAGAGGAAGGGTAGGTGACGAGCTGAGGTGGCCACTAGGTAGTGAGGGGCCCTGGGCTGACAGACAATAGAATTAAGTGTAAATCTAGCTTGACAGTGGGCCCTTTGAGTCAATTCCTCTCTGTTTTCACAGGAGCCCCTGCCATCCTATTTTAATGTATCTCTGGTTTATGCCAACCTGCCAACCACCTGCCACCTGAATCTGTACTGTAACAGCACACAGCCACCACCAAGACCACAAAAGCACATTAAGAGACAACTGAGTGGTCCAGATAAAGGTGACTAAAGGTGCCCTCCACTCCCCTAACCCATTCATTGTCCTTGAGCTTTTCAGGGTAAATGGAAAGGCTAACCCCTAGAGGTCTTCAGAGGACAATGCAACTCAAGGCTCCACGGCCCACTCCCCCTTTGGCTAAAGACCACGGCTGCCATCACCAGTGGGCTGGGGCTGTGTGGGGAAAGAGCCTGCTGTCACTCGGGCTCTGCCAGGAGAAGCTGCCCTGCCCCACTGAGGGGAAAGCCTATGGGGAGGAGAGGAAGTCAAGAGAAACAAAGAGCTGGGGCTGAAAGGCTGTCATGTTCAGCTCAACCCTGTGCTAAGGGAAATACTAGGGCCCACACCTGCTGGCTTTTCAGATGGAGTTCCCATGAGGCACTAAAGACTTGGGGCTCCTGTTCATATCCTCTCAGTCCCTTATTTCCCTAAATGACTCAGTAATCCCGGTCCAGCTATGTGAAGTAACCTGAATGAGCTGCTGTTCCCTGTACTCAGAAGGGCCTATGTAAAGCCTCACTCATTCACCAAACTTCACCAGCTGAGCAAGCAAGCACCCCCACAGCAAGGCACTGCATCTGGATGCCTGGACACGATCCCCAGTGACAAGAGCCTTAAACACACAGGTCCTCCAGCACCCTGATTCATCTACTTGGAAGTGACTGCAGGGGAAGAGAGGAGGCCCCGAGCAGTGGATCCCCCAGAACCTGTCAGAAATGCAGATTCTCCAGCATCACCCCAGACCTTCTAAATCAGAAGCCATGGAGATGGAACCCAGGAGCCTATATGCCACCAAGCCCTCCAGAAGTGCTGACACACACCCTGGCATGAGAACCTCTGTCCAGAGGAATAAAAAAGGTTGCCCCACTGTAAGGTTCCAGGAGCTCCAAGACCCTCCAAAGTGGTGAGATGGCTCTGAACTTTCAGGAATGAGCACTTTCATGATGTGCTCTACCCACCAACCACCTCCCATCTAGGAGAAGGAGTGAGTTATAGACTATTTAGGTAGCACGGGCTTCCAGGAGGCACATGTTTGACTGCTTGCAAGGGAATAACTGATCAAGGGAGGCTGGAGGGTAATGAAGTACAGGATTCT
This sequence comes from Odocoileus virginianus, assembly GCF_023699985.2. Lineage (NCBI taxonomy): Eukaryota > Metazoa > Chordata > Mammalia > Artiodactyla > Cervidae > Odocoileus > Odocoileus virginianus. The sequence continues at coordinate 454,527 of NW_027224266.1, forward strand.
AACAGATGAGAAAGTACACACAGGTCCATGTTTTTGCCACTTTGTATTTTACCACTGCTTAGTAACAATCTGTACTTCACCTTTTGGTGCTGTTTTTGTTGATTCATTTTATTCAACAGTGAAACTGAAGTTCAAGAAGATGGAGGTGAGAGTTAGCAAGATGCTCTAACATCGGACACTGGGGTCCCGATTTCCCATTATCTGCTTGGCTTGAGGTCCCGTTTCCAGGAAAATGGCATGCTAAATGACCAACGACACTGATCACCATTTATACACACTTCCTAAATTTTATCAGTATACTTGGACAGCAAGGACATCAAACAAGTCAATCCTAAGGGAAATCAACCCTGAAAACTCATTGGAAGAACTTATGCTGAAGCTGAAGTTCCAATACTCTGGCCACCTGATGTGAACAGCTGACTCACTGGAAAAGACCCTGATGCTGGGAAAGACTGAAGGCAGGAGGAGAAGGGGATGACAGAGGATGATGATGGTTGGACGGCATCACCGACTCAATGGACATGAACTTGGGAGAACTCTGGGGGACAGTGAGGGACAAGGAGGCCTGGTTTGTTGCAGTCCATGGGGTCACAAAGAGTCAGACACAACTTAGTGACTGAACAACAACATCTATTAATTATTGACTTAGGACAATTCCAAGAAATGGGATTACTGGCATAGTGGATACAAAACTAGGCACAAAGATTTACATACATAGATGGCCACCATAATTTTATTTTCAGTGGCAAAAAAAGATGGGAAACCTGAGGTCTACTCTAAAGTGGCTGGTGAAAAACATCGCAGTATATTCTTACAATGGGACTTTACTGTTCTCAGAAGACATGTAATAATTTTTGAGAAATTCAAAGGATCACTATAGTAAATACAATGTTTCAATGCTTCCATAAATCTGCTATGCTTAAGAATTCCCTGGAAGTCTTGTTAAAATACAGATTCTGATTGAGTAGGTTTAGGGTGGAGACTGAGATTCTACATTGCTAATAAGTTCCCAGGTGATGGGATTCTATTTCTCCACATTGTACAATCAGAAAAAAATTATTTTTAAGTTTTAACTGAAACTCTATATGAAACATCCAGAAAAGGCTGACCTATAGAGACAGACAGTCGGACCAGGGGAAGGAAAGAAAACTATAAATGGACATGAAGGGTCTTGTAGGGGTGGTGAAAATATTCTAAAGCATTTTATGGTAATGGTTGCACAACCATATACATTAAAAAATCACTGAAATATACTTGAATGAATTATACGATATGTAAAATATGCCTCCATTAAATTACTTTAACTGTTTTTTTAAATGACCAGGCAGATTTTTTTAAAATCATCACATAGCACTTTTTTAAAAAACTGAAAGAAGTTAAAAAGAAATACTAAGTTGAGGGAAGGGTAAGTGGAGTGTTCATGTTTCATAGGTACAAAATTTAAGTTTGGGGAAGATGAAAAAGATTTGGAGATGGATCGTGATAATGGCTGCATGACAATGTTAACATACTTAATGTCTCAGAACTATACACTTAAAATGATTAAAATGGCAAATTTCGTGTTATATACAATTTACCACAATACAAGTAATAATGATAATTAAATACCAAAATACAAATAGGAGTTGCTTTTAACTATTTCCAAAGAAGGGTTTCTTTCCCTCTGCTTCCTTCTTGAGGCCCACAGTATAATTCCTACAAGGGCCCCATCCTGGCTTTGGTGCTCCCACTATAGTGGGTTGAATGGTGACCCCCCCCCCCCCGCCAAAAAGGATATGTCTACATCCTCATTCCCAGAACCTGAAGATGTAATTAAGTTAAGCATCTTGACTCACGACCCCTTTTCTCATTGCAAATCCCACTATTTTTTAAAAAGTTTCTCTCTTTGAAAAGCAGTCATTAGGATGATAAGTAGTAGACCCAAGAACTCTGACCAACTCTCTGAACACAGGGAATAAAATCATGAGTGTATTTTAAATGCCTATTCTTATTTATTAACTCAAATTTCAGAAAACAAATGGGAAAAAACTGTAAACATTAAAAAAAATTCTCAACCAATTTTACAAATATTACCACTTCTAAAGGTGGACATTTATAACAGAAATAACTGTATCCATATCCTTAACTTTATCCTAAGTATATCATGCAATCAATTCATTGCTTCCAATTTTCCAGGGGTTACTTCCAAGACATTAGAGAACTCAACTTCCAAAAAACCCTGCTGGCATTTAAAGACCAACAGAATTACTAAATCTTTCTACTGGAAAATCCAGGCCACCGTTCCCCAAATTGGCTTAAAATGAACATACATCAATTATCTGACAACCATCTGGTTGCCAGCAAGAGTCTTTTGGAAACCAGGCTTAAAACAAAAATGCAGAAACCAGCGCATAGTTCAGAAAATCAATAAGATTCAATACTCAAATCGTAACTCCCGCCACTGTTCCTTACCAGATTTCAATCTCTAATTCTGGAAGCTTTCTTTTACTTAGTTGCTATTGCCTTGATTTCTGCTCATGGTAAAATTATTCTTTGTAAAGATGATGATGTGAAGAGTAGGTTTCGTTTCTATTCTTGTATATCTACAAAACGTGGTACACAATTAAGCTAAACTTAAAATAACTGTTTAGCTGCTGGCTTTTTTGTTATTCAAAGAATGTTACCACCACACACAGAGGAAATCTCAAATCCAAAATGCTATTTTAAGAAATACTATATCCTGGGGTGGTTCTGTTTGTAGGCAACTGTCTCTGGGGTATAATTCAAGGGGTACTACAAACAGATCTTCCCAAAAATCTCTCTCCCCCCATCTCCCACTCTCCAGTCTTCCAGAGTTTGAACTTTTCATCATAAGATTTAATGGACCCAAACAGTGCTAGAACCAAAAGGACCACTAGAATTCATTGGGTTCAACTCCCTAAACACACAGATATGGTTATGTGACTTGTCTAGAGTAGGGTTCACCCTGTAACAAACATTTCATGAGCACCCGACCAAGCACAATGCCAGGTAGAGGGCAAAGGAAGATACCTCCCCACCTCTGCCCTGTTCTCCCTAAATTCATAATCTATTCTAATGAGAGACAAGATTCAATATCAGAGCTTTAAGGAAAAAAGGTGTCCTCAGCACAAGAGTAGAAAGGAAGGTTTGCTGGTCTTTGCAGGTCAAGTTTTTGTCATAGAAATCCTCAAACTGCTCAGGATTATTCTCTTAACCGGAGGATCATAGTGCTGTGGCATGAAATTGTTATGAGATGCAAAACACTATATTCTAGAAGGGGGCAAAAAGTCAAGTCCACCCCAGAGTCAGCTGATAGATGAATGAACAAACAAAAATGCGGTCTATTCCTACAATGAAATATTCTTTGCCCTGAAAAAGGAAGGAAATTCTGGCACATTCTCCAGCACAGACCAACACGGAGGACATTCTGCTAAGTGAAATAACCCAGTTACAATAGTACAAGTTCTGTCTGATTCCACTTGTATGAGGTACCTAGTGTAGTCAGATTCAGAGACACAGAAGGTAGAATGGTGGTTGCCAGAAGCTGAGGGGGACGGGGAGTGGGGAATTGTTCTTACATCACCAGATGAAAGAGTTCTGGAGATCCTCTGCACAGCAATGTGAACACCACTTAACACTACTGAACTGTACCCTTACAAATCATTATGATGGTAAATTTTATGTTATGCATATTTTACCATAATTTTTAAAAACTGCACCAAGGGAGATGAGTCAAATTCAGTTCAAGAAAGTTTTTTCCACCTCAAGCATGGCCATGTGGGTTCCAGGAGGTCCGAGTCATAATTCTAAATAAAACAATTGGAAAGGCACTGCCTTCAAAAGAATCAAGGTTGGGGGGGAGGGGGGTAGAGAGGAGGAGAGGAGAGAAGCCATGAAATGACACTGGCCAGCAGCTAGTGACTGCTGAAACTGGATGACGGGCACAAAGGGGGGCCCTTATACTATTCCCTCAACTTAGTGCGTATTTGAAACATTTCTAGTGATACCTGGTGAAGAGAATTTCCTTCTCTGGACAAAGGCAAAGGCTTATCCTTTAGACATCTAGTGTGGCTGGTAATCTTGGTCCATTCTGTCCCAGCAAGGCGAAGCCCCCAGACACGGCAATCCATGTCAGAGCGACAGTGTGAGCTAACACTAACGTCAGCACCCCTAGATTTCTTTTTATCTTTCTGAATAGGATACACTTGTATCATTCACATCTCTGAAATAAAACACAGAGACACATGCAATCCAGCTCCCACTACTCTAGTTTACCACCATCACTCCTAACTGTAATTAGTTTCTTGGGTATCTTCCAGTGTCTTTAAGCAAATATCATACATTACTATATGATTCATGCTCTCCAAAACTTTGCTTTTCCCACTCAACAATCTATTTGGGGTGTCTTTCCATATCAGTAAAAAGTATTACCATTCTTTTTTTCTGGCTGTACAGTGTCCCATATAGTATAGAGATTACTCTAATTTATTCTTCCCAAGTTGATGGGAAGTTTAGCTGTTCCCCAAATTTTCCTATTCTAAACCAGATCATATCTATGCTGTGAAAAAAAAATCAATTTTATTAAAACAAGGTTTCTCAATACACATAGTGGGACTATTAAATACCTTCCCTGTGTGTTACTATTATCCTGGACAAGTATTTTCCCTCTTCTTCTTGGATCTTTCCCCGTTTCAGTACAGCCAAACTTAAGCTCAGTTCCTCCACAGAGCTTGTCCTGATTCTCTGGCCCACAGTGAGCAGCCTTTTCTTCTTAATTTCTATACTACACATTCTCATGCAACTTTGTGTGGATTGGCATTTATTTTTCAAATATCTGATGTGAACTGTGTGATGCTGGAGGCCATGACTTTTATCTCTGCTACCTAGGTCTGCACAGCACTGAACAAGGTTTTAGCAAATAGAGCATACTCAATCAACACTAACCAATTTACTGGAATCAGGAAATGTCTCCCTTACTCATAACTTGCAGGTTTTCTAGACCCAAGAGGTCCTTCAGAGAAGGGTTCTAGCCAGTTTTGCTGTGTGAATTACTGTACAATCATAATCAAGCTGTGATTCACTGCAAAAAAAATATTAAAACCCAACAGATTGAGTCCTCTTGGCATGCTCTGCACACAGAACAGGAAACATCATGACATTCGGGAGGTGCCCGACATCTCAATTCACAGGCACAAAATGATACTTAAATAGCATCTGTGGTGGTGACACAGCCAAGATATACAAGAAAGCTACAAGTAACATTTATGGTGGGGAGAGAGAAGCTCCCTCATGCTCTTAGGGCAAAATAGCAACATCATTCACAGTCACAGTTCAATTTTACTCCACAATCTATTTCATTCATTCCATCAGTCTATGCAGAGAGTAGCTACAGAAGGCCTCTTTGAGGAGGTGACTTCTGAGCTGAAATCTGCATGACGGATGGGAGTTGTAGACCAGGCGAGGACACTCCTCTTGGGAAGCTGCCAGCTGCAGGCAGAGGGACACAGATGGCAAATCAGGTTCCAGTATCATTGCTGTTAGGACTTGAATTGTATCCACCAAAAGATGTTACATTCTTACTCTCCAATACCTGTGAATGTGACTGCATTTGGAAATAGGGTTTTTGCAGACAATCAATAAGATGAGGTGATTTGACTGGGCCTTGATCCAATATGACTGATGTCTTTACAAAAAGGAGAAATCTGGAAATGGAGGTGTGCACACAGAGAGAACGTCATGCAGAGATGAAGGCAAAGATCAGGGTGATATATCTACAAGTCAAGGCCAGCAAAGCCCCAGAAGCTATGAGAGAGGGCCTGGAACAGGTTCACCCTCAGAAGGAATCAACCCTGCTCACACCATCATCTTGGATTTCCAGGCTCCAGAACTGTGAAGCAATAAATTTTTGTTGTGTAAGTACCTCTAGTTGGTGGTCTTGGTGATGGTAGCCCTAGCAAACTAGATATTAGGTCCAGGAAATACACATACCACACCAAAAGTCACTTTCAATCAACTTTAGCAGCAAAAGCCTTGTCCTAAATAAAATTTTACCTGGAACTCCAGTATGTTAGAAGATTAAAAGGATGAAAAGGATTACTCAGAAGAAAATATTTCATTGCTTGTTAAATACATGAAGTACCCACCTCCTCTGACCCCAGGAGTTCTTTGCAACCCTGTTTGAAAAGGACTTAAAAGTAAAGAATAAAAAAAGGAAGGAAGGGGGAAAAAACCCTGATATCAAGATGAGGCCAGAAAACCTGGGTGAGGGGCAGGGCAGTGGTTTCTACCATTTATTATTATACCACCAGCACCAGTTATGAGTATCTGCTCTAAGCCAGGATTATGTCTGTCCCTCACATAGACTCTGAAAGGCAGGTGTTCTGGTCTTCTCTTTAGCGATGGGGGATGCAAAACTGGAGAAGCTGACCTGATAAAAGCACCTGTTTTCATGTGCCAGGGCTGTTGTACAAACTGAGATGCTTAAATAACAGAAATTTATCTCCCACAGTTCACTTCTGGAGATTAGAAGTCCAAAATCAAGGTCTTTGCAGGTCTGGTTTCATCAGAGGCCTCTCTCCTGAGCTTTCAGACGGCCACCTTGCTGCGTCCTCACATGGTCTTTGCTTGGTGTGTGCGTTCCTGGTGTCTGTGTCCCAGTCCCCTACTCTTACAAGGACACCAGTCAGATTGGCCTCATTTTTACTCAATTACCCCTTTAAAAGGTCCTGTCTTCAAATATCATCACATTCTGAGGAATCAGAAGTTAGGGCGTCAGCATAAAAATTGGGGGGGGGGGGTGCACACACAATTCAGCTCGTAACAGCCCCTTAAGGAGAAAGTTACAGAGCTCACAGTCCACCCCAGAACAATTTGGTGCCAAAGGCCATTTTCCTTGGATCACACTGCCTGCCCCTAAAAGTCTCCTTTATTAGCTCCAAAAGAAAATATATTACTTGAACAATATGAAAAATAAAGTTTTGTGGCTTGTTTCTTTTCTAAGACTTGCTGCTGAGGTCGAGGCCAGACATGCCTCTGGGAAGCTCCCGTGAGAGCCGTGTCAGCAGGCCCTGGGTGTGAGCCCTGGAGGACAGAAGAGAAGGCAGAGGAGAGCCCCTTCGTCCCCCCAAGGAGCCCCGCTGGAGGTCAAAGCTAAACAGATGTCAGCTTCCACCTTCTGGGCAGGAGCCCCAAGCTCCTAGGTAATCTCCTAACATTAGCTAAAGTGCTGGACAAGGGGGCTCCAACCAAGAGTTGCCCCAATTTCAGGCTCACTGACAGAAGTCAGTTCCCTCAGCCCTGCTTTCCTCTCTGTATCTCAGCCTCAGGGTGGCTCACCGAGGCTGACTCAAAAAATTCTGCTCAAGACTGCAGTGAGTGAGCATTTGAAGCACCCATCAGAAACCCCCCAGACTTCTCAGAAAACACAGGCCCCTCATATTGTTACCCAGAGCCATGGCAGCTGCTGCGCCCACCAGGGTTCACGGAACCATCTTCAAATGTCAGCCGGCCTCCATGGCTTCAAACACAACATCAATAAAATGATGGCACCTTGCTGTGCCTTCCCCTGGGCAGGAAAGCAAGGCCCTGAAGAGTGAGGCAACAGAGACCTTAATAAGCACTGTTCTGGGGGCCAAAAAAATGGAGACTGTCCAGGAATGGTTCTCTTTCACCAAGCCCAGAGACCCCATAAAATAAGGAAAGTTCTGAAGTGAGCAGCCAACCCAAATACATACGTCCCAAAGCCCATGCTAGGATTCTGAGGACTAGAAACCAAAGGATGGTGAACATTTGATTAGGGAGGCAAAGCTGGTCACAGATAACAAAACAACAAAAGACCCAAAATGCAGTACTTATCATGCTTATCAGTTTTTTAAAAGGACAGTACAAAAAATTATCCCCAGCAAGTAGACAAAGACAGAGAAGGAAAAAACATCAGAAAAGACTTCACATAAAACGTTAAGGAGAGTGAAAATGATTATGAAATGATTGCATCATATTACATTTACATTTATTATATCAACATGTTACATTTGGTACACTGTACCAAATGCTAAATGATAGGCCCTTCTATTTCAGAAACCCAATGAGAAGTAAATGTTGTCACCTTTTTATTAACAAATGTCCATTTCTAACCACCTCAATTCTAATTGAGACATGTCATCAAACATCACCAGAAAGTTGTCTCCCTGGGTATTGTCACCCAACTTTCACATATACTTCTTACTCCATACTTTCATACAAGAGAAAAAGCCAGTTCCAGGCCAATCCCAGAAGAAAATCAATAAATATATATCCCCCCAGGTGTTCCCAGGCCTCCTCAGTGGCTCAGTGGGTAAAGAATTCACCTGCAATGCAGGAGACGTGGGTTTGATCCCTGGGTCAGAAAGATCCTCTGGAGGAGGGCATGGCAACCCACTCCAGTATTCTTGCCTGGAGAATCCCATGGACAGAGGAGACTGGCAGGCTACAGTCCATAGGGTCACAAAGAGTCAGGCATGACTGAGCACAGCACAAGTGCTTCCAAGGCCAAAAACCAATCCCAAGGGAGACTGAGGTCTCCTCCTAATCTAGATTATGGCCCTTTCCATAGATGAGGTTCAACTATTGTGTCCCTAGTTTATTAATCCATAGTTTGTGCCAGGCAGAAAAAAATGCCCAATGGAAGCAAGTCAGGAGATACACACACACACACGAAAGTGAAAGTGTCAGTCACTCAGTCGTGTCCGACTCTTTGCGATCCCATGATTGTAGCCCGCCAAGCTCCTCTGTCCATGGAATTCTCCAGGCAAGAATGCTGGAGTGGGTAGCAATTTCCTCCTCCAGGGGATCTTCCCAACCTTTATCATCTGAGCCACCAGGAAAGCCACCCTATATATACATAGGTGGAAGGGCAATATGATTGGTGGAAGGGAAATTTAGCAATATCTACAATATCTATGAAAATTCTAAGAAGAGACTGTTAACCCAACAACTCCACTGTGAGGCATTTATCCTATGGGTGGACTCACATAAAATAGGGTGCTTTGTTGCAGGAAAAAAAGAAAGACTGGAAACAATCCCAAATAGGGCACCAATTATACAGAATAAGGAGCAGACATAGCAAGAATCATTAATTGAAAAAAAGCCAATTGGATCAGACCTTGCATACTGTGTAGTTTGTCGGGTTTTTTAAAAAGTTGTGTTTTTATTGTTTGTAGTTGCAAAAAAATTCTAGAGAATTAAAAAAACAAGAGGGAAGTAAAGTAGGGAAATCTACTTAAGCTCTTCTGTTGTGCTTCAACCACGAGGTGGGTTTTTTTTTTCCCCATTTTAAACATATATAAGAAAAATATATGAGCAGTGAGAATTCATGAGAACTTAGCCCTAAATTGCTCTCAGCAGTGAACAGAGTCTTAAAAGAAGACTTACTGATTGTCAATGGGCTGTAATTCCTACTCAGGAAGTAGCCTGATACAGTTAAGAGTGGTTTTCATGAAGAAGGCATGAAATCTAAATGGTGTCTTATTAGTCATCATTTAATCAGAAAACCAAAGAACTTTCCACACTGCATTCTGCAAGTTGAGTGCATAATTAAAATTTTATCAGTGTACTTTTCATAATTTTAAGGGGCAAAAGTACATAATATAATCAAAATACAATTTAGCACATTATGAATTGGGTATCTTGTTCATGAGATGCTAAAATTTCCTTATTTCTATAAGGAAAAAAAGCTGTGAAGGGCTTAGATGCACACACATGAATCCTCATCAGAGCTTTGCATGTAATAGCAAAAGCAAAACTGGAAATGAAACAAATGTACACAACAGGAGGCTGAGTGAATAAATTATACCATAGCCATACAATGAAATGCTCTGCAGTTCAACAGCATAGATACAGAAAGATGTTGGTGGCACATTGAAGATTTTTTAAAAAGCTGATTTTAACAGAATTTGTGGCACAGCCCTATTTGGAAAATGATACACATATTTATACATGTGTTGGAAAAGGTTAGGAGGAGCAAGGGCATACTTTAAATTATAGTTATCTCTGGGCAGTTGGATTACAGGAGATTTTAATGTGCATATTTCAATTCATCTCTATTCTAACTTTTTATTTAAAAAACTTTAGTGTGATTTCTAAAATGCTAGCTATCTTATCCTTCCTTGGGATAAGAACCCAATGTTCTTCCGTGGAAGCAAATTCCCACATGAAGTGTGTCGCTTGTCCTCTTCTTCTGTCCCTTTGTGGGGCTTTCAATAGTCTTTCTGATGCTTCAGAAACTAGAGGGAGAGGGAAAGACAGGTCTAACCAGGGGCAACTGTGCCCCAGGGTACATGTTGACAGTGCCTGAAGACAGTTTTCACTGTCACAACTAGGTGAGGAAAGGAGCTGTGTGCTATTGGCATCTAGTGGGTAGAGGTCAGAGATGCTGCTAAACATCCCACAGTGCAAGGGACAGCCTCACAATAGCCTTAAAATAGCCCAAAATGTCAAAGAGTGTCAAGGTTGAGAAGTCCTGTGTTGGGGTTAATGAATCTTCAGGTGACATCTTTATGCTCCATAAACAACACCCTTGAGATGTAAACTATTATTTACAGGATGGATAACCAAGGGCCTACTGTACAGCCCATGGAGCTATATTCAATATTCTGTGATAAACCATAATGGAAAAAAGATTTAAAAAAGAATGTCTATATGTGTATAACTGAGTCACTTTGCTGTACAGCAGAGATTGGCACAACACTGTAAATCAACTGTACTTCAATTAAAAAAAGTTAAAAGGGCAGCACCATCAAACAGCTGCATAAGGCACAGCTTGGCATACGGAAAATGCACTGCTGATGGAGGCAGAATATCTGAGTTGAATCCTGGATCAGCTCCTTTTCTGGCTGTAAAACCTCAGGCAGGTGACCACAGCAGCCTGCTGATCTTGCATCCTTCTTCCTAAAATGGAAATACCACCACCCACCCACGCCCCAGAGCGTACAAGAAGTTTCAACACAATAGTGGAGGAGAAAGGGTTCTGTAAATGATGAAGCACCACATACACAGGAACAGTATTATCACCCTGAGCTACTCATTGTCTAGATTTATCGGTGAATGCACACACAGGATTGCAATGGGTCTTCGCCCAGTACACTCTTCCTGCCCTGAGTCACATGTCATAGTGGTGATTTGAACCATCAAGAACGTTGTTTTTATACTACATGTTCCTTGACCTAAGGTGCGCAGCAGCAGAACTTGATGGTCAAGCAACAAGATCTGGAGTCAGACTTCTAGGAAGAAACCCAGCACTACTGCCAACTGACTGGTGACCGTGAAAAGTGATGCGATTTCTCTGTGCCTCAGTTTCCTCCTCTGTCTAGCCAAACCAGAACATTTTAGAGTGAAAGAATTTATCATCTGAACCAGGACATTTCAGAGTGAAAAGGACGCTACTGACATCAATGCCAGGACAACAGGCAGATACCAGGACAGTCCTCTGGCAAAAAGGGACATGAAGTCACTCTAAAGATAAGGATATTCACAGTGCCCACCCCCAAAGGCTGGTTCTGATGATTAGATCAGCTAAAAGAGGCAAAGCACACAGTATATACTAGTAAATGCTAGCTAGGATTTTCTTTTTCCTTTCTCCCTCCCCATTTATCTAGCAAGTACTTAGTGCCCTGGCTTGACACTCCACTTCAAGCAAAGAATAAGTCAGACACACCCACTCCCTGTCCCCAGCGGGGCGCCTCCTCTGTGCCACAGTGTGTGTGTGTGTGTGTGTGTGTGTGTGTGTGTGTGTTATAGCCCCAGGACTTTTCTTGCACAAACACAGTCACAACACATGCAGAATTAAGCACAAACCCACAGTGAGCACCACAGGTCAAGAATGCCAGGAAACACATACCAAATGTATAAAAGTTCCAAGTCTCTTTCACAAGTATGAACAATGAGTAAGAGCTTATCTAATCCACAAAGCTAAAGGACTTTATTATTATTTCAAAGACCCTGATTCAAGGAAACAGTTGCAGTTTGACAAAATTTGCTATCACTGCATTTCACCAAGGGTGTCGATTAATAAAATTTTGTTAAGAGCATGTAATGTTTAAAAGCTCAGTAAAGTATTTGCTCTCTTTCATTTCTACGAACATCCCATTACAAACAGCTGTGTATAATTTGTCCACCTAGACAGCTTGCAGAACACATGTATTACGAAAGCTGAAAAGCTGTGTTAACTTTAACTTGCTTTTGCACTGAGATGCATTTATGTCTTTCACCAAGAAATAAGCAGCTTGCTTCAGTGTGCTAAAACAATTTTCTCTAAAAGTCAACAGTCACCATGAGAGGTAGATGTTCCTTATTTCACACAAAAGTTCACTGGCTTCTAGGGGCCTGGGACTCTAATCACAAGTTCCCTTCCTTCCTTCCCTCACACTCTCCTTCCCTCCTTCCCTCACACTCTCCTTCCCATCACCAATTTCAGTAAAATTGGCCTCAATTATTATCACCATAAATCCTCACACTTGAATGTTTCCATATCCCACTGTGAGGTCCTGCCCTTCCCTCCTCTTCCTCATTCATATTTCTCCAGGCCCATGTTCATCCAGCCTCCTTTTCTGCCCATTTCTGACAATCCCTACAGAAACCTTGTTCCATTCCTTGGGTGGCTGTTAGATCTAAAATACCAGTCTGGTTCCGTCACTAGAAACACAAAATATGGATCTAAAAAGAGAAATTTCATCAAGTAAGCTGGATGTGCATAATTCAGAACAAATTGTGGGCATATCTGTTTCTTGTTGTACTCCACGTCTGCCTGTCTTGAATCAAAGAAGCTTAAATCAGCGGTGTGTGTTTTGATCTGATGGTTACACAGATATGTTCAGTTTCCAAAACTTCAAACAGCTTACTCTTATGTCCATTTTATATATGTTCTTAGGCTATACTGCAGAGTCATTTTAGAAAGTAGCTTACATCGCATAAACCTCTATGTAAAGTAAGCATATATTATACGTCACCTACACCAGTGTTCACCAGCTGCCACACTTCTGATTACTGTCAATTAGTGGGCCATGCAATCAGTTTAGAAGGTCCTCACCAGCACTGTGTGTGTGGGCAGGGTGGTAAGAGCACTTGAACTACCTTCTTAAAACTTAAGTGCACAATACATTATTGCTGCACAGCAGAACTTTACAATATATACCTCCTGCATAACTGGAACTTCATACCCACTGAACAGCAACTCCCCATTTCCATCTCCCGGCAGCCTATGGCAATGAAGATACCGCAACAACTTCACTGTCCAGTTATGGATGAATGGATAAAGAAACCACGGCATATAAAACAATGAAAAATTATTCAGCTTTAAAAAAAGAATGGAATCCTGCTATACCCTGACCATCAATCTTTAAAAAGAATAGAGAATAAAAGAGAGCACCATACACAATGAAGGCAACTATTGCTTCATGCAGCGAACTTCCCTCATGGCTCAGACAGTAAAGCGTCTGCCTACAATGCGGGAGACCCGGGTTCAATCCCTGGGTTAGGAAGATCCTCTGGAGAAGGAAGTGGCAACCCACTCCAGTATTCTTGCCTGGAGAATCCCATGGACGGAGGAACCTGGTAGGCTATAGTCCATGGGGTCGCAAAGAGTTGGACACGACTGAGCGACTTCACTATTGCTCCAGGAGATGTTTTGCATCTACATGTATGTGTCTGTACATGCACACGTGTACTATATATGTGCACATGTATACTAAGTTGTCAGACTTTTTTTAAAACTGAAGGACACAGTGGGGAAAAAAAGCCTAAGAAACACTGAGTACACTGACAAATAATAGAATTTGGAAGCCAGGAGACCTGGGTTCTGATCCTGGCTGGTTACAATCTACATAACCTCTGGGAGCCTCTATCTCACCATTTCTAAAATGGGGGGTAATATTATTTACGTCCTGGAGTTGGTGTAAAGGATCAGTGATCTGGCTAACAGTCCACCACAGAGAACTTAAGACACTGTCTCCAATCCTGCTGCCATTTACTTGGTGCCCTGGGCTAGGTTCATTATCTGTAGGAAGGACGCTTAAAGGAAATATACAAAGACAGGCAGTATCCAGGCTGAGCCCCCATCATGGGACCCCCTTCAAGCCTCTGATGTCTGAGAGTGGCAGAACAGGGAAGCTACTGCCCAGCACACTGGGTGATAAATCATCCAGCTGTGGATTCTGAGCAGAGGAAAAAAACACTTTCCAAGATAAGAGGGTTTTCCCATTATTCTTGGCAGGAGGTGGCGAAAGGCAGAAGGGGAGGAAGGCCTTGATAAAGAAATAAGCATTTGTTTTAAGCAAATCACTTTGAAGACAGGTGGTTTTCATTTTGAGAACAAAAGTGATGCTTACAACAGTTAGAGGGCAACTCCGGATACCAGCCATGGGCTTGCCAGGAGAGGGAAACAGGGCCCTAGGGTCTGGAGTGCTCCCAAAGTACCAGAGTGATGACGGAGGCACATGGGAAAGTCCAGCACAGAAAAGCAGGAACTAACTTTATCAGGCTGTAGAAACACACTACTTAAAAGGCAGCCACTGTGTCCATCATCCAAAGCCTCTAACTATTTAACAAATATTTCTTGAGCATCTACTAAGTGTCCAGAACGGAGTTAGGGGCTGGGGATACAATGGGATAAGACAGACAAGATCTCTGCCCGCACCAGGGCTGAAATTCCAACGGAGAAGGTAGCAAGTGCCAAGAAAATCAATGAGGCAACAAGAGATTTACAGGCTGTGATGTAAGCGTTCTGCAAGAAATAGATATGGCGATGTGACAGGAAAGGAGAAAGGAAACCTAAGATGGAGGAAGTCCCATTAGATAAGATGGCCCAGGAGGGCTTCTCTGAATTAACACCTGAAAGTGGAGCAAGAGGCAGCCAAACAACAGCCAGAGAAGGGTGCTCCCCAGCGACAGCACCCCAAGCACCTGAGACCAGCAGCAGGAAAGGGCTGAGGAGGAGCTGGGGTGGCCAGGGCCCAGGGTAGAAGGAAGTGGCCAAGTGGGAGGGTGACCACGATGAGGCTGGAGAGGCAGGCACGTGCCAGACCACACAAGGCACAGCCAGCCATGGGCAAGAAGATGGAGTCCAATGAAGAGCAACAGAGAGCTACTCCAAGTTGGTATACTGTGACACATGACTTTGATGAAGGTTAAGGGGAAAGGCGTACTCTTAAATCATTGCACATAAAACAAAGTGTGCAGATTATGATATGATGTCACCAAAATCAATAATAAAAATTAGCAGTGTCTCAGAGCTCACAGATACAGTTATTGAGGAGTCTTGCCAGTTAGAGACAAAGAATTTTAGTCTACATGTGAGATAAAATACATGGAATTCAATGGAGAGAAAGGGGTGGGAGAACTTGTAACTGACAAGGGAACACTATTACTAGCAATTAGCTCACAGTCAGCAAATATAAAGCACATAGTAAAACTGATTAACAAGACAGGTTCTAGAAAGTCCCATAAACAAGCAAAAACACATAATGGTGCAAAGGCAATTGAGAATTGATCCATGCACATGGAGGTTGCCTAAATCCATGAATAGGTTGACCGAAACAACTGGTGGAAAGTCAACACGGTGGTGCTCTACACCTACTTCTGAATCCGAAATTAGATTAATTGCTGAACAGTGTTCTTTGAGGTCTATCTTTTCTTTATCTTCTCCCTTGTGCCAGCTGAATACAGGTATTCATAACTCAGAAACTCAAAGCTGAACAAGAAATGGCTCTTCTGAATGGTCGCTTTTTCTCTAGGACTCACAAAACTTGGGTCCCCAGGCTCCATGGTCTGTGACGCAAACAGATCTGTGGCACATGGCCATGACCCACTCACAACTTCTCCCCAAGACCTCCTTTTTCTGGGGAGTCACGTGCCTGTGAATAAAAGGGTAACCAGGCCAAATGGCCGAGTAAGATAAGCCTATGACCCCAACCGAGAGAACTCAACGGCCACAATGACTGTTCCTAAACAAGCTGGAGAGAGCAACACAGGCGGCATTTCATAGTCCAGTGCACTTCTTGGATCAGTGGTCTAATATCCCGTTAAGGTAGGAGATGGGGTAAGGAGGGCAAAATACATGGTTTAGGAAAGGCCTACCAAGTGCCAAGCATTATCACAATCATCACTCCAAATACCCCAACATTTCCATGAAGTGCAACGATCACATCTTTCAAATGAGAAAAGTACAACTTAAGAGAGGTTTCTGTGAGTGGCCCCAGGCTACTCTTAGCTGAGTGAGGACTTGAGCCTTGCGTGCTGCCTGGGCTGGCACTGAGGAACAGGTCAGTGGTCTGAAAAAACCCTACTCTTTCTGTCCTATTCCCCCCATTGTATTCCCCCCTCCTGTCCCATCATTTCTTCCCACCATAGGAAAGCTGGACCTGCCTTCATCCCAGCCTCCCAACTCTACCAGCTACCTTAGAAATGTTACCTGCTCCCAACCCTCGCCAGGGACACTTCACCCGTGAAAGGGCCACCTGCAGGCTTGGGGGTTCGCGGGTGGGCTTGGCTGGCTGGGGTTGTCTTGTATGCCGTGTTCCCTGGAAAAAACTCATTGATAGCAATCAGGAGAAGGAAAGAGCCACCCCACTAGATGATAGGGCTGTTCGAAATCTTTATGGACGCCGCCATCGGCCAAGAGCCACTTCTGTCACAGAGGAGGGCTTGGGGAAGAAATTCCCTTCCTCCACAAATAAGAAAACTCAAACGCCTGGGTCCAAATGGAAGGCGGTGTGGCTCACCATCGTGAAAGGACTGAGCCAGGACCGAATTCCCCATCATGCCTCCCTCCCAGTCTACAGAGTAGTCAGGCAACAGGCTACAAAAGATGCAGACAGAATAACAATTGAAACAGATGTATGGCCTACTTACAATCTCAGACGCATCGGCAGCAGCGCTCGGGGCTTTGGCTGCGGAAAGCTCCATACTGTGGGGTATGAAATGGTGAGTGTGGGCTGACTGTGTCTGAACTCTGGGCAGGAGTGTGTGCTGTACTCGGCGAGAACTACAAGTCTCTCTGATTCACTTGGCAGCAGAATTATTCTAAGCATCCTGTCCCATACCCAGCCCGCCCGCCCGCCCCTCCCACTACACATTCACACTGGCTGGTTTTTTTTTCCTCTCTCTCTGAGCTTATTTCTGTCACAAATCGAGTGAAATACACTTTTTCCAAATTAATCCAGTCTCTGGCACTTGAGAGTGTGGAACCTTTATGACCCTGGGGGAGAAAGAGGAAGAAGAGCCACCTAATTATGAAGAAGTTGTAACTAACATCTGAGAGGAGAGCTGGAGAACCACAAAGTCTGCAGTCACAGCAAAATGGAGATTATTCGAGACAGCTGAAACACTCCACCCAGCCTCCAGGAGGGGACATGCACGGGGAACAAAGGGCATATGGTGTTTGCTTTCTTCAACATCCGTTCTCACCATTAAGAGCTGCACCAGCAAACACTCAGTACTTACATGGGGACAAACCTCACTCCACAATAGACTTGAAAATGTAGCTCATAATCAAATAAATGGCTGTGCAAAGCACAGGCCTACCCTGATTTTTTACTACATATAAAGCAAATTTAATAAAGTCCAAATAACTGGCAGAATGTCTATTTGGCTTAGTGAAGCATGGATTATACTTGAAAGAAAGTCAATTTTTGTTAATTCCAAGTTCATATGGTAACTCGAATAGTGACATATTCAGGACAGGATTTTATTTTATTTTTTCCTCCAGGAGAGATTCCAAGGGGCTAACTTAATAACTAGATAAGAATGATTTTCTATTATTTATTACTAGTGACATATTTAAACAATTCTATCCTAAAGCAAACAGGTTTTCTAAAGAGACAAATCATTAATATCCCACATAAGTTAATGTTACCACCATCCCCCTTACTGTCCACACTATGACATCATCCAAAGGTAAACTTCAGAGCACTCCCTGATCAGACTATGATGAACTCCTGAATTAGTGAGAGCTGAACTGATAACACTTTTCACAGAGACAGAAAGCTAGGGTCAGCTTCAAAAATGCTCGGGTACCACTCTTAGTCACAGGTGTCCACCTATTCCCCCATGGAGCCCATTCCCAGCTTCATAGAGGCAGCCTAAATAACTGTAAGCCAATCATTGGTTCAGGGTGAGCAACAGGAAGTAAGCTCACCCAATCAGGCTGAAGGAAAGGACTCCTTCTACATAAACAGCTATGAACAAGGAAGCAGAGGGCCCCACTGCCAAAGCCTCTCATCCTACAACGGCCTGATGACCACAGAGAAACCAGTCCTTGGGTGAAGGTACTGCCAGATCCATACGGTGGAAGAGAGACAGCAAGAACATAGGTCTCTGATGTCAGCTTTAGCAGCTGATCACACTGCCTTCGGGGGATGAGTTAAAGCGCTGCTGACAAGAACAGTCAGGGGAGCCAAGAGCAAGAGTTTGTAATTTGGCAAAAAAGACTCCTTTAAAGTTAATTAAACACTCACAGAAAACATCCCCCTTAATGTTCAAGAAAAGGGAGAAGTTACAAATATAAGTGGTTGCCTAGGACTGGGCATGGAAATGGAGTGACTGCAAAAGGGCAGAAGGTTTCTTCGGCGGGGGGTGATGGACAAGTTCAAAAATTAGACTATGGTGATGATTAAACAACTCTGCAAATATATTAAAAGCCACTGAATGGGACACTTCTAATGGGTGAATTTTACAGTATGTAAATTAGATCTCAATAGAGCTGTTTTTGTTTTTGTTTTTAATAAAACTACATGGGAGCAGATGCTCATTCAGGAGAAGTCCCAGGCTGAAGGGCCTTTACCTTCATCCACAGCTGATGGCAGCATGTCCCTGCTTAAAATCCTTCCTTCAGTGCATCCCAATTCGTTGCAGAATCCAAGTGCCTTACAAAGGGATGCGACGTCCCCGTCACCTGCCAGCCTCACTTTCTCCACTTCCCACTTCACTCGCTGGCAAGGCTCACTTCCAGAAACTCATCCAACTGTCTCCCCACAGCCTCTAAGCACACTACACCCACTTTCTTGCTCACTCTAGCTCCAGCTATCCTCTTCACTAATCTCATCCTGCTCATCCTGCACTGGCTCTTAGGTCCCATCCCTTTGGGCTCCTTGAGCATACTGTGTGCTTGCCATGGTGGGTTGAAAAAGTATGTTTTGTGGTCTCTCCAGGCTAGACTCCAGGGCCTAAAAGAGCACTCCAGACATAACAGACACTCAGCAGACACCCACTGAACTGGTCTGCTCTTTCTCTTTGGGGAAGGACACCAGCTTCTCCTATAGGTCCTATAGGTCACTTGTGTTATTGACATTGGGAGTGAGTGAGCCAGTGAGGTCACAAGTGTCCTGGCTCTCATCCACACCCACTGGCCTAGAGTGATCTCAGGTCCAGCAAGAGACACCGGCACCCACAACACGTACACGCCACCTTGTGAGAAACCCCTCATCTGAAACCACACTGAGCACTTTGGCTTCTCGGCTCAAACGCTCCCTGACGCAGAAGGTAATGGTGACAATGCACATCATCTCTCTCACCATGTCTAAGCTTTCAGAAAAGGAAGAGTGGGAATGCCTTTTTTTTTTCCTGATTACAGAGTTGTCCTTTTTTAATCCTTACCAAAAGGTAAGGAGCTGGGGTACCAAAAGTCACAAATGCAACTAGAATGGGAAACATTTGATTTTAAAGCAAGACTGCACATTTTTAAAGGGACTCAATAAACGGAGGAATGCTGGCAAGATCATTTCCACCAAATGTCTGATCTGCCTGCAGGATCTCAGGGGAAAAGATTAATAGCAAAACTTAAGAAATGCTAAAAAGCCAGTTCCTGGAGAGTCTCAGTGATCAAAACAAAACAAAGTCACTCTGTGAAAGAAACGACCCACAGAAACCCACCGTGGAGTGGATGCTTCATCACAAGAAAGACATGGCCCAGCCCTCCTGCTTGTCCCAGCTCTCCAAACATCCCAGAAATGCAACTCCAACTCAGGAGTAGAGGAAAGAGCTGAAACAACACTTCAAATATTCACGATGGTAACTGTAAGTCCTACCTCATAATCATGACTCCTCTTTTCCATATTTGGGCCCCAGCTTCCCTGGATGCACTCCACAAGCCCTCACAGACATTATCTAATGCTAAGCAGATCAGCAAACTAACCATTAAGTACTCTGCTTTTTTCTCTATGCACCCAGATTTAAAGCAGTCTGTGCACAATCTTAAAGAAGTGGTCAATTCCCTTATATGTTGGGGAGATGCTAAGATTTCTCACATAGTTTAGGTTAAACAGGAAGCTCTTAGGATGTCAGGAAGTTTGTCTTTAAACATCTCAATCTGATTCCAACAGTGAAGTTTTCAAAGCTGTCATTATCCCCCTTCTCCCCCTCACAGTAAAACCAAAGGTGACAGATTTATCATGAAATCACTTCAGTAGCTTTTTTTCTCCCTAAATACCTGGCTGGCCTCAGCCCCAGTGACTCTAATCCGATTAGTTTGGTGTGGGGTCTGGAAATCCATAGTATTCAAACTTCTCCAAGTGACTCAGGGGGCCAAGACAGCCCCCAGATAGAGGGCTGGCTGAAAAGGGTCAGTTTACACACTGACTACTAAAAGAAGCATCGACCTCAGCCTTTCCCCACCCACCTGGCCAAGACTCCCTGAGCCCGAATTTGCACTTTCACAAGATGGGAAAGCACAGATCACGAAGGTTGGGAGGCACAACAGAGTTTGAAAAACTCAGGCTACACCATCATCCGACTTCAGAATCTCCTAGGTTGTGTTTTGTTTTCCTTTTGCAAGTGGGAGAAGCAGCAGCAGGAGGTCACCATCAGACCTCAGAATCCACATCCCACTGTTTGTCAGGATCTTACTGATGAACAAGAGGACCAAATCCTACTTCCTCCCTCCCGCCCTCCAAGAAACTATGAGCAGTCAGAATAAATGTAAAGGGAGTCAAAAGACTAAACACCGCCTGTTTGTTCAATTAAAGCAATACATTTTTCCACTCGTGCTGGCAACATCGACACTCATGGTACTGCGCATGTTTAAAAGCTACCGGCCACATTCAATTCCTACCCAAGCACACCAGCAGGACCGGCAAAGTTTCTGAGTATTAAAGAGCTCTACACGGACCCAATGCATGCCAAGATAAATCATTCTTAGGACTCGTGAGAACTACTAATTGCATCCATTTTTAAAAATCAATATACTTCAAGAAACTTTTAAAAAATTCATATGGTTATTTCTTTTGTTCAAATAACTTCATAAGGCATTCACAGGAAGTCGTGGTTCCAAGCAAATGTGGCTATGCATTAAAACACACACACACACACACACACACACACTCACACACACACAAAATCTCTCAGTAGCCTAACACCCAGCTCAGCAAAGATTCCTAGCAGGTTCTTAGAACGCGACAAATTAGGGTATCCCTCATGCTACTTAAGATCTGTGTTGTTGTTGTTTTAATGTAGGCAAGGCCACCCTGACAATCCTGTACCCTGTATCATAGTACAATTAGGAGTGAGACAGCATGGATTCAAGTTAAACCACCCACAGATTCAAATTCAGCTCTGGCACTGATTATCTGCTCTCCCCTGGGCAAGTTACTTAACCTCTCTGGTCCGTGGAAAATGTTGTATAAGAATTCATTGTTTTTCCTACCCAGAATGTAATACCATGCAGCTTTTCTCACGGCTCAGTGATAAAGAATCCACCTGCCAATGTAGGAGATGTGGGTTCAATCCCTGGATCAGGAAGATCTCCTAGAGAAGGAAATGGCAACCCACTCCAGTATTCTTGCCTGGGAAATTTCATGGACAGAGGAGCCTTGTGGGTTACAGTCCATGAAGTTGCAAGAGTCAGACATGACTTAGTGACTGAACAACAACAATATAGTACCATGAATGGTATAGATAAGAGAACTACGTACACAAGAGATACTCAATTATTACTATTGGTTTGAGAATACTCCACCCATACTGCATTTCCTTCAATGAATATTTCATTACTTAACATAAGCAAACTTTTGGTTCTGTCAAGAACGGTTCCTGTGGGAAAGTTTTTTTTTTTCTTTTCTGTAATGGCAATGGCAAAAAATAAATAAATAAATAAACCAGAAATCAATGAATATATAAAGTTCTCCCTCTCAAATCGTGTACTTAATATGGTTTATTTATATTATGACATTTATTCTTAACAAAGAAGCATTATTATAGAAAAATTATGAAAAGTATTTAATACTTTTTTCCACTTGTGCTGGCAGCATCAACACTCACGGTACTGCACATGTTTAAAAGCTACCAGCCACATTCAATTCCTACTCCAGCACACCAGCAGGACCGGCAAAGTTTCTGAGTATTAAAGAGCTCTACATAGACCCAATGCATCCCAGGTGAAAAATGCACTCTATAAAACAGCAGACTGGTACCAGTGACATACAGTTATTGTGATCACAAATGCCACTTTCCAGAATGCTGAGGGTAGGCAACTGCCAGGCAATATTGTCTTCACAGTATTAATGTTGCATTGTAATATATGCAGTAATAAGACAGCAGAGGGAATTGGGATGTTGAAACTATTTAAACTACCGATCTTCATCTGATTCAAGCACTCATGACAAATGAGCAAATGACAGATTATTCAGTGTATTTATTAAATCCATTTCCCTGGGCAATTTCACTAGCCAACACTCAACCATAAACTGAGTTACCATAAGAATTAAACGACTTTTTTTTCCACCAGAGGCTCATTTTAAGAATACCCATCCTTCCAGTTAGTTCTTAAAAGGCAATCATTCGAAGAAGGGCTACTGGTGTTCAGACACCAAGGCTGACCTTTAAAAGAGCTACAGTCTTCATCAAGTCAGATACCCTCTCTGGTTTCAATTTTCCTGTTTGTAGTATGAGGAATAATCACTATTTGGGGTGGGGGCCTGGGGGTGAGGATTAGCTGAATTTATGTACATTCTTTACAATCATGAAGAGAAGTAAGTACTATTCCCTTAATGGATAAAGAATAAGACTTCTACTCACAACAGCAAATTCACGTTCCTTTTCACTCTATGCCAGGTCCTGAAGTGGCTATTAAAAAATGTATAATAAACTCTCACTGTCCCTCAAAAGGTAGGGAGAGAGGAGTAATTCCTGTCTGTGTTTAAAAAACAAAAGAATGAGAGCAGGAAGGAACCCACGCACTACTTCCTCCCTGGGTTAGCCTTGACAGTGACAGCTGCAAGGGTCACTCTCATCAGCAACATCCCCATAGCACTGTGACCTTCTAAAGCTGAGGGGATCCAAGGCTGTTCATGCCTCAGGGCCTTTGCGCTTGCTATTCTCTACTCAAATGGCCCTTAGTCACAGAGGAGCCTCCTCATCACTCAGGTGTGAGCTACGATGTCACCTCGCCCCAGAGGCCTTCTCTGATGACTCTGGATGAAACAGAAACAGCTCACACACTCCACCAGTCACTCTATCCTTTCCCCCTCTGTATTTCTCTGCTGCATGTTTCACCATCTATGATTTTTTTGCTTGTCTGTTCTCATGCTCTATTTTCTCTATTAGAATGTATACTCTCTAAGGGCACAGACCTTGTGAAGTGCATTCCAAAAATGGCACCTGGCACATGAAGGGCATTCATTGGACAGACCTAGGTAATCTATGTGTTTGACAGTTTCAACACTGTCATATCTGCATCTGGTTCTGATGATGGCTTTGCCTCTTCAGACTGCATTTTGTGGCCTTCTGGCATGCCTTGTGTTTTTGGATTGAAAGCCAGACATTTTATATAGGGTAGTAGCTACTGAGATAAATGAGCCCTTACTGGGGGATTTATGGTAAATTTAGTCAACAGTTGGGCTATGTTGCCGTGTATTGGTCCCAAGGACATTAGAAACTCAGAAATTCCTCTGGTGATCATTTTTGAACCCCCCCTTGACTTTAGGGGTTCCCTTTCTACTGTTCCCCAGAGAGAGCCTGTCTCTAGTAGCTCTTCCTGTTGAAATCCACTGTTGTTACTCCTGTAGGCTTGTTAGCATGCTGGGGGAGAATGCATTCTCAAATATTCTGATCCTCAGTCTTTGGAATGCACATGGGGCCTGAGGGTTGGGGGTTAGCCTTCAAAGTGCTTCTGCCCCTCATTCAGGGACAGAGCTCCCTCACCCTCCTTCCCTCCACTGCAGGGAGTACCCTCCAGTGTTTTCAGTCCACAGCCTTGAGGCCCTTCTCCATGCAGAGTAAGACTTTTAGGCAAGGCAGGGGCTGGGGCTGAGTGGAATTCCTGTTTCTAGCTGCAATGGTATTTCACCAGCGCCCTCAGACTGTGTCCTTCCCCCTACAGAATAAACCTTTTGTTCCTTAAGGGACAAGGATCTAAGTAGATTTCTCAGTGGCTCCTGAGACAGTACCTCCAGCCCACACCATGAGTTTTCCCTTGATTTTCCCCAGGCTTTGCTGTGACAGCCAGGTGGGGTTCCTGGCAGGGAAAGCCTAGGAAAGGGTAAGACTCCCTTCGACCCCACCACTGCCCCTAGGAGCTTCACACTGGTGTTAGCCTACACTCAGCCTCCAGCAATCTGTCAAAACTTGAGCTTCATCTTCTACCTACTTCTGCGGTGTCTGGTGGCTTCTGTCTCGAGTAAGCAAAAGTCTTGTGTCTCAGAAAGTGCCTTCCTCTCTCTCCAGATTCTGAAATGACTGTTTGCTCTGCAAACTTGTTCTCTGTTCATTTCTAGTCTGTCCAGATTTTTTCTTGTAAGTGTGGGAGGGACATTTTTGCAACTCTCAACGTCTCTGAGCTGAAATCAGAAGTCTCTTTACTGATTTTTAAAGAATCAAAAGTAGGTATGACAAAATGGTAACATTTGATAAAACTAGGTGGTGGGTAGGTAGATGTTGTTTATATTCTCATGCCCTTCTATATTTTAATAGTTCGGTAACATTTCAAGTTTAAGATGTGGGTGGCCACAGTGGGAAACGGTACTATAATATAAATAGACTGAGATATGTATACATTTGGTTCTTGTTCAACAATACACAGAAGTCTCCTGAATTATAAAAAATAACCATCATTTTTGGCAACACCTCAGAAACTGTTATGAAAAAACTAACCCCAATACCATTCAATTTTAGTGTCAAAGTAAAAGAAGAAACTAAAATAGAAAAATTAATGTCTTAAATGAGAACAATTTATTTGTGCATGTTTATAAATCAAAGTATATGACAATATTACATGTTAATTGATTCATTGTCCTTTAAACTGATAGCCAACCATTACTATTCATATTCGTGGGAATTTGATGTTACTAATGCATGCGCCTGTGGACCACAGGTCATTCAACAAGTGCTGGGTCCCAGGCTTCAGTGTATCAGGCAACACATGGGAACCCAGTATCACATACCTCAAACCTTGGACAGCCATGTCTCCCCTTACCTGCGCTCCTAAATTAATATAACTTTTAATCGCATACAAATGAAAGCAGCAAAGGCTCGGCAAGCTCCATCTCATGGAAAGAACTTTCTCTTTTTACTTAAATAATTCACTACCTTAGATAATAGCAAGTAAATTATATGCTATGAAAAAAATGAACCATTAAAGACTCCAAAACTTCCGATTAATCTTAAGGATTGTATATTAAATTCAATTAAACTAGATGAATATTTAACACACTTCTTCTCTGTACTTACAACTATTCTAGCCACTCTGGGGGAAAAATGGGCAGACATGAATAACCTACCAATCTCTGCCATCACGACAGACCCTGAGATGGGTTGCAGGGCTGAGAGGAGCCTGCGTGACCACACAGTCTGGGGATGGCAAATGCCTGGCACAGACCAAGAAGGGCCCTCCAGTTAAGTTTCATTAGCAAAGAAGGTGACTTTTAATTATTTTTGTGCTTTAGTATTCACTTGTATATGCCAATTAAAAGGAAAAAAGGAAATCATTTTCAGTAGAATGCATCTTCATTCAGCTTTTTTTGTAATGAATGAAGACAGGCCTAAGCTTGGCTGTAATGAGCCTTAAATGGGATGACTCCACCAATGATGAATCTGTAGCTTTAATTACCATGTATGGTTCTGTTAGATGCACTCCAGGTAGAACTGCAATCAGGCACACTTTCCCCTGCCTGAGAACCATCACTTGTCAACTGTGCTGTGTCGTTACCACAGCTGTTTACCTTCCTGCACTGCAATAGGCTCGAAATTAGATTGCACCTCCAGCTCAAGGGCTGGGGACGATGTTTAGCTGAAAGTTAGCAGCATCCTAGTCTTAATGGTCACCTTAAAATACCTGTTAATGGAATCCATTCAATTTCAAGTTTTAAAATAAAAGGGTGAGTTAAACTGAATAAAAAATATCACAGGCTATAAGAGAATAAAGGCATATAGATTTTTAACCACCACTGACAGGAGAAGCTCGCGTTATAATTGCATGGATTATATGTACCAAAGAAAGCATCTATCATGTGACATCTTGAACCAAATAACACAGCACTCTCTGGAAAAAAAATATCAATAAGCACAAAGAAGCGATTTCTTAACAGTTGAAAGAAACCACACAAACCTGACATGCTCCATATTCAAATACTTTTCAAAGTTCATATTATGTGTCATCAGAGTCTAATGTCATAATTACTCATTTGACACAGAATAGCTGAAGCTACTTTCACATGGCAGATGTTTTTTGTAGTCAGGTTGACTATTATTCCAGTTTCGAGATTTGGGGAGAGAAAAGTTGTGCACACACTCATGATTTTGCTGCCAAGAAGGAACAGTTAAAGACTGAACACAAGGCAAGCTGTGAGCAGATACAGCATGACCAGCAATAAACCTGATTCGTTTTCTATTTGTGCCCATGAAGGCCTCAATATTACAGTGTGACTACAGGTCTAGCGGTTATAACTTGATAATAATTACCATGTTAAACAGTCATAATGTATCTTCTACCTACAACCTGCCAGCCTATTGATTCAGATACCGTTTCTTTACTATGAATCTATGTGGTCAGAAAACGAATCCTGAGTGACCAAACCCTCCAGCAGCTGGCATCACACTGCAGACAATGAGGTGTTGTTCAAACACACATGGCTTTGCTAAGACCACACTGATGTTTTAGCATCAATGCCAATTATAGTTTATTACAGTCATGACTAAGATGCACATCTATATTAAGTCTTCTAAAGATAATCTGAATTTTTTTCTTCCACAATGTGCAAAAACCAGTCCTTTTTCATTGTAACCTGGCCCCCCATTGTACTGATACTAGTTATCTCAGATCTTGACCATAGCCTTGTTTTACAGCCAGGAAAATTACAGCCCTGAAAGCTTCAGGGCCACCACCAAGGAGCTGTCCTGCCTCATTCGAAGAAAGACTGGGTGTAAGAGGAGGCGGTGGCCAGTGTCCCCACGCCACCTAGGAACGCAGCGGCACTGCAGGCTCCTCACTCTGGGCCTCCATCTGGGACCACCTGCCTCAAGAAAGCCAGGGCAGGGCATGTTCTTGCTTGGACAAGCTCATGGCTCACAAACACAGGCCAGCCTGCTTTGTTTTCCACCTGGAAACCCAGACACAGGATATCATCTCGGTGTCACTTTTCTTGAGAAAAACCTGGTGGTCCCAGAGGAAGGATGACAACAAATGAAACACTCCTTCCTCCGTGACAAGCAAAACAGGCAGCCAAGGGCTAATAGGGCCCAACGCCATGTACTTCACTCCACAAACAGCTGAACACATCCGTGTGTGGCTTTCGCGTTACTGCGTGCAGTGAAAACACATTAAAGACACATTCACTTTTTCACCTATCCTCTCCCTGAACTTCCCTCAAGAACTTCTTGTCTCATCTTCCACAGGGGCAGAAAGATGAGGAAGTTTACCTCAGAGCTTGGGAGTCGGGGTGGGGTATACATGACTTAAAATCCCCTTGAGAGTTAAGAAACCAAAGTGAAACCAAATGTCTCCTGGGCAGCCCATGAGGTGTCCTGTCCACATAGAGCTTCAGGACAGACCTTGTCTCCAGGCTCCTCCCCAGATCCTAGGTGGCTTTCGAGCTGAGATCACACTGCCCACCCCCACCCTCCACCAGCTCCTGCTAATAACTGCCCTGAGGCAGGGGCAGTGCCAACACCTGGCCATTGCTGCCCGTTTCTGCTCTTCTCTCGGGCAGTCTTGGCTCAGAAGCTCCCTGCCAGGCTGACTGGGGTGAAGGGCGCCACAGCCTGCAGCACTCCCTGTGCCCCTTCCCCACCCTTCCATATTCCAGGGCTGTGACTTTTGCCCCCACCAAGAAAACCTGAAGCCCTACCTCCATCTCAGCATCACTGCCCCCAGCATCCAACTGGAAAACTCTCATCTCTGTATCTTCCCAATCTCTCAGCATGGCTAAACACTTGTAATAACAGCTAACATTTGCTGACTGATTAATAAGTATCAAACACTTCTCAGTTGCCCTACATGTGTACTCTCATGCATTCTTCCAAGGACACTAACTAAAAGATATACCATTGTCATCCTTCCCATTTTTCATAAGAAGAAATAAATGGACACCTGGGCAGAATGATCAAATGGCCTCCCCAAGGTCTCAGGGCTAATAAATACAGATTCCAGCTTCTAGACCAGAAGGCATAACTGCTCCAGGCCAAAGTGCACTGAGTCCTGGGCACAGAACTCAGTAGGGACGTGCTGAATGTGGCTGACCTGACCAGGCTCACAGGCCACAGCAGAAAAGGCTGAAATGACCAAGTAGAAAGACAAGGCCATGGCAAACTCTCTTCCTACACACAGTGTGTGTACTATGAGGAAGGGGGAAGATTGGCTTCTCGATATGACCCACACTATAGACACTTTTATGCAGATTTGTCTACCTGCACCATGAAAAAGAAATCTTAGATGAAAATATGATTTTTAAAAGGTCATCATCAAGTAAAAGTTGAATGGATGAGTTGAAAATCAAAAAAGGAGAACTTAGTTACCATACAACTTGTTCACATATGAAAACTTTTATTCTAAAAATTACCATTTTTATTTTAAACGACTACCATTTCATGTCCTTCAATAAACTTTGGAAGATGGCATGCATTCCGTAAGGCCTTCTTGAATAAAGACTTTATGCAACGCATCAAATTTACTTTGTGCTATAAACTTGGAATGTTCTGCTTCCTGGTTTTGGAGATACCAACTTTTTTTTCACATTGAAATTTATCAGCCGGAAGAATTTGTACATTTGGCAGGCATGTGAAACTAATTTTTTAAAAAATTCTAACTCTTACAATGTGATTTAAGAGCTCCAATACTACTGATTAGATCTTTTTTAAATGTTAGAGATATTCTGTATATAAATGCATGAACATTAGAGAATAGTGTTATATTGGCAGTTAAGAATAGTAGCAGTTTTCCTTTATATGCCCAAACTTGGACTCATTCTGGAGAGGGGTAGAAAAGCCCCTACTAAAAATTCCCCTTATATCCGGTGCTCATCATTATTAATAACAATAATAACAATATGCAGATCACACCCCATGCTGGGAGCCACCTGGGAAGAGAGTCTGGACCCAAGTGACCACTCTCTCTCCCGGCCTGAAGCACCTTCTCCTACCTTTCAGAACATTCACTTTCCTGAATCTTCTCCTCCCCTTCTGACCACTACCTATCAGTCTCAATACTGGTTTTACTTTCAACACTGTAGTGGGGGGAAGGGGCAAGACTCTTCTCTTCTTTGACCTCACTCTCTCCCCTGGTGATCTCCGCCAGTCTGGGCTTTGAAAGACCCCTAAATTCCTGTCTCTAACCTTGAGATCCAGACCCACATCTTCAATCTGCTTCCCGGGACTCAGTACCAAAATCGTGCCATTCCCCCTCCCTCCTCTGTCTTTCTCACCACACACAACCAGCCTTATGTGCAAATCCTGGTGGCTCTACCTTCAGAAGCATCCAGAATCTGACCACTTCTTCTCTGGTCTCCCCGGGACTCCTGCATCAGCCTCCAAACCGCCCTCCCTGCTTCCACCTTTTGTCCCCTGCAGTTTGTCCTGAACACTGCAGCCGGAAGGAACCAGTTAGAGCACCCCGGTCACACCACTTCACTGCTTGCATGATTACTTCCCATCTCACTCAGTGTCCCCAGGCTTAGAGTAGCCTGACCAGATCTGCAGCCCTGTGACCTCTAAGCCCATTCCCTGCTGCTCCCCTCTGGGCCTCTCCCCTCCAGCATACTGGTCTCTGTTCCTCTTCCAACACACCACAGACTTTCCTTCCTCAGGGCCTTTGCACATGCTATTTATTGCCTCTGACCAAAAGGTTCTCTCCACAGATCCCCACAGGGCTCCCCTCCTCACTTCCTGAAGTCTTGACTTGAAGGTTACCTTTTTAGTGAGGCTTTTGCTGGCCTCCTTATCACAAACTACAATCCCATGCTCAACATTCCATAGCCCCCCTCCTCTGCTTTTCTTCCCTCCAACATATTATGTAACTTGTTCATTATGTTTATAGCTTATTGTCCATCTATCCCACTAGGATGTAAGTTCCACAAGAGCAAGGATTTTTGTCTGATTTGTTCAGTGTCTTCCCTAGTAACTATAACATAGCAAACACTCAATAAACATTTGATGAATGAATGAAACTCAGAGCTTAAATAACTTGCCCAAGGTGGGAAAGTTCAGCTCTCACTCCAAAACTAGTGCTGAGTCACCATTTGTGAGGAAATAAAGATGCTTTATCACTATACACTCAGATAACTACAAGCCTGATAAAAATTTGAACCAAGTTACATAGCAAGGGGTCCATTAACCCAGCTCATTTGTTACTTTCATTATTTGCTGCTTCCTGATATTCTTTTGGAAGACAAGAGGGATTTAAAAACAATTCGGAAAAAGTAACATACAGCTGGGAGCTACTCCAATCACAAAAAGTCGAAGGATTGAATGCACCTCAATCTCTGAGGTAAAGTAAATCAGATGAAAATACATGATTTTCCATTTTTAAATCAACTTTCAAAAATTGTAGAAATAAAGAAGCCAAAATCTCCACTAGTAACATTTAGCATTTTCCCCCTACACACACAATTTGGTGTTTGTGTAACATGCTGCATATACAGTTATGTAGCCTGCTTTTTTTCCTCTCATAGCATATACGTAGTTTCTATATTACTGCATAGATCCTTGTGCGTGCATGTTCACTCAGTCATGTCCAACCTCTTTTGTGATTCCATGGACTGCAGCCTGCCAGGCTCCTCTGTTCATAGGATTTTCCAGGCAAGAATACAACAGTGGGTTGCCATTCCCTTCTCCAGGGGCTCTTCCTAACCCAGGGGTCAAAACCACATCTCATGTGTCAACTGCATTGGCAGGAGAATTCTTTACCACTGAGCTACCTGAGAAGCCATAGATCCTTATAGCCCCCAAATTTAAAGCTATGTGGTATCCTGTCAGCAGGCAATGCAATTCTAAGCTAGTAAAAAAAAAAAAGCAAAAAATATAAACATCAGTTAGAATTAGAAGCCCAAGACCGCTGCTCAGCAGGCCATCTTCAAATTGACTGTTAGCTTCACCACTGGATTTGACACAGGTGCATCTCCCAGAGCCAATCCTCGGGCCATATCACTTCCTGTAAGACCAGGAGCTTAGGACCACCACCATCCAAAGAGTAAGAACTAAGTTCCCAACGGTGCCAATAACCACAAACATCGGGAAACAAGCAACAAAGATAGTTACTCATTCAACAAATATGGAAAAGCACCAACTGTGTGCCAGGCATGGAGACACAATGCTACACAGAGGCCACAGACCCTCAGTCCAGCAGGGATGATGGACATTCGTCAAAGAACCACAAAAACAGATTTTAAATCTTAAGAGTGACAAGTGTTAGGAGAGAAAAATAGCACCACAAAGACTCGCAGAAAATGGAGAGACGAAGCAGGAAAGAAAGGTGGGAGCTGCAGCCCATGGGTGGACCATGTTCAAAAGCTTAATCTCTAGCCTAAAACCAAGGAAAGGCCAAGGAAGGATGTTTAAAGTATGTGCAGTATCTGGGTAAGAGGGTGTGATCAAATTTGTATTTCAAGACTGTCAGTAGAACCTCAAGGTGAGGCGAAAGCAGGACAGCCATCCAAGCAGTCTTGAGAGGCGTTTGCTCCAGGAGACGTGGCCCAGGCAGTGTCCTAGACCCAGGCCCTTTCATCAGCACTGTCTCTGAGGCCCCCGACCTCCTCTCGCCCACTCCACTGCTGTCTTCCTCCACTCTTCTCTCTTTCCGGTCTGCTTCTCTCATTGGTCTCCAAACCAACCACAGAGACATCAAACAGTGATGCCTCCCTGTGTCTGCACAGTGGGTGGGGCTCCACTAAATTCCAGCCATGATCATAACAACACAATGCAGATAAGAGAATCTGACCATGGGAGAGATAACTGGAATACCCAGTACAGGCCAGAGAACTACAGCATAAGGAAAAGTAGGGGGGAGGAAAGTGGTTGGTTTGGTTTTTTATTTTTCTAATTTAGTGGAAAACAAGGACAAGAGTTAAGAATCCTAACATACACCAATGCTGGCACTCACTAGCAGGGATGCAGATGGCTCTGGGGTACAGTCTGAATAGGGGGTTTTCATAAAACTCCCCAGCTGATACTCACATACAACCAAAGGGGAAACACATGGGCATTATTATTTTTAACTTTTTATTTTGAAATAATTATGTACTCCAAGGCAAATTTGACCTTGGAGTACAGAATGAAGCAGGGCAAAGGCTAATAGAGTTTTTCCAAGAGAATGCACTAGTCAGAGCAAACACTCTCTTCCAATAACACAAGAGAAGACTCTACACATGGAGGTCACCAGATAGCCAACACTGAAATCAGACTGATTATATTCTTTGCAGCCAAAGATGGAGATGCTCTATACAGTCAGCAAAAACAAGACCGGGAGCTGACTGTGGTTCAGATCATGAACTCCTCATTGCCAAATTCAGACTTAAATTGAAGAAAGTAGGGAAAACCACTAGACCATTCAGGTATGACCTAAATCAAATCCCTTACGATTATACAGTGGAAATGAGAAATAGATTCAAGGGATTAGATCTGATAGACAGAGTGCCTGATGAACTATGGACGGAGGTTCATGACATTGTACAGGAGACAGGGAGCAAGACCATCCCCAAGAAAAAGAAATGCAAAAAAGCAAAATGGTTGTCTGAGGAGGCCTTAAAAATAGCTGTGAAAAGAAGAGAAGTGAAAAGCAAAGGAGAAAAGGAAAGATATACCCATTTGAATTCGGAGTTCCAAAGAATACCAAGGAGAGATAAGAAAGCCTTCCTTAGAGATCAAAGCAAAGAAATAGAGGAAAACAACAAAATGGGAAAGACCAGAGATCTCTTCAAGAAAATTAGAGATACCAAGGGAACATTTCATGCAAAGATGGGCTTGATAAAGGACAGAAATGGTATGGACCTAACAGAAGCAGAAGATATTAAGAAGAGGTGGCAAGAATACACAGAAGAACTATACAAAAAATATCTTCATGATCCAGATAATCACGATGGTATGATCACTCACCTAGAGCCAGACATTCTGGAATGTGAAGTCAAGTGGGCCTTAGGAAGCATCACTAAGAACAAAGCTAGTGGAGGTGATGGAATTCCAGTTAAGCTATTTCAAATCCTAAAAAATGATGCTGTGAAAGTGCTGCACTCAATATGCCAGCAAATTTGGAAAACTCAGCAGTGGCCACAGGACTGGAAAAGGTCAGTTTTCATTCCAATCCCAAAGAAAGGCAATGCCAAAAAATGCTCAAACTACTGCACAATTGCACTCATCTCACATGCTAGTGAAGTAATGCTCAAAATTCTCCAAGCCAGGCTTCAACAGCACATGAACCATGAACTTCCAGATGTTCAAGCTGGTTTTAGAAAAGGCAGAGGAACCAGAGATCAAATTGTCAACATTCGCTGGATCATCAAAAAGCAAGAGAGTTCCAAAAAAACATCTATTTCTGCTTCACTGACTATGCCAAAGCCTTTGACTGTGTGGATCACCACAAACTGTGGAAAATTCCTAAAGAGATGGGAATACCACACCACCTGATCTGCCTCTTGAAAAATCTGTATGCAGGTCAGGAAGCAACAGTTAGAACTGGACATGGAACAACAGACTGGTTCCAAATAGGAAAAGGAGTACGTCAAGGCTGTATATTGTCACCTTGCTCATTTAACTTATATGCAGAGTACATCATGAGAAACACTGGGCTGGATGAAGCACAAGCTGGAATCAAGATTGCCGGGAGAAATATCAATAACCTCAGATATGCAGATGACATCACCCTTATGGAAGAAAGTGAAGAACTAAAGAGCCTCTTGATGAAAGTGAAAGAGGACAGTGAAAAAGTTGGCTTAAAGCTCAATATTCAGAAAACTAAGATCATGGCATCTGGTGCCATCACTTCAACAAATAGATGGGGAAACAGTGGAAACAGTGACAGACTTTATTTTGGGGGGCTCCAAAATCACTGTAGATGATGACTGCAGCCATGAAATTAAAAGACACTCCTTGGAAGAAAAGTTATGACCAACCTAGATAGCATATTAAAAAGCAGAGACATTACTTCGCCAACAAAGGTCCGTCTAGTCAAAGCTATGGTTTCTCCAGTAGTCATGTATGGATGTGAGAGTTGGACTATAAAGAAAGCTGAGCACAAAGAATTGATGCTTTTGAACTGTGGTGTTGGAGAAGACTCTTGAGAGTCCCTTGGACTGCAAGGAGATCCAACCAGTCCATCCTGAAGGAAATCAGTCCTGGGAATATTCATTGGAAAGACTGATGCTGAAGCTGAAACTCCAATACTTTGGCCACCTGATGCAAAGAACTGACTCATCTGAAAAGACCCTGATGTTGGGAAAGACTGAAGGCAGGAGGAGAAGGGGACAACAGAGGATGAGATGGTTGGATGGCATCACCAACTCAATGGACATGAGTTTGAGTAAACTCCGGGAGTTAGTGATGGACAGGGAGGCCTGGTGTGCTGCAGTCCACGGGGTCACAAAGAGTTGGACACGACTGAGTGACTGAACTGAATTATGTACTCACAGAAACTTACAAAATGGTGCAGAGTGCCATGAACCCTCCACCCAGCTTCCTCCAGTGATGAAATCTCACATGACTACAGCACAATATCAAAACAAAGAAACTGATGTGGGTACAATACTGATAACTACACTACAGATCTCATTCACTCTCTTTAGTTTTTGCATGCACTGATTTGTGTGTGTGTGTGTGTGTGTCTAACTCTATGCAGTTTGATCCAACATACAGAATTGAATAATCACCATCGCAATCAACATACAGAACCGTTCCATCTCTCCAAAGTAACTCCCTTGTGCTATCATTTCATAGTTCTACCAGTCCTCTCCCCACCCTGTCACCATCCCTTAGCAGTTAATCATCTGCTCTTCAACTCTATAATTTTGTCTTTTTGAAATGTAATATAAATGAATCATACAGTATATAACATTTGAGACTGGCTTTATTCCCAAAGCACAATGCTCTTGTGACCCATCCAAGCTGTTGCCTGTATTCATTTCTTTTTACTGCTGAGTACTATTCCATCATATGAATGGACTAGACTGTGTATAACCATTCACCCATTGAAGGACATTCAAGTTATTTCTAATTCAGAACTATTATAAATAAAGCTGTGCTGCCATGAACATTCTTGTACAGGTTTTTGTGTGGACATAAAATTTTTATTTCTCTGAGATGAATGTCCAAGAGTACAATCACTGGGTCATGTGGCAAGTGCAAAGTCAGTTTTATAAGAAACTGCCAAACTCTTTTCCAGACTGGCTGAAACCTTTTACATTCTCAGCAGCATTCTATGAGAGAACACTTTCTCTACACCCTCATCAGCATTTGGCATTACTACTGTTTTGTTGCAGCCCTTCTAATGCTTATTCTAATAGATACACAGTACTAGTATCATTGATACATAGATTAATAGATACAGTCTCATTGTCCTTTTGATTTTCATTTCTCTAATGGCTAATGATGTTGAACACCTTTTTATGTGCTTACTTTCCATCTGTATATCCTCTTCAGTGAAATGTATGTTCACATCTCTTACCCATTTTTAATTGGACTTTTGGACTTTGTATTGCATTTTGAGAGTTCTTCATTCATTCTAAATATAAGTCCTTTGTCAGACATATGGTTAGCAAATATTTTTGCTCGGTCTGTAACCTATCTTTTCATCCTCTTCACAGTGTTTTTCACAAAAGTTTTTAACTCTGAAGAAATCTAATTGATTGATTTTTTTATCTTTAATGTTCTGTTGGTGTGATGTCTAAGAACTCTTCAACAAGGCCTAGATCCTAAAGATTTTCTCTTGTGTTTAATTCTATAACTTTTATAGTTTTATGTTTTACATTTAAATCTATGATCCATTTTGACATAATTGTTACAAGGTGTAAGGTTTAGGCAGAGGTTTATTTTTTTGCCTCTGGCTGTGCAACTGATGCAGCACCATAAGATGAAAAGGCTCTTTCCTTTGTTGAATTGCTTCTGTACCTTTGTCAAAAATCAGTTGGGCATATTTGTGTGGGTCTATTTCTGGGTTCCTTATTCTGTTCAATTGACCTATGTATCTATCTCTTCACCAGTTCCACACAGTCTTAATTACTTTAGCTATTAAAGTAAGTCATAAAATAGAATAGATGCCTTCTACTTTGTTCTTCTCTCTCAAAATTATTTTACCTATTCTAATTCCTATGATTTTCCAACACACACATCCTGTCCATGTTTTGTTAGATTTATACCTAAGTATTTTAATTTTTTTAGGATAGATTATAAATGATATTGTGCTCTTAATTTGGGTTTCCATATGTTCATTTCTAGGACATAGAAATAATTTTGTGCGTTGATCTTGTATACTGTGATCTTGCTGAATTTACTTATTAATTCCAGGAGTTATTTTTTGATTTTGTGGTTTTCCTACATAGAGAATCATGTCATCCACAAACAGGGACAGTTTTTATTCTCCCTTTCCTATTTGTATGTCTTTTATTTCTTTTCTAAGAATGGCACTGACTAGGATCTCCAGTACTGTGCTGAATAAGACCAGTGACAGCAGATATCTTTGCCTAGTTCCTGTTCTCAGCAGGGAAAGCATTCACTCTTTCACCATTCAGTATGATGTTAACTGTTGATGCTCCTTATCAAGCTGGGGAAATTCCCCTATATTCCTACTTAGAGTTTTCATCATGAATCTTTGTTGAATTTTTGTCAAATGATTTTTCTGCACCAACTGATATGATTATTTGATTATTTTTTCTTCCTTTAATCTGCTGATATGACAGATTACATTAAGTGATTTTTAAACAATGAAGCAGACTTCCATATCTAGAAGTCTTGTACTTGGTCACAGTACATAATTCTTTTTATATGCTGCTTGTTGTTTTGTTAGCACTTTGTTGAGGATTTTTGTGTCTATGCTCTTGAGGGATACTGGTCTGTAGGTTTTTGGTTCTTTCTGTCTAGTTTTGGTAATCAAGTTGCAATGACCTCGTGAAATGAATAAGAAGGCATTCTCTCCTCTTCTATTTTCTGGAAGAGATTATGTAGAATTGGTGCCTGTTCTTCTTTAAGTGTTTAGTGGAAATCTCCAGTGAAACCTGCTAGTCCTGAAGATTTCTTTCTGCTTTTAAATTATCAATTAATTTCTTCAACAGTTATAGGACTGCCAAGATTATCTATGTCAACTTGGGTCAGTTTTGGTAGTTTGTGATATTCAAGGCAACAGTCCATTTCATCTAAATTGTCAAAATGTATGTGTGTAGAACTGTTTGTAGTATTCTCTTACTATTTTTTAAATAGCTGCAGGATCTGTAGGGATAGCCACTGTTTGATTCCTAATATTGCAATTTGTGTCTTCTTTTTTAAAAAATAATTTCACTCATCTTAAAGATTTGTCCGTTTTGCTGATCTTTTAAAGAATTGGTTTTTCATGGACTTTCTCTGTTGTTTTCTATGTTCAGTGATTCCTGCTCTTCATTACTTTCTTTATTCTGCTTGTTTCGGTAGGGGGAGGGTCTTCTCCTTTTCTAGTTTCTTGAGGTGGGAGCTTAGATTATTGATTTCAGATCTTTCCTCCATTCTGAATTAAGAATATAGTGCTATAACCTTCCTTCTCAGCACTACTTTAGCTATGTCCCATAAACTTTTTAATATGCAGTATTTTCATTTTCATTCAGCTTGGTG
Source organism: Odocoileus virginianus (assembly GCF_023699985.2). Classification (NCBI taxonomy): domain Eukaryota; kingdom Metazoa; phylum Chordata; class Mammalia; order Artiodactyla; family Cervidae; genus Odocoileus; species Odocoileus virginianus. The sequence goes on from NW_027224266.1 coordinate 492,753, forward strand.
TATTTTTAAAATTTCCTCTGAGACTTCCTCTTTGACTCATGAATTATTCAGAAGTGTGTTATGTGATTTCCAAGTGTTTGGAGATCTTCCTGTTATCTATATTATTGGTTTTTAGTTTGATTATATTATGGTCAGAGAACATACACTGTGTTATTTCCACTCATTTAAATAAATTGAGATTAGTTTTATGACCCAGGGTATGGTCTAACTTGGTGAACATTTCATGAGTACTTGAAAAAGATGTGTTTCAAGCCATTTTTTGAGTAGAGTATTCTATAAATATTAATTAGAACTGCTTGGCTGATAATGCTATTCAGTTCTTCTATATCCTTCCTGATATCTAATTTAGTAGTTCTTTCAAATTCTGAGAGAGATGCTATAGCTCCCAAATATTATTATTGTGGATGTGTTTACCTTTAAGTTCTACCAGTTTTTGCTTCATGTACTTTGCAGCTCTGCTGTTTGATTCACTAATATTTTAGATTGTTATGTTTTCTTGGTATAATGACATTTTGTCATTGTGTAATGTCTCTATCTCAGGTAATTTTCTTCACTCTCTCATCTACTTTATCTGGTATTATATATAGCCATTTCTGCTTTTTCAAAGTTAATGTCTGCATGGTTTATCTTTTTCTACCCTTCTATTTTTAATGCATCTATATCAATACATTTGAAGTGAGTTTCTTGTAGATGACAGCACACAGTTGAGTCACACTTTTTATCCACTCTGTTATCTCTGTCAATTGGTATAGTTAGACCATTTTCAATTAAATAATTATTGATATTAGGTCTGTCATCGTATTCCTTTCCTCTTTATTTCCTGTTTATCATTCTTCTTTTTCTTTTTTCCTACCTTCCTGTGAGTTACTTGTATATTTATTTATAGACTTTTTGAGTATTTCTCATTGTATAGGCAGAGAAGGCAACAGCACCCCACTCCAGTACTCTTGCCTGGAAAATCCCATGGATGGAGGAGCCTGGTAGGCTGCAGTCCATGGAGTTGCTAGGAGTCGGACACAACTGAGCAACTTCACTTTCATTATTCACTGTCATGCACTGGAGAAAGAAATGGCAACCCACTCCAGTGTTCTTGCTGGAGAATCCCAGGGATGGGGGAGCCTGGTGGGCTGCTGTCTATGGGGTTGCACAGAGTCGGACATGACTGAGGCGACTTAGCAGCAGCAGCATTGTATAGTTTTTTTTTAATTACTTTTTAGTTTTTTAGTGGTTTGGGTTTGGTTTTTTTTAGCTATTACAATATACATATGGAACTTATCAATGACTACTGGTATCAGTGTTTTCCCATTTTAAGAGAAGGGTTCTTTTGCTTGCAAAAGCTTTTAAATTTAATTAGATTCCATTTGTTTATTTTATTTTTATCCTCTTTAGGATGTGGATCAAAAAAGATCTTGCTGTGATTTATGTCAAAGAGTGTTCTGCCTCTGTTTTCCTCTAAGAGTTTTATAGTGTCTGGCCTTACATTTAGGTCTTTGATCCATTTTGAATTTATTTTTGTGTATGGTGTTAGGGAGTGTTCTAATTTCATTCTTTTACATGTAGCTGTCCAGTTTTTCCAGCACCACTTATTGAAGAGACTGTCTTTTCTCCATTGTATATTCTTGCCTCCTTTGTCAAAGATAAGGTGACCATAGGTGTGTGGATTTATCTCTGGGCTTTCTATCCTATTCCATTTATCTATATTTCTGTTTTGGGGCCAGTACCTTTGGTAGCTTTGTAGTGAAGTCTGAAGTCAAGAAGCCTAATTCCTCTACATCTGGAGAAAACCATACTTTGAAAAGATACATGCACCACAATGTTCATTGTAGCACTATTTACAATAGCCAGGACATGGAAGCAACCTAAATGTCCATCAACAGAGGAATGGATAAAGAAGATGTGGTACATATATGCAATGGAATTTTACTCAGCCATAAAAAGAATGAAATAATGGCATTTGCAATAACATGGATGGACCTAGAGATTGTCATACTGAGTGAAGTAAGTCAGACACCGAAAGATAAATATCATATACCACTTATACACGGAAAAATAAAAGGGTACAAATGAACTTACCTACAAAACAGAAATAGAGTTGCAGATGTAAAAACAAAAACTTATGGTTACCAGGAGGTAATACGGGGGGGGGGGGGAGAGGGTAAATCAGGAGATTGCAATTGATATATACACAATACTTTATAGATAATAAGGACCTACTGTATAGCACAGGGAACTCTACTCAATACTCTGTAATAGCCTACATGGAAAAAGAATCTAAAAAAGAGTGGATGCATATACATATATATGTATGTATGTATAAATAAGACACATTTCTGTACATGTGAAACTAATACCTAACACAACATTGTAAATCAACTATATTCTAATAAAACTTTAAAAGCTTAATTAAGGATAAAAGTCTATTAAACATACTCCTGTTTTTACCCATCCACTGTTTTATGTTTTTTTCCCTCTTTCTGGAGTTCCAGGCCTCCTCCTGTTATCATTTACTTTTCTGTTTAGAGAATTTTCTTTAGCCATAACTTATTTAAGGATTTGCTGTTGACAATTTTTCTTTCTGTTCATCTGAGAATGTTTTTCTTTTTATTCCTGAAGGATATTTTCACTAGATGTAGAATTCAGAGTGAAATGTCCTTTTTGTTCAGCACTTGAAAATGCTGTGCACTTCCTTCTAGACTCCATGATTTCATGTTAGAAATCCACTGTCTTTCAAATCATTCTTCGGCTATGGGTAATACGTTGCTTCTCTCTCACTGCTTTTTCTTTGTCTAAAGACAAAAAAATTTTTAGAAGTTTGGTTATGATGTGTCTTGGGATAGATTTCTTTGGGTTTATCCTGTTAAAGTATTGCTCAGCTTCTTGATTCTAATGGCTTATCCCTTTGCCCAATTTGGGGAAGTTTTCAACCATTATTTCTTCAAATATTTTTTATTGCTATAGTCTTCTCCTTCTGTTACCCCAATGATACAAATGTTAGACATAATGTTATTGTACCAAAGGTCTCTGAGGCTCTATTCATTTTTTTTTCCCAAAACTAGCTTCCATCTGTTGGCTGGACAACAGACAGATAGGGTAAGTTTTATTGATCTCTCTTCAACTTCATTGATTCTTCCCTCTGTCATTTCCATTATTAAGCTCATTTGGTGTACTTAATATGGTGATTTATTTTTCAGTTCTATAATTTTCATTTTTTAATATCTTTTTTTTGGCTGAGATTTTCTAATTTTTTGTTTGTTTCAGGAGTGTTTGCATTATTTATTAAAGCATTTTTCTGATGGCTGCTTCAAAATCTTTGGCAAATAATTCCAACATCTTAGTCTTCCCAATGTCGGTGTGTTATTTTTTCACTGATGTTCCAATTCTCCTGGTTCTTGGCATGACAAGTCACTTTTTATTGTATCTGAGACATTTGAGCAATTACAAGACTGCATCCTGCATTTACATTTAGCAGGCACTAACCCTATTTAGATTAAGCATGCAGATCCTGGGCTAATTTGTGGACTATATGATTATATCCAGAGCCCATGCAATGCTAGTCTGGTCTTCTTCATTTGTGTTACCTAGAGGTCACTCTGAATACCTAGGTGGCATTTCATACTGTAGTTTATTTTTTTCAAACTTTTTGGAACATTAATTCTAGTCAGATTCATGTATGTATTGGTCAGGATTTTGCTCAAGATCTCCTATATGAATCTCTTTCTCTAGCTCTCTCTTCTTCAAGATCCTCCCCACTATCTAGTGGAGAGGTTGAGGGTTGTCACCTACCACTGCTGAGCCCAGGGCAGGGGTGACAGTTCAGACTTCCCATCTGGTATCCACTGACGACATACCACTAGTGAAGGAGCCAAATGCCCCAGAAACAATTTGCTATCTGTATTTTAAGCCACACACTTAAAGGCTCAACAACCTCCATTTATTACCTCACACTTCTGTAAGTCAGAAGTCCAGGTCAGCTCAATTAGATTCTCTGCTCAGGGTCTCACAAGGCTAATATCAAGAATCCAACCAGGCTGGACTCTTATTTAGAGACTTAGGAGGACAATCTTCTTCCAAGCTCTTTCAGGTTGTTGGCAGAATCCAATTTTTGCAGCAGTGGGTCTGAGGTCTCCATTTCCTTGCTGGCTGCCAGCCAAGGTTTGCTCTCTGCTCCAATAAAGTGGTCTATATTCCTTCTCACATGACAACTCCACCTTCAAAGTCACAACTTCTCCTCAAGTTTTCCATCTTTCTGATTCCTCATCTTTCACTTGACAGAGAAATCTCTCTGCTTCTAATGGCTCAAGTGCTATAGTTAGGCCCACTTGGATCCTTCTCCTTTGGCACCATATAACATAACACAACTACTAGAATGATTGTTGTTGTTCAGTCGCTAAGTCATGCCCGACTCTTTGTGACCCCATGAACTGCAGCACACCAGACTTCCCTGTCTTTCACTACTGGGATGATAGCTCATCACATTCATGGGTTCTGGAGATTCAGGAGTGGAATCTTGGGGATCATTCCCAGAAATTCTGCCCACCTTACTACCACTGGGCAGAAGACAGTGTTTAGTTCAGGGCTTAGTAGTCCAGAGTGTTTGCAATTAGAACGTATTAATTCTAATGGGCTCACATAGAGCATTGTTTGCATATTTCTATGTTGTTTTTGTATTTGTAGTACACTTTTTAAAAAAACAATTTCCAGCATGATTATGTTTCTTTATGTATTCATAAAGGTACTTTAGAAATAACAGTATTTTCAAATGTAGAACTTCAGCTTACAGGTAACCAAGTCATGGGCTTGAGAAAAGATACTAAAGAGAATGATACAATCAGTCCCATTGTACAAAAGGAGTGCCCAAGCTTTTTCAGGCAGCAAATCACCTGAACTTTAAAAAATATTCCAAGGCTCCTATAACAACTGCTGCCCACTCCAAACTTCTGACAATACAGTGTGCCTGGAGCAATGCCAGACTGGAGACTGACTGGCTTCCAGTCCTGTATGGGACCCCCACAGTTCCCAAGTTTAAGTGTCCAGTAATGATCACAGAAATATCTTACATGGTTTAGGTTCTGATCGGTTAGAAAACTAGGGGTTGAAACACATGATTTCAAAGTTCCTTTCCAACCTCAAATTCGATAATCCTGTCATTAAGAAAATAAGACTCCATTATGCATAATCACCAAGATCAACCAGGTCAGGGGACTGCTCTCCCTGAGTCACAAGACACCCCTCCACACACACACACACTTCCTGTGCTGCAACAGTGACAAAGGCTGAGGAATATGCCAACTGGTGTGGCTTTTACTGGTAACACATTTGTCTTCAATTACTCCAGACCCTTCCTGGAGTACTATTTCTCATAACAGCATCTAACAGGCTCCAGTTGTCAGTTTTAAGATTTTGTTCTCTAAAAGAAAACTATATGTTGAAAGTTTCAAGAAAAATCTGAGTTGGAACTGGTTGTGTGCAAGGACTCCATGGATGGGGAACAACTAGATAGTCACACATCTGGGTTATTTACCATTCTTAGAAAAAGACAACAAAGCTCCTTCTGAAAAGCATACCCTGAACACCGCAAAATGACAAGCTTCTTTACAAATGAGTAAAATGAAATATTTTCCCGAATTGCCTTACTTTCAGAATTCATAGGAAAAGAGAGTACCAGCCCAGAAATCCAGGCAAAGGTGGTTCTTTTGAGCTGAAATAGCTGATTTCTTAAGAGAATCATTTAAAATGCAGAAAGCAAGTTCACAACCACAATTCTGAATATAGAATAGCAACCTGGAAACCTTTACTTGATGTCACTTGTTGTAAAGTAACTTTGTAATTTTTTAAACTCAAGAATGGCAGAGTAACTGAGAGGTTTCTCTCAGAGTGGTACAAATGTGCATGTCCCTGGACACTCAGGGAAGGCAGGATGCAGTGGGTAATAATGGTGAGGGGTTTAATCCCACCGGGATAACTCAGACACCCAGATAAGGCTGCCTGCTTGAGTTCAGGTTCCAAAGTTCTCTACTCCTCACTAGCTTGGAAGTCTTTTAACGTTAAGATGCCTCAGTTATCTCTTCTAAAAAATGGGCATGATTAAAAAAAAAAACTGGTACCTATGTCATAGAGTGGTGTTAAGAATTTAATGAGATATAAAGCATGTAAAGGACTGGGATTTTGTTTAAAGTATCTTTAATATTAATTTCTCATTTTGATATTAATTTCTCATTTAAATGCTTTCTTCTCTGCAATCACCCTCTGTGTTTTTTCAGTCTTTTAACTTTATTGAGGCTTTCAATGGCTAAGTCAAAGATCTCTCTTGGTAAATGTCACATTGCACTTGAAAATATGTGGGTTATTTTCAAAATCTTTTGATATTGATTTCTAACATAATTCCACAGTGATAAGAGAACAGACTCTGTATGATTTCAATACCTTTAGACCATGAAATTTTTGCACCTTGTTTTATGTCCCTGGATATGTTCCAGTGTCTCCTAGTTTATAGTCTATGGGAACTTGAATAGAATTTGTATCCTACTGTTGTGTGAAAATTGTATAAATCTTAATTATATGTTGAATTGGTTCATAGTGCTTTTCAGGTCTACTATATTCTACTTCTCTGTATATTCATTCTATTAATTTTTGAGAGTTTGATATTGAAACTCCAACTAAAAATCTTAATTTATCTACTTAAAAAAATAATTGTAATATATAGTGGAACTATATGTAACTTTGTTCTGTATTTTCCAAATCTCCTGTAAATGTGTTATCATACTTTCATAATTTAAAAAAAATTAAAATAAAAAAAGCATGTAAAGGGCTTAGCCTCCTTCCTGCTTGGTGTAAGTGTTCAATAAATTTTAGTCCTTGTATGCAGATAGACATGGGAAAGATTATATACACAGAGTCAGGCAGCCAGTGAGCGTGAAAGAGAAGATAGTCATTATTATTCCATAAAGTAACCCAGCAATCAGGGCCAAAAGATAACTGTAGGTTCATTTAGCATGTTGCAACAGAGCCGTCTGATGAATCTAGTCAAACCTTCTCAAGTGGCATTTTAATCAGGCCCATCTTTTCAGAACAGTGTCTAACATATGCTCTCCGGAGTACAGAATGACCAAAGGCCAGGTAACAGGAGCTAACACTGTCCTCCTGAGGAAGAAGCTTCCTAGTATTTCATTGTTTCATTTCACGTATATCCTTTGTGCTCACAGTCTCTGGTCCTGGCCCATTGCAGATGCCCAGTAAAGGGTCCTTGAGGAGTATGGCAGATCCCCCACACCCGAGGACACACCATGATACATCATGAGCAGGAGGAGGCTGTGCACGCTAGGAAACACATCTGGAAAATTCCTGCCACCTTTCTAAGAGAGATGAGTACCTTGAAGACAATATTCTAGAGACCTCACAAAATCAATGGCCCTTGGGGTGAAAAAGAAAAATGTGATCAAAGAGATCTACTTCAGGGTTTCTGAGTATAGAATAGCAACTTGGAAATCTCTCCTTTATGCCACTTGTTGAAGTAAATGTATGTGTTTTCTGAAATCAAGACAAGCAGAGTAAATATGAGCTTTGCCTCAGACTGGTGTAAATGTACAAAAGCCTCACCTTCCACCTCATGGATGAAAAAAAAAAAAAACCATGTTCACCAACCACTTCACCCAAGTACAAAAAAGACTCTGGATATGCCAGAGAGAGATCTGAAACACCTAGCAGATGAAAGCTGGGGCAACGGGAAACTGAGCTGAAAACTGTTACACTCAGCATAAGACCTGCAGCTACAAGTAAACACACCTCAGCCTTTGACAGAAGGGCCTGCGGCTGCGGCAGCATGTGCATCTAGCTCACACATCCACTGACAGGCAGGGAGAGTGCACACTTCCTCACACACGCACACAGCAACTTAAGAGATCAACAAGCATGTTCTTTTAAACCCTGCTGCAGCTTCCTGCTTTCTACTTGAGAGCCTGGATTCCATTGCCCTTCACCTAAGGTCACCCCCTGAAGCAAGCCAACCCTGCTTGGCAATCCAAGCCATGGGTTCAAGGCCTCTGTCTTTTGAGAGTCCTTTGGCCAGCTGTGAAAAAATGTCTGTCTGTGGATACACGTCAGGAGAATTCAGGAAAAGGCTGCTAAGACGATCTTTGCTGGACTCAAATCCACTGTTGTCTGGCTCTGATTCAAGGTTCCAGAAAGGGGGACACTGGTCAGTAAATCCAACATGGGGGAAATGAACCCCTATGAAAGAGCCCACATCTGCCTCTCATGGGTGGCTATCTTTCTCTTCCATTTCAGGTCTCAGGAGGGCAGCTGTATTTCAATAAAAAATTTTAAAAAATTAAAAAAAAATAAAAATTAAAAAATAAAAATAAATAAATAACTATTGGGATTTCATACATGTCTCCTACTATTATATCTCATATTACAGTCTATTGTGGTCTGTGCAGACAAAATATCCAAAACTTGGAAATGAAACCAAAAATGATCATTGTGTGAACTTTTAATGTCATGCTGATGTATTTTCTAATAAGCGTGACCCTGCCAAAGGGGTTATCTTATTCTTTCTGAAAATACATCCTAAATTAACTCACACTTTATTAGGGTATTTTACAATTCTATAAAATTCCTGGGGTAACATAGAAAAACAGTAAGATACGCCATTTTCTTTTTTTCTTTTCTGATAGATGATAACCCCGGAGGTTAAGATTTTATTGTTCTCTTCAGGTATACACTGCTCTATTTAAAATGGATAACCAGCAAGGACCTACTGTATATCACAGGGAACTCTGCTCAATGTTATGTGGCAGCCTGGATGGGAGGGGAGTTTGGGGGAGAATGGATACATGTATATGTATGGCTGAGTCCCTTCACTGTTCACCTGAAACTATCACAACATTGTTAATCGGCTATACCCTGATCCAAAATTAAAATGTTTAAACAAACAAACAGAAAAAGATTTTACTGTCCTCTAAGACATGGGTTTCCCTGGTGGCTCAGCAGTAAAGAAGCCTGCCAATGCAGAAGTCGTGGATTCGATCCTTGGGTCAGGAAGATCCCCTGGCAGAGGGCATGGCAACCCACTCTAGTATTCTTGCCTGTGAAATGCTATGGGCAAAGGAGCTTGACAGGCTACAGTCCATAGGGTTGCAGGAGTCGGATACAACTGAGTGACTAAACAACAAAAAATGCATGAACCCACTTTGATCTTTTTTTAATTTTATTGAAGTATAGTAGATTTATAATGTTGTTTTTGCTTTGATTTTCTTTGAATATTCCTTTTCCCATGGACTTTTTAGTCAGTTCCCCACATCCTCACAGAATCAGTTTTGTTATTGTGCTAGTTCTTTTGTTAAATGAGTTCAATAAAACTTTTGACACATGCTCTCTATTGGCATGTTTTTGATAATCTAAGAAGGAGTTTTTGATAGTTCATGGACCCAACAATCAAATTGTCCCTGGGAGATTGAGTTCTGTGCTTAAGGACCCCTCAGCAGTCAAACTCAAAAGGTTAACTATGTGAAGACCACCAGACTCAGGCACAAATGAGGCCCCAGCACAGGTGGGATCCCCCCTCATATGGGCCACAGATTTAAACAGAATAACAAATATGTTGAAAGTGAGGGAGGGCAGCAATTCCACTCCTACATGTATATACATAAGAGAAATGAGTGCCTGTCTCCACAAAACACTCAAACTGGAAACAACCGAATGTGCATGTATAAGAAAATGGATTAAAAAAAAAGAAAATGGATAAACAAGTTACAGCATACTCATAAAATGGGATACCACACAGCAAGAACACAACATTTGTTGTGTGAAAGTAGCCATATATACAAGAGTACATACTACATGACTATTTATATGAAATTCAAGTATAGGCAAAACTAATCTATGATGACAGATTACTTATGAGAAGGGGAATGACTGGGAAATGGCATGATGGAACTTTCTAGACAGAGAAATAAAATTCATCTGGATGATGGTTACAGAGGCATGCGCTTAGATAAAAAATATCAAACTGTACAATTATGACAGCATTTTAGTCTATGTAAACTGCACCTTGAAAAATGAATAAAATTTTTTAAAAGAGAAGGGACCAAGAAAAAATGTACTCTAAAAGAAGTGGGTGAGGAGAGAGGTAGGGGGAAGAAAGGGAAGAGGGATTCTAAAAGATTCTTCTTTCACATGTATAGTAAATCAACTAAATAAGAACTAACTAAATAAAAGAAAAAGAGGAACAAACCCAAAAGGCCACAGGGCCTGGTTGGGTACATTGATGAGCACCAAGAAAGAGCCCAAGAGTTGCAGAAGCCCAGATAACTTTGTGTTTTGTTTTGTTTTTAATTTTATCATTGCAAACCAGGAATCTTCTTAATGCTGGAGTGGTCAACTGCCAGGTATTTTTCCTTGAAGAAATTGAGACAATACAGAGTTGAGGGTGGATACTGAATCCCCACACTTTAGGGGAGCAGGTTCAACTGGGACACTAATTAAGGATCTGATAAATGAATCAAGAAAACGCTTAAGATAAGCTCTCCGATGATGGTCACATTGGCATAAGGCACACAACTAAACAGTGAGATAACATGAGATTACTCAATTCTCTCTGGGGAAAAATGATTCTTAAGCTAAATAAGGCATGTGTAAACCTACTTTCAAAACTGTGAACTTATGCCAATATGATTATTACTACCTAAAGATGTATTTTCAGCTTCCAGAACTCTCTATGGCAGTGTTCTTTATTGTTCAGCTCTGCTGCATCCACCTACTGGATTTTCAATAATAGGCCTAAAACATTCCCAGTGGGTGAAGACTTGAAAATAGAATCAGCCATCTGAAAGAAGAGAAGTTTCTTTTTCTGCCAAATGTAACAGCCACAAGTGGTGCAGCCCCAGCCGTTCCTGCCACATCCTCTCTGGCACAGGTAGAGCAAGCACCTCCCAAGCATGCGGCTTCCCCTCCCTGGAGGTGCTCAAGCCAAGGCGAGACAAGTGTCAGGCAAAGGCAGGGGCTTTCAGGCCAAGGCCAGGGGAGAGAGTCCCTTCCTCCACCAGTAGCAGGGACAGCAGTAGGTGTTGGTAGGTGGCCGGCCACATGCTAAGTGACTTTGGCACATGGTCTCCTTGAATCCTCAGAGGGCCCTGATGGGGTGGTCGGGCTCGGGAGGGAGGGAAAAAACAGATGGCACACTCGAATTAGGTAATCTGCGATGGGAGGCATAAAGAGACTTTTACAAAGTAGGTGAAGGAGAGAGACACTCTGAGGCAGGAGCTGAGGGCTAGAAACAAAGGAGCCCCAGGTCTGCTGAGATGATGCAGGGAAAGGAATGTAGAAAAACGATCTGGTGGGAGCAGCCACCATCTTGCAGAGGGACACGGCCAAACACAGGCCAGCCTGGGGCAGGGAGCCAGGGGGATAAGTCCTGATGTCACTGGCCTCCCCTCTGCCTCAGACATCTCCCACCAGCTTCCCCTTGAGACAAAGCCTGCGGGCCATGCTGGCCTGGCCCAAGGCCCAGCAGGTGGAGGGAGGCAGACAGAGGCCCTGGCAGGGGAGCAGGATCTCAGTGACGAGCTCCTGCTCCCCAGCACCCCTGGGGCTCTTCTTGAGCATGCCCTCCCTGCCCTGGTGCCCGCCAGCTTCCACAAACACTTAACGATGCCCCACTATCCCTGAGCAAAGGCTAAGTTCAAAGTTTCTGAGTCTGTAGATTACTGGTTTGGAATAAGCCAAGGACACAGTAAGGGGCTTCCCCGGTAGCTCAGATGGTAAAGAATTGGCCTACAATGACCCAGAAGACCCAGGTTCCATCCCTGGGTTGGGAAGATCCCCTGGAAAAGGGAGTGGCTACCCACTCCAATATTTTTGTCTGGAGAATCCCATGGACAGACAAGCCTGGTGGGCTACAGTTCATAGGGTCACAAAGAGTCGGGCATGACTGAGCAACTAAAAGAAAGAAAGAACACAGTAAAGGCTCTGAAAACAGGGCCCACCTTCTAAACTAGACCTGGAGTCCCTCCTTCCCCTGGTCCTCCCCTCCTTCCCATGGTTCTACTCTGTCACTCCTTCCTCCTCCATCTTCATGCCAAGCTTTGTCTCTTTTATCCAGAAAAGTTCTCCTTCCAACTCAGAATCTGGCTCAACACCAAGGATGGTCTTTTCCCCAAAATTGGGGTTTAGCTGGGAAGGGCAAAAGAATTCACCCTCGTTCACTCATCAATAGACTCAATCCCTGGGACCCAGATGTGAAGCTGTTCTCCTCTTAAAATGGGAGAGAGAAGGCTGCCAGGTCCAACCATAGTCCAAGAAAAAAAGTCTATCCTCCCACCACTGTTCAGAGCAAGCAAGGTTTATCAGCCTGGAACCCACCAAACTCTCCCCAGCTTTCTGCACACCAAGGAGAAAGAGCACAAGAGAGGTTAGTAGGATCCTCTGGGGCAAGATCTTGAAGAAAGATGAAACTGGGTTTCCATTTGTTCTACACTGGGTGGGGATGGGGGTGGGGGTTACTGATAGAGGGCCCAGGGGGTGAAGCCTGGAGTACCTCACTGTTCTTCTTCAACAACTCCTCCCATGTCACTCACGTGGCCCTTTGATGGGGACACCTGCTTCTCTGGGCTTAGCATCCCCCACACCACCTGCCTCCCGATGGCCCCAGGTCTCAGGCATGGTCTGGTGCCACCGGAACTACAGCAGGGGCCCTGGGGACTCCTGCACGCCACCCTCCCTACCAAGAACAGGCCTGTCTAGCCCAGCACTGGGGGGGAAGGTTATGGTCCAAGGACTTTTTAGACCTACGTGGTATTTCCCACTGGGATCAGCCCATAGGTGATCCGTTTTTACATTTAATTCCAACTATTATTTACAATTGCATGGTATGAAATTTCTCAACATGACTGAGTTATTCAATACATTTTTGTAATTAACCCTTCGGCCAAGGCCATCATTTTCAAAACCTTACTGGAAAAAAAAAAAAGATTTTACTCAATGCTTCAAGACCACAAAGGGGGAAAGGAAAATAATATTGTTCCTATCAAAACAGCAATATGATGTAAAGATGGAAACATGGCACAATTGGAATTCTGCATTTAGTTTGCTACCTGATTTAAATGTTCAAAACTGAGTTTCACCTTCATTTCGGATGGGATAGAAAAGGGCAAGAGTCTTTGAAACTATCAAAGCATACACACAATCAAAAGTAAAACAAGTAAAGCAAGTGGACAAACTTTACATTTTCTAGCATTGTCTAAGTGATACACAGTTTGGAAAGTGAACATCCTGGGCCTTAAAGGAAGTGAACTGAAAACAAGTATCCCCTGATATCAAGGGCCAAGCTCTACAGTGCTCTTCTTGACAGCACCGTGAGATGTCAAGCTGTCAACTCCTCCCCTGGGAGGGTCCCAGGAAATTCCTCCTCAAATGCCCCCACACCTTTGGCCAGTAGAACCCACATAGGAGACAGGAAAAGGGGTTTTCGCTTTGTACTCACTCTTACAAAGTTGTCAGGGAACAAACCTCTCCTGCCATTGATCTGTCCCTCCCACCAGCCTCCATCCTCCTTCCTGATGTTGGTGATGATCTCACCCACGGTGATCGTCAGCTCATCGTCGTGCTGGGCCTGGTAGTCAAACTCCACTATGGCCTCCACTGGAAGGAACAGGGACCAAAAAAGAAGAAGAGCACTTTAGATCGGATGTTGGAAAAATCCGAAGCTGGCAGCACTGGACAGTCAGGAAAGTCCTATTGAAGGGGCTTCCCCTCTACCAGTACTTAAAATAACAGGGCCACCCACAGCAGCCCGACTTTGGTTAACCTGAGGCCTGTAGCACAGAAGCCACAAAGTGCTGGTCCGTGGTCAGGCGCCAGCAGAGTGGCCTACAGGTCTCAGGACCAGCGGGGGCTTCCGAGGGGAAACCGCACAATGACAGAAGAATGACACCTTGTGCACCACCCTGCCCCCAGACGCAGCCCAGCACCATTCCCCCAGGCACAGAGACTGCCGACCACGACAGGTGCCAGTCTGGCTCTCAGGTGCCCTCTCTCTCATCAAGACTAGGTGAGGCTAACCTCCCAGCCCGAGCTGTGCAAAATGTGGGTGATGAGCATGCCCATGCTACAGAGATAATGCCTGCCTCTCACCAATAAGAAGATGGCTGCTTAGGCAGCAATACCATTTGCAACTGTTCTCCCGGCCCACGGTGATTTTGTACACACAGTAATAAGTGGAGGCAAAAAAATGAGGCAGAGAGGTCTTCTGGTACCCATGCAAATTAACAGAGCCAATCAACCCAGAGGTTGACTAATTTATCCACACAGACTAAACAGTTCATCTGCTCTTCAGGGTTCACCTCATGCCCATCTCAATCTCTTGTCCTTTTCCTTTTTTACTTGCAGCTTGATCTGAATGAATGAATAAATGGATGGATAGACAGATGAACAAAGGGTGAATGAATAAATACAAGGGTAGTAAAAATTAGGTGAAATCACAAGTGCTGAATTAGCAACTTAGAAATTACAGTAAAAGAATAGAAGAGGGACTTCTCTGGTGGTTCACTGGCTAAGACTCTACACTCCCAATGCAGGGGGCCTAGACTCTAGCCCTGGTCAGGGAACTAGAGCCCGCATGCTGCAACTAAGACCCAGCATAGCCAAATAAATAAATAAAAATCATTTTTTTAAAAAAGAGTGGAACATATGTACACCTATGGCTGATTCATGTTGATGTTTGACAGAAAACAACAAAATTCTGTAAAGCAATTATCCTTCAATTAAAAAAATAAATAAATTTTTTAAAAAAAAGAATGGAAAAGTTAAATGAGCTCTATAAGGAACCCATATATAAAAATGAACTCAAAATGGATCATTGGTCTAAATGTAAGAACTAAAACCGTAACATTTTTATAAGAAAGCACAGGAGAAAATCTTAGTGATCTTGGGTTTGGCAAAGATTTCTTCAATAGAATACCAAAAAAAGTGCAAATGACTTTTACAAATTTAATATACAGGGGTAGGTTTTCCAGGAAAAAGGCTGGTAGGTGAATGTGCCCCCTGTCAAATACATTTTGCATATATATCCATTGGGGATAAATTCCTAAAGTGTTTCCAGATGAAACAACCCTATCTACCCAGACTGGTGTGCTCATCTCGTCCACTTGTAATGTCAGCTAACCCAGACAGTTCATAAGCAACTCAAAGTAGAATTTCCTTTCCTAGATTATTTTTTCATTCCAAAATTAGCTGGCTGACTGTGCTGTCATAAATCTGCCCAGGCTGAAGTTGAGTTGTGAACCATTTTCATCACTTATCAACAGAAAGGAAAAGTGTAAGAGCATAAACAAGGCAACCTTTTCAGATTTCTCCTGGTTCCTGACAAATACAAAGACAGAAACACTCCAATTTTCTTGTATCATATGCTCACGCCAGCAGTTAAAACGAACCATCATAACAATCAGAACCAGGTCGATCAAAGAGCAGCTTTCTTCAAATTACCTAGACAAGGATCTATTGAAGCTCTGCTATCAGAACTGAGATTACAGTAACCACTGTTTATGTGCCAGACACTTTTCCTGCATTATCTCACTTAATCCTCTGAATGCCCATCTTTCCCAATTAAAGAACCTGAAGCTTAGCAAAGTAGTTAAGCTTATTTTCTGAGCCAGTGCTCTCCAAACTGAGATGCACTCACTACTTGAGGAATTAGTTGACAAGATGAAAAAAAAATGAGTTCATTCATTTTAATTTTAAAAAGAGAGAAATTCAACATCTCTAACATTCCATTTGCAGAATGACACTGGCTCCTTCATCCAGCCTCTAGGTCAGGCAGTCAGGGATGCTCCAAGGGCACAAAGCAGCCTGCAGGACAGCTATGTCCCTTGACAAGAGTGGCTGCCAGAGTCAGCACCAGCTTTCAGCTTCATGGGGCACCCCACAGTTCTGAGAGGCCTCGTGGTAGAGCCTCTTTATGACTATTAGCCCTTTTAACTAAAATCAGCCTCACTAAATGGATGAGAGACTTGAGAAGATTTTGTAAAGAAAATAAGGGTTGGAGATAATATTTAACACACGACCATGTCAACAAAAAAACATGGCGGTGTTGCCACTTCAGTCCCTAGATGGGAGCTCTTTGTCCACCATGTTGGGAGGCAAACACAAGTACCAGCCAATCAGCGCAACACACTCTGAGTTATAGTGACAATTTGTAATTCAGGTTTTCTCCCATTCTTGATACAGGTTTAAGTTACCTAATTATAATATGGAACTATTGGAATTAGCAAGTTATTTAAAACGATGTACCTGAGCCACGAGGAAAAATGTCTTCACTTTTCACCAATGTCTAAAATCATACAATAGTCAGTCTTATGTTTTCCAAAAGCTCATTAAACCTAATAATAAATGTTTAGAAGCTTTTTGGGGGTTTTCTTAATCAATAAGTACAGCAATATATTTATACATAATCTATAAATAAATACATATATGGAGAGAGTAATTTTTTAAATAACAGGTATTATTCTTTTTCACAAGAATAGGATTGGAACACTGACCTAGGCTCTGCAAGGCTGATCCTATTGCAGTACTTAGAGATGAAAACTCAGTTTTTTTTCTTTAATTTTTTGATGTAAATCATTTTTAAAGTCTTTATTGAATTTATTACAATATTGCTTCTGTTTTATGTTTTGGGTTTTTTGGCTGTGAGGCATGTGGGATCTTAGCTCCCCAACCAGGGATCAAACCCACACCCTCTGCATTGGAAGGCAAAGTCTTAACCACTGGACCACCAGGGAAGTTCCCACTCATAGCTTTTCTGACAGGGACAGAATATAGCCCAAAGCAGAGCTGGGGGGAAGCAATGCATGGGACCTGCCTGACAGAGAAGGGGAAGGAAGCTGCTCAAGGGTCCATCTTGATGCTAAATTGAAATGATGTGTATTTTGGGGAACTCAGAACCCCATCAACTTGGAGAACACAACTGTGCTGCTTCTTTCTTAAACAGCAAGTCTCATTTTCTGCCTTTTCCACACTGGCTTTATCAAGGTGAAGCTGGAAGAGGACAAAGGGATCTGCTTCAAGAAGATGAGTCCAAAGAAATAAACAGCTGCTGCCTGTGTTGAAAACTGGAGAGAAGCAATAGCCTGGTTTGGCTTCCATCTCCTTCTTATGAGGAGTCCAAGAAGAACACAGCTTTACCAATGGCTGCTAGGAATAAGGCTGAGGGTGAGGACTGTGGGCTCAGGGATCTATAAAGCATAACAGTAATTTTTAAGTCTTCCCAACATCCTATTGAGCTGGTCTTTCCTGAGTTACCCTTCCTTTAAACCCCCAGACACTTAATCTCAAGCGCTCTGCCTTCTTTCTGGGCCCAACTGGACTCTGGCTGGCCCCTTTCTGGTTCATGTGGCCCCCAAGCCTCCCTGGGCTCTGGCACTGAGGCAATTTCATGCTGTGGTGGCTGCATGTGTGTCCTGTCCTCCCAGAAAGCCTCTAAATACCTTCTGGGCACAGATGTCCCTTAGTTTTGCCGTGGTCCCTATGAGCACCCATGACATACAGTAGGTACTCAATCAAGCTGTGAGAAACCAACGGCTCAGCTTGCATTTGCATTTTATAATGGCAGATAGTTCCCTGCCCAACAAAGATGCTACTAAAATGCCAAGTGTCAATCACATTTTTGCAAATTGAGTCAGATCTTCGGTGCACTAAGGGAGCTTGCTATTTAAAGGATCCTGTGGTTAATTCTTTTGTAACATGAATAATCACTTCCTGCTTTACCTTTCCTGTCAAGAAGAATTTTTACATATCAAGTTTCTCTAAGAGGAGGAAACCTATGTATGGCTTTGTTAAGAGCTCACAAAACATGTGGTTATGTCTCTCCTATCCCTTTTAAGGGCTCTTTCAATGTCCCTTGTAAAGCCTTTGAAAGGTTTAGAACTTTTGCTGTCCACTGAAGTGTCACTTGCCATATGTAACTACTGAATACTTGAAATGTGGTTCGCCCAAATTGAGATGTGCCATAAAATACACAGCAAGTGGCAAAAACTTATTAGAAAAAAAAGAATGCAAAAATCTCACTAATTTTTATATTGATTGTATGTTGAAATGATACCATTTTAGATGTGCTAGGTGAAATTATTCAATTTCATTTCAAGTATTATTCAAATAAAATTCACTTGTTTCTTTTCCTTTTCTGAATGTGGCCACTAGAATACTTAAAATCACATACGCAGCCAGTATTATATTTCTATCTTAGAGAGACAGTTTAGGATAATACTTGGCAGACAGGATCTCTAGATCTCACAAAGCACAAACACAGTCAAAATATGCACAGGAGCCCATGAGAAAGTCTGTGGCCCTAAAACCCATTTTCTTATCTTCAGGAAGCTGCCACTAGGAAAAAACCTGACCTAAGTTTTTTTTTGTTTGTTTGTTTGTTTTTAACAGTACCCTTTGGGAAACTACCTCTGGGCATAAGCACAAAATTAAAACATTAAGCTAAATAAAATATATCAGAGGTATAATTAGGCCAACAGTAAACAAAATCCCATGTTTAAAGACACCATAAATTATAAAACTTAAGGATGTCTCCCTGTCAGAAAATACCACTCTCCAGCTGCCTGCGGTGCCAAGAGCCAGCCTCCACACGTCTGCTAAAGCTACCATCGCTGCAAAAGCCAAATCTACAGTTAACCTGAGTGCACAGAAAGACAGAAGCAGTGCCAGAGGAGATAAGAGATCTGCTTCGAAATGCAAAACCTCCCCATCTCCGCCTTCAAACCTGCTGGGATGTCTCCTCCCCCCAAAGATGAAATGGGTGGTTTTTAACTGTCGGTTGGCTAAGCCAGCTGCCAAGCAGCTTCTCACGGCGACCAACTTCTCACGGTGGCGGTGGTGTTTCAGAGGCCCCGCACTGTGACCGGCCCCCCCCTACCTCTGAGCTTGATCTGGGTGCTAACCACGCCCTGCCAGCACTCAAGGGCAGCTGGCTCCAATCAGACAGCGAGCTCCCGCTGGGAAAAGCCCTGCTCCTTTTCAGGATTCCACCTCCCTTGCCCAGCATCAACTTGTGTTCCAGCCCTCTGACTGAAGAGAACAGATAAAAATCAAGAAGTACTTTTTCACCAAGAAAGTTTTCACCAAAAAAGATCACAACTGCCAGTCACTAGAGATAGAAAGAACACGAGTTATCATCTTGTCACACCCTTTTCTTAACTTTACAGATGAGGAACTGAGGCCTGGAATGTTCCATGACCAAGGCTTACAGAGCTAAATAATGGCAGCATCAAGACTAGGATTAAGCTCTCCTGCCTTACTGTCCAAGTGAGAGAAGGGAAAATCAAAAGTAAAAAAAGGGAGGGGAAAACTGAGACCAGTAAGGTACACACTTCCACAGCAAATGGCCTTTTTCTCTTTCTTTCTTTCACCTAAAGCATAGTTAACAGGATACCCGGAAAAAATTTCACCAGCCAGGAACATATGAGAACCTATGTTCAAATCTACAGAGACAGAAAACAGATGAGTGGTTGCCTAGGGCTGGAGTGGGAACCAGGCCTGACTGCAAATGGCTAGGAGACATCTTTAGTGGGGGACAGATATGTTCTAAAATTAAATTCTGGTGAGAGCTTCACAATGCTATGAATGTATTAAAATCAGTGAATTGTATACTTTAAAAGAGTAGAATTTAATACCTCAACATAGTTTTTAAAAAGACAGTCTGTGTAATGTGAGTTTTGGAATTTACGATGGCAGAGATTTGCTCATCAAGGTAGTTGCCTGTATGTGTCCCAAGGAGAAACCACTGCCCACCCAGGAAGGGGAAGCCATTTGGGGAACTTTCCCCTCCCCACGGAGATACCATCAGATGAGACCATCCGCCCACAGGCCAGCCCTGCCCTCTGCCAGCACAGGACTCAACTACCTCACACAGCAGCTGTGACAAAGGCTGGAACAGGCTGCAGCAGATCCCCCACCAGGGCCCCTCGATGAGGCGCGGACTCCGGGGCTGACTGGTTGCCATCCTTCCCAGACTTGAGCCTCCAGTTTTTTCTTCCACCCTATAAACCAGCCCATGGCCTTCCAGTAAACCCTCTTCCCTATTTTAGTGAAAGGAGAATTGGTTTCTGTTGCTTTCAGCCAGAGAACCCTAATGGGTACACTCAAGCATCAACTTTTTTTTAAACTTTTTTGCTGCCCCAAGCAGCATGTGAGATAGTCCTTGAGCTGAGATCAAACCTGTGCCCCCTGCAGTGGAAGTGTGGAGTCTTAACCACTGGACCACCAGGGAAGTCCAAGCATCAACTTTTTAATAAACAGACTCTTCCCAACACAAGTGTGCATAAGGCCTGGTTCTCATCAGCTCATGTTTTCCTCGGCAAAATCTGGGCTGAGGGTTTGGGGACCCGCACTTCCCAGGTGAGGACCTCAGGCAGCGCAGGGACTTTCAAGTCCAACAAAGCTGACCTTGACACCAGCCATGTTTTCCTTCAGTGTCTTTACAAACACAGCACTAAGGGGCACCAGGCCAACAAGGGGGTCATGCCTAAGGCTTGAAACTTACAAATTGAGCACTAGCTCCCCCAAGGAAGAGATGCTCAGAACAAAGACCTCAGTGAACCAAGAGCCACTGGGCTTGAACTCTCTCCCCAGGTAGCAGGCAGTGAACCATTGTCTACAGCAGCTAGTAGCAACTCCCAGAACTGGGCATCAGCAGGGAAGTGGTAAAGAGATGAGATGACTGGTAAAGTGAAGATGAGAAAGAAGAAACCCAGGTGGGAGAGATAAACAAAGGGCCACCACCGGCTTCCTCAGACAGCCTTGAGGACACCTGTCACGCAGCTTTCTAAGATGGCCCGAGGAACCCTAGCCTCCCAGCCCATCTCCCTGCTCTTGTCACCTCTGCCTAAGCATCTTTACAGAGGATGTGAGGAAGAGGGGAAAAAGCACAGGATTTGGAGCCTGGGATGCCCAGGGGTGAATTCCAGCTTGGACATGCAGTGGCTGTGTGACTTGAGGCCAGATACCTTACTTGAGTTCATTTCCTTTGTGCTTAAAACTGAGAGATGATCTACCCACCGGATCCTGTGAGGTGGAGGGACAATGCCTGTTAACTCCTGTGCACAGAAGCTGTTCCATGAACGACAGCCACTAGTCCTATGGGCCCTGATGCTGTGAGGGTTTCCTGGGCCCATCTTCCCGGTCTGCCCCCTGGAATGGGAGCCCTTAAAGGACAGATCTGACCATCCCCTCCCCTCATCTGGTCTCTGGCACACAGTATGTGCTCAACAAATGTTGATGATCAAGTACGTCTGGAGAAAGTGTCACCCCTAAATCAGAGCTTATCACTCAGCACAATGAAACTCAGTTGCCACTGGGAGCCTAGTTGTTAGGCCAGAAGGCTGGAAAAAGTCAAAAATCAGGATGACTGGACAGTCACAAAACAACAGTGCACTGAGCCGAGCCTCTCAAGTGCACTGGGATCAACCTTGACTCCATGCTCTCCCCTGTCATGACAGGACCACTGCCCCTGACAGTAGAGGGGCACTGAATTCCAGCTGAGAATGGGGTACAGGGCCATTCCCTCAATGGGGAAGCGCTTCACAAAGCCAGGGGTTAAGTTCCTTGCAGCCTGCATTAGGAAGCCTTCACCTCACCAGGGCCTCAACCAAGAAGCTAAGAACAATGAGTTATTAAACACTTCCCGACTAAAATTAACCCTTGCAAACCTCATGCACAGCTCTCTTAAGAACATGCATTTGACAGATGGGATAAGAATACCTTAGACAGAAAAAGCCTCTTTAAATGAAAAAGGAAACAGAGAGAAAGTATGCAGATGGTTTTGCAGGTTAAAAAAAAGACACTAAATTGTTAGATGGTAAATACTAACTTAAGAAAGCTGAATTGCACCATACAAAATGTGTATTTGGTTGGGGGGTAGTCAGACAATTGACCTGCAAGTAAAAAAAAAGGACACTAAATACAATTGATTAGAGTTAGATAAGCCTGTACAAAGAAGGATTCTGTGTAATAATTATGGAGGGGAAAATAAACTGCATCTTAGAGCACAAATTTAGTAAAAAGTCAGTTAAGTCAAAATGACTTAGTCACCTAAAACAGAACCTTTTTTTAAGTAAAAGAGAGAAAGCGCATAAATATTGCTCTACACAATATTTACAAAGTTTTAAGTAATAAAATGGCATGAGGATAAGTAGAAATGGTATTTTTCCCTGGACTTTATAATGACAGCCTGGTTCTCAGACTCAAAGGAGACTCGAAGCTAGGTGCCTGATTAGAGGGTGATCCCCTATGCTTCTCGGTGAAAAAATCCAAAAAGTTTGAGGCCAACCAAAATGTAAAAGAAAAGAACAAATGGTCAGATGTCTGCTTCTACTATGTATTAATTTAATTAGAGATTCTGTAAAATAAAATAATTAGAAAATATCGCTTTTCCCCCAACACCCAGTCATTTCAGGAACCAATTTTACTCAACAGATACTACATAGATGGCTGAAACACCATTATGGATAAGATATCTAAAAGGTTTGCTTAAAACTTCTTTATTAAAAATGAATTCATAGAACCCTGTTGTGAAAGATTCTCTGTAAGGACTATAAAAGAATACACGATGGGACAGACAGGAAGCTGGCTTTAGAGTTGGACACGTGTGAAAGAAGAAAGGCAGAAGCCTTTCCGCTGATGTCAGTGTAGCTAAGCTGAATCAGCTTTAAGAGGCAAGAATGTTTAGAAGAGTGGAGAACAAGGTCAAAAGGAGGGAAGTGAAGAAGATTCCAGAGAAAAACATAGTCAGTGTGGTTGGGGGTGGGGGTGGGGGGAGTGGGCACAAGGACTGAGTCACTGCCTGGCCCTCTGTTAACAAGAAATGCCCTGTCTGGGAAGGGAGAAAGTAGAGAGGTGACAGGAAACCACAGACAGTCTTTTTGCTTCCCTTCCCAGCAGATTTAGTGCCCCTTTTCAGGCTTTTATACCCCAGGTATCATAATCCTGCTAAAGTGTGAACCCCTGAAAGGCAGAAGAGAAGTGTAAAGCTGAAGCTGTGTGTCTTCTAAAAGAAAAGTCACACTGCACAATGCATCTTCCTGCCTCAAGCGCTGAGCTGAGTGCCCTGCCAGGCACTCAAGAAATGCTTGTTGTTGAGGGGAGAAATTTACCAGGATGATTTTGTCAAGAAGCTGAGAATCCAAGAACATGGGATCTGAGACACAGGGCTGAGAGCAGAAAATAACAGCACAACAGCAGCTCTTCAAAGCAATCAAGAGTTTCAAACTGTCAGAAGCATAACTACTTTGAACTCCCCAACAGCCAAACGGGATATAACATCTAGAGCATTTATAACACCATAACATGTAGGTTACTCAGGCTGTTGCATCTCATGGTTTCATACATGATGTTACACAATAATTCTGAGTCTATCAACAGTAACTACCAACAGTTTTCAAATCTTTTTGATTGGCATGTTTAATAGCAGGGCAACAATTTGAACTTAAAATTGCTAGTCAAGTATCCACTCCATGAATATTCTTAACCAACTAAATTATACTTTGTCACAGTATCAGAAAACCACTTGGTAAGTATGCATCTAGACAGATTAACAAAAAACGGAAGTAGAGCTAAAACCCAACATTTATCTTTCCTTTGAAGGTTATAAATTAAAGCTGGACAAACAAAATAATACCTAAATAAACTGGACTGAGGTTTAAAACTATGGAAACCTTTTCTAAAACTGAAACATGAGGTTCATAAAAATTAAAAAAACTAAAAGGATCAACAGCCCCATATCAACAGACTTCTAGGATGACTTGAGTAGACCAATGTGTATTTTTTTTTTCAGAAATAATTACATTTAGTCATTAGACATCATTAAAAAAAAATCCAGGTAACCTTGGAGAAATGGCTGATTTCAGGTCTGGGGCAGGAAAGATGACAAGCCTGAAACATCTTATCAGGCAAACATCTTGTCAAACCAAGGAAGCCGTCAGAGATTAATAAAGTCGTGTCAAAAGGATTCAGAACTGAACGAGAAAAGGACACAAATGAGACAATATGACTATCAGTAAGAAGAACTGTAGTGGACTGAAACACATCAAACAGGTTTGATGCCTCAAATTGATACACATTATGTGAATCTATGTTTCAGAGTGATTTTTTTTAAAAATCAAAGCTAGGGAATCAATTCCTATTCTGAAAAGTGGTAAATTCAGGGAAAGAACCAAACACATATCCTGCTTTTTGCCCATATGATTTCAGGATAACTAAATTGTTGAAGAGGAGAAATTTCTCTTTACGGGCATATTCAAACTAATAAATGAAGAACGAATGAGAGAATTAGACAATCGACATTTTGCAACATGTGGTGTAATCAGGGACATGGGCAATGCTCACTAACGGCTGCTAATGTTACAAAAAGGGAGACAACCAGACTTTGAGAGCCTCATGATGGAAGTATGCATAGTCCCATGAAGCACACTTGCCAATGAGGGGAACGAACCTAAGTCAAATCAACGTCTAGATTTACTGTCAGCTGATAGAGAGGACAGGAAGATGGTCAATGGCTCCCGAAAGTACAGTCAGCAAAACTCAGACCATAGGAAACTCCAAAAGCAAATTCTTCAACAACAACAATGAAATTGTAAGGGAAAAAAGAAAAGATATAGGAGAGCCTAGATTAAAAAAGCCTGGAGAAGAAAATGGCAACCCACTCCAGCATTCTTGCCTGGAGAATCCCATGGACAAAGGAGCCTGGCAGGCTACAGTCCATGAGGTCGCAAGAGTTGGACACGACTTAGTGACTAAACAGAGAGAGAGATTAAAAGAGAATGAAGGACAAACAACCAATTAGAAAGTTCAGAGCTTTCAAATTCAAACAAATGCCTTTTGAAATATTTTAACTATGTGTAATAATTGGCCATTTGGACTGGATGCCTGATGATAAGAAAACACAGTTATTGTAGGTATAAAAATGATATTATGATTATGGTTTTGAAAAGAATCATTATCTTTAAGAAATACATGCTGAAACACTTCCGGATTGTTAAAATGCTCTAAATATGCAAGGAGAAGAGCTAGGCTCCTCTGTCCATGGGATTCTCCAGGCAAGAATACTGGAGTGGGTTGCCATTTCCTCCTCCAGGAGATCTTCCCAACCCAGGGATCAAACCTGAGTCTCCTGCATTGGCAGGCAGATTCTTTACCACTGAGCCACCTGAGAAGCCCATTAAGGGCACCAAGTAGCTACAAATATTTTTAAATAAACAATTAACCTGAAAGTATTTTCTCTTTTTAGTGCTATAGTTTATTCTATGTGAATAATTTATAACCAAAGTGGTGATTATCTCTCTGTAAGACATGCTTTATAAGAGA
Source organism: Odocoileus virginianus (assembly GCF_023699985.2). Taxonomy (NCBI): domain Eukaryota; kingdom Metazoa; phylum Chordata; class Mammalia; order Artiodactyla; family Cervidae; genus Odocoileus; species Odocoileus virginianus. The sequence goes on from NW_027224266.1 coordinate 518,106, forward strand.
AATCTCAAGGCAACTTGGATGTAAACTGTTTACCTTGGAGGGTGTACATACAATGACTAATCCTAATTGCTTTGTTAAGATACACTTTCAGCTACTTAAAAACTACAATAAGCAACAAGCACAATCAAATGTATGCTTGTTCTACACCACACGTCTACAAGCATGGACCTCCAGAAAAAGCTTCAAGGCAACCTCTGGGAACATTTTCTTAATTTGAACTTTTTTTTTTGGTTGCTTTGTATGTGAATGCATATGAAGAGTAAGGATATAAGTATTTTTATCTGTCATGTGTCATGTCTTTTTTAGCTTCAGTGAAACATAACTGACATATAACACTGTATAAGTTTAAGGTAATGATTTGATATACTCGTATAGTATGAGGCCACAGTAAGGTTAGTTAACATATTTGTCTCCTCACATAATTACCATTTTGTGGTGGTGAGGTAGTGGGGAGAACATTTAAGACCTACTCTCTTAGCAATTTTCAAGTACATAATTCAGTACTCATAACTACAGTCATCCAGATATTCCAGAACTTATTTATCTTATTATAGGGAATTTGTCCTCTCTGACCAACATCTCATTTCCTCCACCCCATTCCCAGCCTCTGATGACCACCATTCTATTCTCTTTTCCTGACTAAAGCTTTTTCAGATTCCACAATGTGATATCATACAATATTTATCTTTCTCTGTCTGAGCGCCAAAGAATTGATGTTTTTGAACTGCGGTGTTGGAGAAGACTCTTGAGAGTCCCTTGGGCTACAAGGAGATCCAACCAGTCCATTCTAAAGGAGGTCAGTCCTGGGTGTTTATTGAAAGGACTGATGTTGAAGCTGAAACTCCAATACTTTGGCCACCTGATGCGAAGAGCTGACTCATTTGAAAAGACCCTGATGCTGGGAAAGATTGAGGGCAGGAGGAGAAGGGGATGACAGAGGACTGAGATGGTTGGATGGCATCACCGACTCAATGGACATGAGTTTGGGTAAACTCCGGGAGTTGGTGATGGACAGGGAGGCCTGGCGTGCTGTGGTTCATGGGGTCGCAAAGAGTCGGACATGACTGAGCGACTGAACTGAACTAACTCATTTCATTTAGCACATGCCCTCGAGGTTTACATATGGTGTAGCAAATGAAAGGATTTCCCTTTCATGGCTGAATCATATTCCACTGTATACATCTACTACATTTTCTTTATTCATTCACCTACCAACAGACACCTAAGCTATTTCCTTGCCTAGTGTGAATAATGCTGCAATGAATACTGGGATGCAAATATCTCTATGAGATAATGATTTCATTTCCTTCTGATACATATCCAGGGGTGGAACTGCTGGATTACATGATAATTCTATTTTTAATCTTTTGAGGACCCCTCCACAGTGTTTCCAATAGTGGTTATACCAATTTACATTCTGAGTTTGGGTTTCGTGAGATAGGTTTTGTATAAGGAAGGCTGTGGTTTTGGTTGTTTAGGTGTAAAACTGATAACATGATTATGGTTTTTGACAAAGTCCTCATCTTTAAGAAATGTGTGCTGAAACATGGCAGAATGTGCTAGGTCACCTACGTAGCCCTTGAGGTTTCACTCTCTCTGTGAGCTGGCCCTCACCTGGTGTGGAAAAGCCTCAATAGGCATCTCTGTCTGTCCCTTGCTGGTACTGCCCACAGCCTTGCCAGGCCTGGCCTTGTCCAGCCCTACTGAATCAGAAGCTTCAGTGTAATGAGATTCTCAGGGTACTGACACACACAGTGTCATTTGAGAAGTGCTGGTTTAAAACCACATGGAATCCTCACCTGGGGGTCAGAATCACCTGTGCAGCCTCCCCCTGCCTCTCCTCCCAGCTGGGGCCACATAAGAATTGGGGGGGCATGTCTAGTTTGAAGATGGTCCCCCAGGTGACTCCACACCACCACTCTCCTCAAAACCCCTTTGAGGAAGGAGGAACATAAGTCTACACTGAACAGTGGGGTTGGGGGATGCTGGCAGACCCTGGGCCTGATGATTTCCGAGGCACCTTTGAGGGCTATAAGCCTACAGGTCCACAGAAGTGCCACTAGCAAGATAAGAGTGAGCAGGATCATTAATGCCAGGCAAATTGCCCTTCCTCAGCATTCATGGGGGGGAAATTCACTTCATTCTCATGTCAAATGAAACAAATCCAGATGCTCAACCAGTCCCTCTCTCTGAAAGGAGCTGGAATCCTGAATCCCTATCACAGATCTAATCACACTGGATTTCAGCCTGTGTCCCCTACTGCAGGGAGAGCCACAGGAGGGCAGAGAGCACATTGGCTGTGTCTGCCCCTAAAGATCCAGTGCTGGCCTAACACCTGGCATACAGTAGGAACAGAATAAACAATTGATGGATGAAAATATACTCAATCTCTTGGTGCCAGTTGCCTTTATCCTCATCACATCATTTAACTATAACAAGCACTCTGTGGCAGATTATACTTTCCAAGACAGCTACAGCAAACTTTCCCATCCCTCATGCTCTTCCAGAATGTGACCCCAGGCAACAAGGGAAATTTAACCTCAATTGCTGGGCCTCTGAATTTGGGCAGGCTTGTGAACACTCTGACCAGGCGAGTGCAGGAAAATGATGCTGTGTGACTTCGGAGGCAAAGTGACAAAAGGCTAACATGCAATTGCCAAGCCACTTGCTGGCTTGGAAAGAGATGGTCAAGTTATAAGGAAGCCTAGGCATACATGTTACATGTAGGCATTCACCACAGAATTGCTGAGTCAGCCTAGCCCAGGCCAACATGGAAGTGTCAGAGGCTTCAGATGATTCCAGCTTTTCCACTGTCATCATCCCATGTTCCAGTCTTTCCAGCTGAGGCCCCAGACTCTGTGGACCTGAGACAAGCCATCCCTACCATGCCTTGTCCCAATTCTTGACCCACAAAAATCCATGAGCATAATAAAATGGCTGTCTGGAGGTGCCAAGTTCGGAGTAATTTGTTACACAGCAGTAGTAACTGACACACACTCTATGAGGTGTCTATTGTGGTACCAAATTTATGAAGAATCTGGTTCCCAGAGAGGTCAGATATCCTGTTCAAAGGTGGGAAACTGATATCCCAGTTGCCAGCCAGTCCAAATACAAAGCCTGTTTTCTTGCCCCCATTCCTCTTTATATCTTTTCAATCAATGAAGATTTTCTCAGATGCAAGCTCCAGACACTGTGGCTGCACAGATAAGAATGTGAAGATAATCAAAATGTACACATGAATACAGGTAGTATGCCCAAATATGAAGACAGGCCATATTAGGCCAGCCTACTCTCATAAATCCAGAGCTGACATTTTCTTGAACAAAACAGCTCTTTAATCCAATTAAGTATTTATTGAGAGTCTGGGGGAACAGGGCCACTGGGCAAGACAACATGAATATGAGTCAGAGGTCCAACACAGAAAAAAAGCCAGGAATGGATGAAAAAAAGAAGGAAGGCCAGGGACTACTCTGGTAGTCCAGTGGCTAAGACACTATGCTAACAATGCAGGGGGCCTGGGTCTGATCCCTGGTCAGGAATTAGATCCAATCAGGGAACTAGATCCCACATGTTGCAACTGAGAGTTTTCATGCTGCAACAAAGACCCAGCACAGCCAAATAAATAAATACTAAGAAAAGAAGAAGGAGGAGGAGGGTATTTCCTTCTCTGATATTAGTTAAAAAGATGATACATGGGGGACTTCCCTAGTGGTCCAGTGGCTAAGACTCTGAGCTCCCAATGCAGGGGCCTGGGTTTGATCCCTGGTCAGGGAACTAGATCCCACATGCCACAACTAAGACCCAGCACAGCCAAACAAATAAATAAATAAAGAGGATACAGGGGGACACATTCCAAGAGCAATATAAAGATGTAAAGATGAGAGTACACGAAGAAGCAGACACCTTCCCTCACACAGGAATCAAGGCCATCTGTTGGTGATGGTCAGGTGAGGAGGGGATCTGAGGAGCTTGAGAAAACAATCTAGGATGAGTTCAGCGCAAAATGCACATGGGATTTTCTTTTGCGCTGTGTGTGTATGTTAATTTACAGAAGAAAACAAAGGAGTGGGAGAGGTCAGTGAAAGCACTGGTTGGGTGGCTCTGAGACCCAGCAGAATGGGGTCTCACCCCTCACCCCACCCCCGCCACCTCTCCAGAGCCAATGGCAGGGCCAGAGGCAAGCATGGCATGGGCACCCCAGGGCTTGCCACAGGAGGAGAAAAAGGATCAGAGGTGAGCTGAGTGGCCTCCAGTAACTAACTGAGGCCAAGTGTGTGTGAGGGAGGCGGGGAGGGTGTTCAGAGTGTACCAGGAGCCAAGATGGCAGGATCCAGGCTGGGGAGTGGGGGGTCATGGAATAGCAGACATGGCAGCAGGTGGAAAGATGATGATGGCTGACCAGCTACACAAGGCTGGGGATCCAGAGGCTGAAAGTGCACACCCTGTGAGGACACCTGCAGAGCCAGACAAAATGGCAGACAGTGCTGCAGCGCTAAAGGCAAGAGACAAGGAAGTAACCAAGAGGGGGATCCTCCTCCTTACCTCCCCCCTCCCAACATCTCTCATCCACACATTTCTTTCCAGAGTTCCTTTCTCAAAGACTCTCTAGAACACTGTCACCATGGAACGGGAGACTGTCTATCCATACAAGTCTGCTAGTGCTAGTGGCCTTCAGAGGATCCCAAGGTTAAACCTCTCTTGGAAATGACAGCTGTTTCTCCAAACACACCTAGGACTAGCACTACATGAAACAAATAAGCTGAATTTACCAGTCCATGAGGGGATTGTGCCTCCATGAATGTTAACATACCCTTGGAGTCAACCACGTCATTGGTCTGAAATCAATATCAATTGTGGAAGTGAATCTTGCTTTTGAAAGAAAGTAGATGTCTGGGAAGGCTCCCGTTCTTGATTCTAGAACTCAAAGGCCATCACCATGTAGCACAGGTTTGACATTAACAAGCTCAAATGCATTTATACCCAACCCCTAGCCCCAAGTGCAGGAGGACAGTCCTGGTTGCCATCACTCACACACTCTTTCCCCAGAGGGCATGATGTATATTCTCACCCAAGAACCCTGTTTCTTATTCTCCACAACACAAAACATCATCCATCTTCATGGCTTGAGGTCAACTTCAAGCCCCATCTTGAGATATCCACCAATACAATCTCACTAATTGCAATATTAACTACCTAAATCATGTCTATCAGACACTGTCTTTAACATCTTCTGAAATATTATCTTCAACTGGGGGTTGGTAAGCTTTTTCTTAAAGAGTGAGACAGTAAATATTTTAGGCTGTGTGGGCCATATATGCTGTTCCAACTACTCAACTGTGAAATGCAAGAAATCAGTCTTGAACAACACATAAATGAATGGGCATGGCTGTGTTCCAATAAAACTCTACTTACAAAAAGAATCAGCAGGCCAGATTTGGCCTGTAGGTCAGTTTGCCATCCCCTGTCTTGGACTGTTACTTTAATTCAGCTCTTAAATTGTATGTCCTGCCACCTCAAAACAAATTTAAGCTCCTATAAAGAAGGGACCCAGTATTAAATATTTTCATTTACTCTTAGTCCCTATCTGGCACAGTGCTACACATGGAAGGAACAGACACATTTTCTTAAAAGGCCTTTGAGTATATGTTGAACGATGGCCTACACATCACACCTGGACTCTATCTAGCATTTAAGCATGTACTCTGATGGTCCAAACATAAATTTCTAAGGAGGAAATTAACTGAATTATGTGCCAGAAAGTATTTTTTCTAATTTTCCCAGTTTGCTCTTTTGCCAGATTTGTTCTTCTTCTAGTCATTTCTACAGATGACTTAATACCCTCATTCTACCAGTGACTTAATCAGACTGGCACATTGCATGAGCTATTTGACATCAGTAGCAGAATTTAGGCAGGTTCTCTGTAGATGCCCACTTAAGCATTCATCGTTTCCCTCATCATATCACAGGAACACAGAGAGAGAAAGATTTGCACAGCTAAAAGGAAAGCTTTTGGGGGCGGGAGAGGGGGGGAAGGAGATGAAATCTATTGCTGCTCTTCTGCACAGAAGCAAACATGAAATAATTACACATAACCAAAATAAAATTAACTTCACAGTGGGTTAGTGACAGTTCCTGTCAGATGCTTCTAGCTCACTTCTAAATCGATAACTGACAAAAGAGAGGAAAGAAAGGAGACATCTTCTGAGGAATTTCAAATACTCAATCAAATACCTCACCCCCCCCTCAAAAAAAATCCCTGCTTTTGATTATGTTAAGGTATATCCCATATATAGAGCAAAAAAGTAATGATGTTCTTTCAGAATGAAATGATAAACAAGTCTCAGAAAGCCTGAGACCTCTCTTCTTGGCAGTAGTGACCTTCCACACCAAGACAGTCCTTACTTCCTTTTACCACTTCAAACAAAGGCAAGAGCAGCTCAGCACGGGCAAGCCTCATCTGCTTAGTGAAAAGTTCAGCCAACAGCCGACTCTTCTCCGAACTCATCCTCCCCTGCTTTCATGGCCTCTTGAGAGGTCCAGGTGCATCATATGGGCTGCTTGCTTCATCCTCCTTCAAAGCCTTCTGACCTGGGGGTGCGGTGGGGACCGCAGTGAAAGTGATGCTGCTACTCAAGGGGTAAGGCAGGTTCCAGCCTTGATACAAGTTCAATAGACTGTGGGATCCGCAAGCCCAGGGAGGCACCAGAGATTTGGGAGCAGAGGGGAGATACAACCACACACAAAGGTTCTCAGAAGACACTTGTGGCAGGAGCGGGATCCATAGACAGAGTCTGTAGGTGGCAGACAAACCAGTTAGATGGCCAAGCAAGAAGGGGGGTGAGGAGCAGAGAGGAGGCAGGGGAATCTCTACAGGAACAGGGTAGTTGATTAAGAGACATTTCTGGGATTAAAAAAAAAAGTCTACAAACAAGGACCTCAATATTTTATAATAACCTATAAGGGAAAAGAATCTGAAAAAGAATATATATATACATATTACACACACACACACATATATATATGGGTTTCCCAGGAGGCAAAGTGGTAAAGAATCCAGCTGCCAATTCAGGAGATGCAGGTTCAATCTCTGGGTCAGGAAAATCCCCTGGAAAAGGAAATGGCAACCCACCCCAGCATTCTTGCCTGGAAAATTCCATGGACAGAGGAGCCTGGCAGGCTGCAGTCCATAGGGTCATTAGAGTTGGACATGACTAAGCGCACACACACACACACACACACATGCACGCAATACATAGCTGAATCACTGCACTGTACACCTGAAACTAACACAACATTGTAAATCAATTATGCTTCAATTTCTTTTAAAGAATGGAAACAAAATGTTCATAATACTTTACTAATTTAAAGAGGAGGCTAAAATCTATAATAAAAATGTCTACATAAACACACAGCATTCTAAGAAATGTGAGTGTAAGTTAAAATATTCCTATTTAAAGAAAAAATGACACCTTTTCTCCACATCAATACCAAACTTCCTGAATTCTACTTTTGTAACTGTAGTAAATTCTTTAAAGAAAAAAAAGAGGGGGGGTGGAAATGCTTTCTAGATAATCTGAAATAAAGAATCAAAGGCCTGAAAAACAAATCAAATAGTCATAGAGCTAAAGGAAAATAAATTTAGACCTTGCTTTAAAAAAATCTCTAAAGAGAAAGACTTGCCTCCAAAGCTTTTCTCAGTCAAAATCCAAAGTTTTCAATGATTTCCTAGGTATTACACCATCATATCCTAATGCGTTCCACACAGGTTGGAGCAGCTCTCGAGAATTCATGTAGTAAAACAAAAATATATTGAATAATTAGGATCAGAAAAAATACAGTTAAAAGGTAAAGAGCCAGGAAAAGTTAAGGTATCAGTAGATATGGTATATGATTATCAAATAGAGACCAACCACTTGGTCAAGTCAATTGGCTTTTAGTTTTCTAAGAGCCAAATCAAAAAGGGAAACACGATCAAACTATATAGTTTACAGTGTTCACAGAAGTGGTGGCAGGGGCTGGGGGGACCCAAAGAAAAACTGGCACAAAGAACTTTGTGTGTGGGGCTCATATAGCACTGTGTTTTCAAGCCAAGGGCAAACCAGGTCATAATAAGCCTTTGAATTCAACAGTATTGAAAAAAAATATCATAAAACATTTCATGTAGTAAACATTTTCAGTGAAATGAGTATTTCAATTGTACTAAGGATGAGTGTGTGCACCAGGTTGCAATGTAAAACATATTCCTTACTGGGAGATATGGTCACAAAAATCTGAAAAAGAGGAACTTCCCTGGTGGTCCAGCGGCTAAGACTCCATGCTCCCAATGCAGGGGGCCCAGGTTTGATTCCTGGTCAGGGAACTAGATCCCACATGCCACAACTAAGAGTTCACATGCCTGCAACTAAAGATCCTGCATGCTGCAACGAAGATCGAAGATCCTACATGCTGCAACTAAGACCCAGCACAGTCAAATAAATAAATATTTTTTTAAAATCTCAAAAAGAGCAAAAGAAATACTAAGTGGACTAAATTTCCAGCCTGGCCTATGCCTGTTCCCTCCTGCCTGGATCCAGGTGGTAAGGAATGAACTGCCCCACTGCACCGTGTCGTGGTCCTGACCCATCCTCTGCCAGTCCTTCCCCTTGGCCTTTGACTCTGTCCAATGCTCCCGCCTGGAACCTTCTAGGCCATCCCTCAATGGTGGCACCTCTGGCCAAGTATGACAGCTTGGCTTCCTCTCTCTTGCTGGCCCCTCAACGTTCTAGCACCTGCCTCTGAGTCCCCTGCCCTTTCACTGCCCAGCCCCATCCCAATCTCTCTCCTGTGGAAGCCTTCATCCCGCAGGGCACAGGAGAAACAGACGAGTACCTTTCCTGCCAGCTCCAGCTGTATCTTTTCCAGTTTCACCATATTCCTTTTGAAAATGTGAACCAATGACTTAAATACCCATGTTTCTAGCACCGCTATTCACAACACCCAAAGGTGGAAGCAAGTGTCGGCCAGCCGGTGAATGGATGAGCAAAATGTAGTCTCTCCATACAGAGGAATGAAGTTCTGGCATGTGCTAAACATGGATGCCCCTTGCGGACATTAGGCAAATGAAAGAAGCCAATCACAAAAGGACAAATATTATATGATTCCACTTAAATGAGGTACCTAAAACAGGCAAAATCATAGAGACAGAAAGTAGAATAGAGGTTATCAGGGGTTGGGGGGAGGGGTACTGGAGAATAACGGAAATAGAGAATGGGAATGCTGGCAAAACACTGTGGATGCACTTGATGCCACTGATTTCTACATTTAAAATGGTTAAAATGCCCATCATTATGTTATTGGTATTTTGCCACCATAAAAAAAATTACCTCAGTCCAATCATGAGAAAATCCACTGTGAGGGACATTCAACAAAAATACTGATCAATATTCTTCAAAACTGTCAAGGTCGTGAGAGATGAGGGAAGACTGAGGAATTGCCACCAGACTGTAAGAGACAAAGGAGAAATAACTCAGGGCAAGGTAGGACCCTGAATGAGGTCCTGGAACCCAAAAACAGGACATCAGTGGAAACTGGTGAAATTAAATAAAACTCTTAGTAAATATTAATAGTATTACACCAATGTTGATTTCCTGCTTCTGATAACAATACTATATCATGTAACGTGTTAACATTAGGGGAAGCTGAATGAGGGATATATGGAAACCATATTATTTTTGTATCCTTTCCTTAAGTTTAAAAGGAAATTAGAAGTTTAAAAAAATCTGTTTAATCAATACCTCATTAAAAAAAATAGTGTAGCATGCAGATGTGTGGTCACAAATCCTTACCCTGAAGGTGGTCAATTCCTATGTGAAAAACCCAAATCAGAAAAGAATACTTCAGGACTTAGCTGGTGGTACAGTGGATTGAAGTCCACCTGCCAATGCAGGGGACATGGGTTCAATCCCTGGTCCAGGAAGATCCCACATGCCACAGAGCAACTAAGCCTGTGTGCCACAACTACTGAGCCTGTGCTCTAGAGCCCAGGAGCCACAACTACTGAAGCCTACATGCCTGTGCTCCACAACAAGAGAAGCCCCCACAATGAGAAGTCCATGCACCGCAACTAGAGAGCAGCCCCCACTCACCACAACTAGAGAAAAGCCCACACAGCAACAAAGACCCAGCACAGTCAAAAATAAATAAAATTATATTAAAAAATAAACTAGAGCTGCAAATCAGCAATAAATCTGAGCAAAAACAGAAAAAGAGAAAAGAACACTACAGGGATGGTGGTGGGGCGGGGGATGGGTGGGTAGCGCTTGATAAACTAAGCAGAGTCCATCTACCTGAGAGCTAGCCAATTAACATAAGTGAACTGAACACTAGCTCCTTGTTCTCTGGATGGAGTGAAAATGTGCTGGCATGTGAATCTTAGCAAGAACCACACATAAGAATCGAGGAAGACCAGCAGTCCACCCGCTGCAGGAAGGGAGGCCAGGACTCCATCAGGGTTCATGCTGCCCATGAAAGAAGGGCCTGTCCCCTCCCGGTGTGCTGGGTGAGTCCTCCCAGTGGGGACCACAACATCTGCCTTGACTGTCTCCCACCTGATCAGAGAGCTCGAGCCTAAGGGACAGGCGGGCTTTCTGTGAGCCCGCCTGCTGACAAGTGGCCATGTGAGCGGCCCCAATCGGTCTGAGACTTGCTCTCCCTGTAACATACTTCCCAGTCATGTGACTGTGGGAAAGAACATGCAAGGTTCCCATAAACTGTTTCCCAAAATAATCTGACAAGCCTTCAAACGCCAAACCAGTCTAGGTCAGTTTACAACTAAGATCATTTCTTAGGATTGCTGAGAACACATCTGCAGTTCCATGCACATGCGCCGGGTCGTCTACACTCCCCAGGGCAGAGCACCACTGGGATGGGGTCTCGAGCTGGGCCACTCCGCTCTCCAGAGAGAGCCCTTTGGGCAGTGACAACCCTCCCCTGGGCCACCAAGTGTCCACAGTGAACCCCCAGGGGGTTTCAGGGCTGGAGTGTACTGGATGCCCAAAACATGACCCAGGTCTTCAAGCTGACTCAACAGTGAAATCAACACAAAACACATGACAAAAAAGCCCAAGCTTTTATTTTCTTTCGGGCCAGATGTAATCAACCCCATCTTCTATTTTTTTCCTCCCAAGGGGCAAACTCATCTGTCATTTCCTGTCCTTGTCCCCCTGCTTCCTCATTACTCTCTTCTCACTCAGCCCAGCTGTTCCCAGCCATCCCAACTCCCCTCTCGCCTTCAAGGCTACCCTTGAACCCCACACCCTGGGGAGGGTAGCCCTCAGTGACAGTCCTAGCTGGATCATCAAGACTCCAGGGCAGGCCTACAAAGAAACAAGGTATCTGAGAAACTTCACCGCCTGCCAGGCTAAGAGAAATCTCCTTCTCAACTTCCTCAAACTCTGCAAAGATGGAAGCCATCTCTCACACAGGCTGCCACCAAAATGACAGCCCTTTGGCCTGACCAGATGTGGAAATCAGGAAAAACAATGCACGTAGTGTGGTCAGCAGAGTAGTGCCCACCCTCCCCGCCGGTATGCTCACACTGTTATCTCCGGAACCTGAGAACACATGGCAGAGGGACCTTCAAGTTGCAGATGGAATTAAGGTTCTTAATCAGCTAACCTTAAAATACAGAGAGTAGCCCAGATTAACCAGTGGCCCTAATATAATCCTGAGGCTCCTTAGAAGTCTAAACTGGGGGCAAAGTGAGGGTGACAGTGATGCAACATGAAGAGAATAGGACCCACTGTTGCAGGCTTTAAAGATGAAGAAAGGGGGCCATGAGCCAAGGAAAATGAGTGGTTCTAGATACTGGAAAAGGCAAGGGAAGGGAATTTTCCCTAGAATTCCCAGAAAGGAACTGGGAACACACCGATTTTAGTCCAGTGAGAGCCACATCAGACTTTTGACCTACAGAACAGTAAGATGATAAATTTGGGTTGCTTTAAGCCACTGATTTTGTGGAAATTTATTATGGCAGTGATAGGAAATAAATATAACTGGCTATCAAACTTAAGTAAACTGTCCATGCAAAGTCCACATCACTTTTCAGTTGCCTCTCTGGAAGGCCTGGCTCCATGCCCTGGCTGCCATTGGCCTCCACTCTCTTAGACCTTTCCTCCAAAGAAACCAGTGTCCAGGGATGGCAAATACACATGATTTTGTGTCACAGGGCCATTCTAAATGGAATAGTTCGCCTGTGCCATTTTTATGAGGTATCCGCTTGACACAGATCTTTAAAAAGAAAACCCACTCAGAGTTATTTCTGTAACAGAAGGTGGGCAAGAATGGGGATAGTAAAATGAGATTATTACTTAAGAAATGAGCAATGGAAGTTAAACCTATTCTTACCTATCACTGAATTCATCAATTCACAACTAAGTATGATGATGACAATTTCCATTTGAGACTACCCAATGCCACAGTGCAGGGTGGGAGTCTCAGTGTGGCTTTCCAATGGCCTCCAAACTGGTGCATTCCCATCTGTGCCAGCTTTTGGTTTAACCAGTGCTATAAACTTACCAAGTGCCAGAATTGACTCTTTTCAACCTATTTTTCTTGCGACAAATACCCTAAATGCAAACAGAATTCTCCCGAATAGAGGGTGGGGTAAGGAAGGGAAGCCACATGGCAGTCAGTCTCCATCTTTCCATAGATTTGGATCCTCCTTCCAACTGGCTGGGAGTACAGGCTCAAACTCTAACAGCATCCAACTGCCAATGGTCTTGCTCAGTGATTCCTCTTCCCCAGGCTTGAAAATAGTTAGGACTAACAACAGCTGGCCTAAAAATAAAAAGCCATGATTTCCAATGCCAGAAAAGTGAGGCCATTTAAGCTCTATTTTTAGCAAGTCTTGGTTACCTGGGAAGCTGCATATGGCCCCTATAATTCTCCAAAGCATGAATGCATTAAAAGATTAAAGTGCCTGCGGAAAGTGGGTTGGGCCCCCAATGAGTGTTCTCACACTTGACCCCATCGGCTTCCACAGGGACTGGAAATCATGCTGCCATCTCTTCTCCATTAGCCATGGTGAAACTATCAAGCCAAATGAGAGGGGAATTTTCACCACCAATTTATGATATTGGAGATATTGTGTTTTTGACAAGAGGGCATTTTCTAAGCAATTACTCCCTAGGGAGGAAGAAAAGCATCCAGAAGCAAAAAGTCAGAGACCAGGGTCAGGCTAACAATAAAGTCCAGTAAGAGGAAAAGAGAAGAAAAACATCGTGTGGCTCAGGGCGCACAGGGGACCAGTGACACTTCCCTAAAATGCAGGATGAGAGCCCTGCAGAAATGAGCCTGTAGGCTCCCTTATCGCAGCTCGACTCTGCACAGCCCAGGGCACCTGCACGCACTTCATTATGTCCCCGGACGGAAGTGTCGCAAGCCTGAATGCAGACCGCAACTGAGAAAGATCAAGGAGAAAATTGCTGGGGTGGACCCAGGGCAAGGAACTTTGGAGGAGCAGTACAGCAAGCCAGCCTGCCAGCTGCCCCAAGGACAGAGCAAGCCCCGCACCAAGAGCCACCACTGGTCTTCTCTTGACAAGTTCATTGTGACACAAGTGTCTACTAATGGCTGATCTAGAACCCCAGGAAGATGCATGCTGTGTGTGCAGTTGAAAGGGTCTGGGCCCAAGGGCTATCATGCTGGCTAGATTCTATGGAGACCACGTCACAGATCATCGTTATCCATTTTTTGAGGTCTTTCAAAAAAGAAATGCTTTCAAAGACATGAATACACCTTACAAAATGATAGGCCAATGGCAGAGAAGACGCTTAAGCAGCACTGACTCTCTCCCTAGCACTTGGTCACATGCAATGTGCGGAGGAGACAGGAATAAGTGATGCCGTTAAAGATCAATTTCCGGCCCAGTTTGGGGAAACGAGACTCTGGCTTGAGAGTCATACATCATCCCTTGTTTATAGTCATTTGACAGATATTTTTCTTTTACTGCTCATTCTGGCTGAGACAACAGCCAGCTGCAGGGATACCAGCATGGAGGAGATGGCCATGGTCTTCAACTTGGCGCTGAAGGAATGACAGTCCACAGAGCAAGATTTATGGGGTCCCTGTGGTCCCTGGTGGGGCCTCCTGAGCCAGCACATGCCCAGTGCCCTCTCCTCAAGTGGTGACCTTTCTCCTGCCCATCCAGAAGCATCCATATTCGAGTCAGGGGTGGGGAGGAGGGAGGAAGGGGAAGAGGGGATGATGTCTAGCTACAACAAATCAGATGTCCTTGTGTTTTCCAGCAGATCAAGTAAAGCAAAGATAAATAAGATGTCTCATGATCTCTCCTCAAAAATAAATTACTCATGCCCAACTGGCAGCTTCTTCCCGTTCATAACTGTAAACCCGGGGAAGTGATCACCTGACTGGCGCATGTGTGGATTAGTCCAGCCCAGTGTGCTCTTCCCTTTCACCTCCTAAGCAAGAACTCATCAGCTCCAGGCTGAGAGTCAAGATTCTCTAGGACCACACCTGGGATAATACGGACAGAAGAGGCCAGACAAAGATCTAGCAGAGACCAAGGAGGGCAGGGCAGCGATAGGAAAGTACCCACGATGGTGCTGTGGGAGCCAGCAGACTGAGTCTCATGGGGCCATGAGACTGGCAGGTTCCTAAGTTAGCACCACACAGTCTTCCCTACCTTACATAGCAAAATTGGTGCACAGAAATTTGACATATTATCAACTTAGCAACTCCCCTCCCATTATCAGAAGGAAGCATTTGATGGCAGGAGAGAAAACAAAGAAGATTCCTAAAACTTTTAGACAGGGACCTGAGCTAACACAGAAATCAGACAAGGCCCTACCCCTTCCCCTTGCCCCTCCCCCTGCACCCCAATCCCCCACCTTCTCAAGGAGAGGAAATTTGCTTTTCCACAGCACTCCCCAAACTAGCCCTGGTTTTATTTCTCTATATCCCACCCCTAAGAGGATTGATTCAGAACTCTCCAGTCATGCTGCACCTTTAAATATCTTTTCCTACTACGGAAGTTCCACCACCTGGTGCTCTTGACAGGACCATTGATTTTAAAACAGCGACTACACCCTGCATATAGGGTCTGACAAAACCCACTGCAGTGTTGTGGGGTAACTAGCCTCCAACCAGTAGAGATAAATGAAGAAAAATAAAAATAAAACAGCGACTCCCACGGTACATCCAGTCAAGAGCCAACACACACGTGTCAGCAGCCAAGGTCAACAATGGTCTAAAGAAAGTGCAGCAGACACTGGTAGTGTTTGGTGCTCAAATTAAATCTCAGATGAGTAGGGAGAGCCTGGGATATTGGAAACTATTGGGATTTCTCACTCGAGGGCCAGGCAAACACATGATGGGCCCAAGGTTATCAGATGAAAACCAACATATTAATCCTGCGGGGTGTAACTGGGACATCCAAAGGACAGTGACCTGGAGTCCATCATTAAAGAACAGTTCCATCTAGAGGCTCAAAGTCCTGGTGACCTGCAAATTTTTAGCAACTTCGTCTGTAAGAGTACTTCTGCCCCATCAAGCAGAGACTATCTGATTGTAATTTCAGGAGAGAATTCAAACTCTTGAGGTTGGGTGTGTTTGAAGGCCCACTCAGTAGTCTCCTGTAGTGGAGACAGGCTACCCAAGAGCATTAGAACAAGGACACAAGCCTGATGATCTCTAGCAATGGACTGTCAGTCCCGCTTGTGTCTGGGAGGCAACAGGGCATGGTAGGGAACACGACAAACTGAACCCCCATGCTGGCCCATCTGAACAGATGTACTACGACTGCAGCAAAACAAGAGCAGCCACCCAAGGTTTCCCCAAGACCCGACATTTCAGATCATCTGGGGATCTAAAATGTCATGAGAAAACTCAATCTGATTCTCAAACATGAGCGGCTCCAGATTTGTAGAACACCTCAGAGCACTTAGAGACAGCTGGTACGACTCTCTCAGCTCCAAAGATCCTGAGATTATTTTCTACACTGAATTTCCAGGACACCCTCACAAGGGTGTCCTCCCACAACCCTTTCCACAACCTTCTTACTCATTAGTCCAGTGTTCTCAGCCCCTGCTTTTGGTCCACATGACTGAGTCCAGCGCTCCATTTTAAGATGCTCTGAATGCATTGGAGAGATAAGTATTGATTTATGTTATTTCCACATTCTGACAGAAGAAAAAATTTTATCATCTCAGATGATTCAAACTGGGTTATTTTCCAAAATGTCTGTGTATCTCTTAACACTGATATAAATATTTGCAGTTTTCCACCAGAGAGACAAACTCAGGGACTGGTAAATAAATCCCACCATAGTTCTCATGGTCCCTCCTTCTCTCCATGCTGTCTTAGCTTGGGGTACTAGAAGAAGAATACCATAGACTAGGTTACTTAAACAAACATGTATTCCTGATGGTTCTGGACGGCTACAGTTCAAGATCATGGTGCCAGCATGTCAGGTTCTGGTGAGAAGCCTCTTCCTGGTTTCCTCATATGGTGGAGTGGGGTTGGGGGGAAGAAGGGGGAGGGGTGTGGGGGACAGAGAGAGGAAGCAAGCTCTCTCATTTCTCTTCTTATAAGGGCACTAATCCCATCATGAAGGTTCCACTCCCATGATCTAATAACCTTCCAAAAGCCCTGCCTAAAATACCATCACATTTGGGATTAAGGGTTTCAACATACGAATTTTGTAGTAACAAAAACATTCAGCATTCACTTCATAGCACATGCCCAAAGAATCTGAGTATGTGTGTCTGTCTCCGTGTGCATCTCTCTCTCTCTCTCACACGCACACGCACACACACACACACACACACACACACAAAATAGATGAACACACAAGGTGGAGGGCAAAAGATACCAGTAAGGTATTTGATCAGTGCACCTACTGTGGGCACAAAATATATGACAAGGGGGTCTTCACACACAAGCGGACTGTGGCAGTGTGCCAGTGTGGCCTTTTACTGTTGTATATTTGTAACTCATTTGAGCCTCTACTCTGTGCCAATAAAAACATTCACCATGCATTTAATCCTAGTGATGCTAGTGGCTCTGTTAGCTTTTCTGAGGAAACTACAAGCATGACAACAGGGAAGAGGCCTTTGGGAAAGGAATGTGGCCGACAGAAGATGGACGGAGGACACCACTCGTGAGAGAAGACGGAGACCTCAGAGAGTTTCCCTCTGTGACTATTTAGACATGCAAACCCCAAGAACCACAAAGTGCAAGAAAGCAAAGTCCCATCTTCAGCAAGGTCACCAGCTCTGACAATTTAGTACTTTTAAAATCTATCCATGGGCACGAGATGGGGGAAAAAAAATGCAGTCATGTGATACAATAGAGACTGACTATCATCTCCAAGCACCCCCTTCCTCCTTTAGAAATGGAGCCCTTCCCTCCCTCCACGGTAGATATCATAATGCCCTCCCCAATTCCCAGAACCTGTGAGTATGTGACCTAACCTGGCAAAAGGGACTGTGCAGATGTGATTAAGCTTGAGATGAGGGGATTATCCTGGATGATCTGGAGGAGACCAGCATCATCACAAGGGTCTTTAAAGGATGGAAGAGGGAGGCTCAAGAGATAGAGAAGGAGATGTGATGACAGACACAGAGGTAGCCAAATGCTGAGCAGAATGGGAGCCGCAGAAATGTTTATACTCTGGGAACACACATTGTGAAAACCAACTAGGCATTCTCTTCTAAAGCTCACATCCTCTCTTCAATGAATACGGTATTCTCTCCTTCATTATGAGTTTGTTCAGTCCTTTGTTGGGAACATGCTGGTACAACCACTTTGGAAATCCACCAACTTGCAACCCAGCAAAATCACTCCTCGTCATACACCTTTCAAGGACGTATTTCACATGGGCACCTGGAGACAATGATCAGAATGGTGACAGGACACCCATTCACAGTAGCAAAAACTGCAAGCAATGCAAAAGTCCATCACCAAGTGAAACGAAAAAGCCACAATGGCACATTCAAACAATGGACGATCAGACAGGGAAAAGAAATGAAGTACAAAATGAGAGACAGCCAGTCACAAGTCTCTGTGTGGTTTGCATGCTGGTTACATAAAATTAAAACCAAGCAAAACCAGACAAAATGTTTTTAGGAGATACATATGGAAATGATCAGACTAGTTATTAAAAAGAAGGGAAATATGATTTTTTAAAAGGCTCCTGATGTTCGTCCCCTCTCAAGAAGGCAGGAGCCACAGTGCACGTTGAGGGGTGGGCTTATGAGGACTTATTTTCTACCAATGCTTGACACTGTCCACACCTACATGTGGTCTATGTGGATCAAATATCCTCTCAACTTTCAGAACCAGTTCTCATGCACAGCACACCGTGAAAAGGCCTCAGAGAGCATTGTGTGAAGGAAGGATTCTCACATTGGTTTGAAGAGGGAAGAGATGAGAGGACCAAGTCAAGTCAAAAGATTGCATCCCACATCAAGTGTGTGCGCCCAGCCACCTTGCCAGCAACAATCGCATCTCTGAAACATGTCACTGTGTCTCCTATTAGTGTTGATTGAGCTTTATTGGGTTAATTCACCCTTCATTTGTGAATCAGTTTATACTTCCAAATGAGCTTCAGGTTGATACTGCAGGTTTATATTTCCAAATGAGCTAAAAGCAAAAGGAGCATATATCTAGTTAAGTGCCTATTTTTCAAGCCACATCATTATTAAAAAGTTTTAGGCAATTAAAAAGGAATGAAATTCTGACACATGCTACAACATGAGTGAACCCTGAAGACATGACGCTAGCTGAAATCAGCCAGATACAAAAGCACAAACATTCCACTTAAGTGAGGTCCCTGGAGTAGTCAAGCAAACAGAGACAGAAAGGAGAACACTGGTCGCCAGGGGCTGGGGGGAGCAGGAAATGGGGGTGGCTGTTGAAGGGGTGTGGAGTCTCTCTGCTTTACAAGATAGAAAGAGTTCTGTGGATGGCTGGTGGTGACACTTGTACAACAAGGTAAATGTACTTTATGCCACTGAACTGTCCACTTAAAAATAGTTAAGATGGTACATTTCACATTCTGTATATGTCACCATGATTAAAAAAAAATTGATGGTAAATTTTCTGTCATGTATATTTTACTCCAAATAAATAAATGCTAATAAACATTTTTTAAAGTTCAAAGCAAAGAGGGGTTCTTGGTAAATACTTCCCTGAAAGGAACGTCAGCCTTACTCATCTGAGATACCCTGTTCTGTTTGATTTCTCTAAGCCTCCAGCGAGGAGGGAGTTTCAGAGACCAACTAACAACTGTTATCTCAGAGAGTTGTCTTCTGACTTGATGTGTATTCCTCATATGGACACCTTTCCTTCTTTGGGGAGACACAAAAGTTCAAACTAACACCGTCCGGTTTAACTGCTTATTTCATTATGTGGTTCATGAAGTGATCACATCACAATCTCCCACATAATTAGGGAAATGAGAGTTAACCAAAATGTGTCATTGAGGGAAACTTTAGATATCTGTGTCCCTCTGGTTATGTCAGCTCTCACACCTAACAGGCACTAAATAAAGACTTGTAGAACCTAATAAATTCCAATATAAATGGCAGAAATGAATCAATTGTCTTGTCTGTCTTGCAGTGCAGCCTGGTTATGTTCACAACTTAAAAATGAAACAAAGGGAAAAAGGATTTGGTACCCATTAGTGATCAAGGCTTCCTAATACGTTATCATGAAGTTTAGAACTTTCACAGACACTGGACACTTGGCCTTGAAAGGGCATCATAAACGTTCAGCTTCTTTTTGGCCAGGTCCATGAGCCAGCATCTGACAAGCACTTGGGTGGCTGGGGAGCAAATGCTTTACACAGTGCTGTCCATTAACTCATACTGATGCATCAAGGAGGCAGGCCTCAAGATGGTTCATCCAGCCTGGATCCTGGGGTTCTAGCCACCCTCATCTTATGTCCTTTGAAGCTAAAAGTCCAACTTTTTCAAGTGAGCATATGACAATGACAAAAGCTAAGCTAGGAAGTCACAGCAGGTTACAGTCACGACCCTTCCCTTGTCAGCATGAGACCTGGACCCCACAGCCCAGCCAAAAAAGAAGGCCCATTGATGACCCAGTGCCTTCAAGACACAGTTTTCCCTGCAGTTCTGGGACACTAAAACCCTTTAAAAAGTCAGTCAAGGCATGAAGTGGAAGGAGGGCAAGATGGAAGATGGAAAGAAAGAGAAGAGTAGAGAAGGAAGCAAGTCTCTGAGGGTTTTACCTTTCACTGTGTATATCCCATTCTCTCATGCCTGAGCGCTGAACCAGGATCCATCGTCTCCAAACGGCACAGTGCAACAGGGACACACTGTGGAACAGGAAAGCCCCACCAGCAGTCTCGTTCAGAGACGTCTCCCCCTCTCCCTGTCTCTGTGCCGTTTACAGACACACACAGCACATATAGCACAGAAGGGATGATAAGCCATATGAGCAGTTTCTTGAACTAAAATTGAAAGCAAACACAGGGATGGCATGCACCTTGCCAGTGCACGGTAATTGACCCTCATGGACATATCATCATTATCATCAGCATGGGCCATTCCAGTCATCTGGAGGCTATGGAAACAAAGAATGGATGTGGAATGTCACCCTGCCTACTACCTGGTTTCCTTAAATGATAAAAAGGAAAATGGTGTCCATCCCATCCTTTTTTATAAAATCAAGATTATGGAAGCAACCTAAATGCTCAAATGGTAGGGAAATGGTTCCATAAGCTAGGATCAGGAACTCACATATTCAGCTACTACAAACACCAGCTTTGGAGATGATTATGATGTAAAAAAAAAACCCAGGAGGTACAATTATATATTCTACATATGTTAATATTATACATATATTAATATTATCTACAAGTATATAGTAAAAAGCCTAAAGAGATATGTATGTTGGTGCAGTTTAGTAGCTAAATCGTGTCTGACTCTTTGCAACCCCATGGACTGTAGCCCACCAGGCTCCTCTGTCCATGGGATTTCTCAAGCAAGAATACTGGAGTGGGTTGCCATTTCCTTCTCCAGGGCATCTTCCAGACCCAGGGATCAAACTCACATCTCCTGCATTGGCAAATGGATTCTTTACCACTGAGCCACCAGGGAAGCCCCTAAAAAGACACACACAAAGATAAAATGAAAGTGGTTGTATTGGGTACTGTATGAGCACTCAGTTTAAATTGTCCTGCTTCCTATTTTCTAAACTCTATTATAGAGTTACTATTTATAACAAAAAAAATTTTCAGGGTTACAGAATACTGGAACTAGAGGAAGACATATCCATCCCAGAATCTGCCTCTCCCCTCGGTCAGGGATGGCGCCCCCTGCACCACTGTTGGAGAAGAGATTATCCTTTAAGACGACTGTCCTCACTGGCAGGGAACTGGTTGCCCGTGTCTGCGGTGGAGCGGGAGCCATTTCTACACATCCCCGTGTGGCCATCTTGACCTTAGACGACACTGAATACACATGGCTTCATCCACAAAGGAGGTGTTGCTATCAGTTGAAGATGCTGAGGCAGGGGCGGTACCGTATGGGGAAGGTTTATGGGAAGAACTGGGAGGGCCGTGAGACATGGGTGATTTCAGGAGAGAAAGGGGCTTGAGGGGGAGAATGTGGGCCGAGGCGGGAAGAGACCACAGAGTGGCAGGAGGGTGTTCAAGGGAGAAAACTGGGGGAGGGGAAAGAAGAGAGGGTTTGAGGGAGAGAAAGTTGGGGGAGAGTTAGGGGACAGAGGGAGATGGGGAGGTGGAAGAGTGGGAAGAAAGGGGGCAGAAGGAGGAAGGAAGCGGGGGTTAGTAAGAAGGGGAAGTGCAAACAGGGGTAGGGGGAGGTCCCCCCAGGAGAAGAGAAGGTGTGGACAGAGGGACCTGAAGGAGAATGGGGACAGACCTAGGGATGGCAGAGAAGAGGTGGGGGAGACTGGGGGAGGCTGTGGGGAAGAGAGAAGGAGAGAGGTGGAGAAGGCAACAAAAGAGGCCTGAAAGGTAAAGGGTAACGAGCAGGAGGTGGATCTGGAATGGGCAGGTGGGCAGTGAGAAAGGGGAGGGAGAGGGCTGGAGGGAAGAGAAAGGTTGGGGAGAGATGGAGAGTGGGGTACAGAGAAGGTGTGGGGAGGGCTGGGGGAGAGAAGGGAAGGGGACCCAGTGAGGGGGAGAGCAAGAGAGGAGAAAAAGAGAAAAGAAAGGGTGGGAGGGTGGAGAAAGGGAGCCAGAGCACACAGCAGCCACAGTCCCCTGCCCCCTTCCCCGACATCACTTGGCTCCAGTGGTTAACTCGCCAGGCCAGGCGGTAGCTGCTTTTCACAACGTCTTCATCTCTTCCTCCATTTAAAAACCCACAGGTTCCCTAAAAGAGCCAGACAATGTCACAACTGCCCCCTGCCCCCACGGCACGCTACCATCAACCCCTCCAAGTGCCCCCGGTCCCATCCACACTTTTTAAGTGGTGCCAACTCAAAAGGAGAAACCGAGTTCAGTTAGACAACTCTGGGTCTCAAAAGGTAAGAATAGCCGTGACTCACTCAGAAGCACAAGGGTGCCCAGCAAGGCCAGGAGCCGTCCCTCGGGGCAGGGGCGGGGCTCATCCTTGAAGGATCTAGCACCACACCTTACACCCAGCACCCCTTGGTCAAGACAGCCAGGAAGAGTGGGCAACGGGATACCTTCACGCATCCACATTTATAGTACCTGCCCCAAGAGTGGCCCCCAGGCACCCCATCCCAGAGGCAGGGCTACACCCCAGGCAGGACAGTCCCAGCACCTAGCATCCCCCTGGCACTAAGGAGGCCCTTCTTAAGAACTGACACGGGACTGGAACCAGACACCCCCTCCCCTCACAGATGTGGGCACACGGCACCCACTCATGTGTCTCCAGGGTGACACCAACTCCAGGGGACTCAGAGTCACCCTATGGGAACCCAGAATTGGGATTTAACCAGGCGAGCACATAAACTACTCAAGCAGAAGAAGGCAGCATCCAGAAGGGCCTGGTACAGAAGATGGAGATCCACAGAGAAGCTGGCTATGGGGTGGGGAAAGCAAAGCCAGAGCAGACCTTCCCAGCGCTCATCCAAAACAAGGTTCAAGCACCTCCTTCTAGCCCCAGGCAGAACTAGCTGGAATAATTAGAGAGGACACTAAGCTAATTAAAGACTTTTCACCCGGGGAGTGGGTGTGCGATGGATAAAACTGGTGCAGCCCCAGAGGACCAGACCTAGAACTGGGCCCCAAGTTTTCTAAGTCTAGAAGAGTCCAGAAAAATCCAGCAAAAAGCAAGGGCTGATGTTTGAGCACTGACTGTTAAGAAGTGGAAGTTCAAAGATCCAGTATTTTCAACTGTCTATATATGCTACACTTGGGTGCTTAAGGGCTTAGATTTGTTATGCAAAATGAGTAATTAATCAGCACTGAAATATTTATAGTCTTTCATCCAAGACACTGAGGAAGAAACAGCAGCATGAACTGAACAGCACTCATCTTGCTCTCTCTCCCCTGCGTTTAGGCACAGACCAGCCTCCTGCAGTGGCCCCAGCACTTCCCTGGCCCCAGTAAGGAAATAAGCGAAGGCCTTTACAAAGAGCTTTTCTTGCCAAGTGAATACTGCTCAGGGAGGACAAATATCCCAGGATTTTTTTGTTATCAGTGTTTTTTCCTCCTGAGCCTAACTGTAAGCATAGTTTACCAGTGAGGTAAGGTCCATGAGCTCCATTTTGCTTTGCTTAAGTACCCCCTAATGTAAACTACAGGACTGCCTGTAAGGTATTTATCCATAAAATAACGATCAAGTTGAAAAACAAGCGCTCATCATCAACCAGTTGCCAGTGTACCGCTGCCAGCTGAACATAAGCAAAGAAGTATGGCATTCCATCAAGCCTCCACGTGTGGATTCCAGAGACCAGTTTGGCACCACAGTGTATTCTCCCATGACTGAAATACTCTTACTGGACCCCAGTAATTGCAAAGGAAGTTGCCCAAGCCACTGACTCACAAGTACTTCAGGATACAGAAGGAAAGTCACAATTCTCCCACAGGATGAAAGAGATGGAACCAAGGGAGCTGCCTGGAGGGACAAAGCAAAAATGAAGTACCCCACCCCCCCCCCAAGAAAATATCAGTGAAAACCATTATAAAAAACAACAAAACCATACTTTCTCTTTTCCCGTATTTCTTTGGAATCTTAACTGGGATCCTTGGGCTTCCACCAAGTGTTCCACCAAAACAGCTGAGTGGTCCAGGAACACCCCTCCAGGGGATGGGGCATGGACCCTAACCTTCCAGTTACAAACTTACAGGGAGGAGTGATGAAAAGTTTTCGAAATAGACAGCAGCACTAATTGCACAACGCTGTGAACGCACTTCATGCCACTAAGCTGTGCACTTAAAAATGGTTAAAATGGCAAATTCTGTTATATATGTTCTACCATAATTTCACAAATAACATGATATACAGACATTGAATTGCATGCTTTAGATGGATGACCTATATGGTATGTGAATAATATCTTGAAAAAGCTGTTTTAAAAAACTTTTCAAGGAAACAGGCTGTAGAAAGCTCCTCACAGTGGAGAGGGGGCAGCAGGGTTGGGGGGAGGGGAGATCAGTAGCCTGATATTTATCAAACACTGATACAGGTGGCTGGTTCTCTCACAGTGAAAGGGAGTTGGGTTCTGCGCCTGGGGGCCCGGGTCACATTGACTCTTGGAGTCTCAGTTCCATCATCTGATGGTGTGGTCGATGGCTGCCAAGGGCCCCACCAGTACTCCAGAACCAGGCACCAACAGGTGGGTAGCAGAAGAACCATTATCTGTCACCTGGCATCTAAGAACATCCCGCCAGGAAGGCAACACATCAGGGGAGCCACACATGGGAGAGGGAAGTTCAACAACTTCACAACCCAGGTAAGGACAGAAGTGGGGTAAGCTGTGTGAAGACACTTTCCACTCAAAGGACAAAACAGTGAAGAAGTGCCAGAGTCCTGCTCTCCATCAACTTCTTGGTCCATTCATAAAACAAAGGCTGTGACCAGAAAGGAAAATCTTAGATTCCAGAGCAGCTAGGATGAAGAAAGGAAACAGTGTTTGACTACCTGTGTAACACCCAGAGCCGGCTTCCCCAGCACTTGGAGCCGAATAAGTGTGGAGGAGGCTGTGGTGCGCTGCAGGAGGTAAAGCAGCATCTCTGGCCTCTGCCCACCAGATGCCAGCAGGCTGGCCTCCCCCACCAGCTGCCACGCCCAGACACTGCCAAATGTCCCCCCAGGGGTTGGGGACAGAATTGCCCCAGGTTGAGAACCACTGCCAGAGAGAACTTGCTATCTTAAACTTGTAGCTCTTTGTTGAAGTCATGTGACACATGCAGCATTACCCTTCACCCACTGCTGTGCAGGCCACTGGTGACTGTCAGCAAACAGACCTTGTCAGCACCCTGCGCCTGAGGGATTTTATAGAACTGCACACATACTCCTGGCAGCCAATAGCCTCAGAGAATTTCAAGTAGTAGCTGCACTTGGGTGAGAGGGTTATTCATTTATTCACTCGTTCACTAACATATGGCACTTACCCTATGCCAGGCAATGAGCCAGGGTGATGCAGTTGGGGACACCCAGCTAGAGATGAACAGACTTAACACAAGATAAAGTGTTGTAAAACAACCTTTGGAGCAGGCCTCAAAAGAGGAATAAGGGGGTGGTAGGCTGAATAATACTGCACCAAAGAGGTCCACATCCTAATCCCCAGAACCTGTGAGTATGCTACCTTCCATGGCAAAGGGGCTTGGCAGATGTGATTAAGTTAAGGATCTTGAGATGGGGAGGGTATCCACAATTATCTGGGTGGGCACAGTATAATACAACAGTACTTATAAAATGAAGGCAGGAGGGTCAGAGAAAGAGAGGAGGAGACGTGAGGACAGAAGCAGAGTGAGAGTGATGCAGCCACAAGCCAAGGAATGCAGGCTGTCTTTACAAGCTGGAAAAAGCAAGGGAATGATTTCATTTCTCCATACTGAGTCATAACTCCCGGAGAGGTTTGTTCCGGACTAGGAGCACATTCTCCTCTTTCTCTGAGGTCCTGTGTCCCTTATAATGGCGTCTTATTTTATGACCAGAGTGCCCACAAACCCATGCACTCTGGACCTCAGCCTTCTCATCTGCAAGGCAATGAGGTTCTACACTTGACCTTAACCATGCATCAAAACCCCTGGAGGGCTCATTAATGCATTAATGCTCTCGCCTCAGAAGTTCCTGACTCAGTGGATAAAATTAGGGCCAGAGAACTGGTATTTCTAACAGGTTCCCAGGAGGCTGAAGCTGCTGACTAGCGGACCACATTCTGAGTACCATTGTATGAGAGATCCTCCTTCTCTCACAGTATTTTTCTGCATTCCATCTCTCCCATTAAGAGCTGTGCTGCTTCTTGGTCTTCAGCAGTTTGCTCTATCCCTCCAGAACGATTCCAGGTGGAGTATGTGAGTTGTCCATTCTGTGAAGGCTAAACAACAGACCCCAGATGGGCTGATATTAAGGAAGTCATCCCCAAATATACCTAGATAGCTCTTATCTCCCCACTACCAAGTCCTACTCCTCGCCCCCACTCATCACGTAGTTGACAAGACCACTCAGTAATCAAGTGAGAACACAGATGAAGCAGGAACTTGTCCACACCACCAAAGTCACCCAATGTCCCTGGGTCCTGGCTTCTAAGAGCAACTCTGGCTTCTTCACCAATTCCAGCCTTAGTCTGGTTTTCCCAGCTTCTAAGTAAGGTTACTAAGGCACCCAATCAGGACTCACTCCTGCTTCCTAACAGCACCTAATCCAGAAGAAACCTCTCTCACTGTGATACCCCTGGTGTGCCCACAGTGCAGGGCTGTTCCACTGCAGGTGGTCCTGGGGGGCAAGAGGGAGGAGGACAGCGATGGTTCCTATCCAACTTTCAGATTTCAACTCAATCTCTTCAAAGATGCTGTCCTTACCCCTCCGCAACCTAAGTCAGATCCCACCTCTCTAATCTCCTTTCACAAGACCTACCAGGGCTTATAATTACATATTGCTGTAAGTATTGGAATCTAGCCTACCTCTCCCACTAGAATGAGAAACCCAAGCTGGCAGGTCCGTGTGCTGTGTGTCTGTTCCTAGCACAATGCTGGGCACAAAGCAGGAGGTCAATAAATATCAGAGGGATAGATGGATAAATAGATGAATACTGACCACTATGTGCAACTGGCTTTAAAACAATTACAAATACAAATGGTGACCAGAGAATATCAATAACACAGTAAGAACTAGAGCTGTCAGAGAAGAAACGAGCAAGATCTGTGCAACAAGGAGGTACTGTGAGGATAGAAGAGGATAAAGTAAAGGTCATTATAGATAAAAGGTGGAGCCTTCCATCTCTAACTCGAGCCTGTTTATTGAACATATTATATTCAATTCAGCTTTAGTTGATTTAGCATAAAGCAGTCTACCAACACTAATACAATACACTGCTAACAACAGTCCACACTTTGTTGTTACTCTGGGATTCTTTAAACAGAAATCCTTCACTGGGCCTGCAGATCCTCCACGACTCACAGATTTGGGTCATAATATTTGTGCAGTTGTAATTACAAGAGCCTTTCCCTGCATTTACTGACGGCATCTTCCTGCAAACTCAGATGGCACATTCTGAGTGCACTTTTTAAGAGGCCATTTCACAACTAACTGGCTTCAATTCAGGGTTTGGGATTTGATGCTTTGCAGTTGTTTTTCAGATCAAAGACTATGTAATACAGCTTTATTGTGTTATCCATCATGGGAAAAATTATTTTCAGACTTGATAAGAATGGAAGTGTATCAAATTAATAAACTGGACAAATCTTCTCAAAATCAAAGCAATACGGGGGACTGGAAAGGAGGGTGTGCCTATGTGTACACACATCTGCTTCAGAAATAACATTGTTAGGTGGCTCCGTCAGTAGACATACAGCATCAATTGTTAAATACCTTTGCTTCATCACAAATACACTGCTGAAAAAGCTTTAGAAAACAGCATGTGATTTTTACCCCCAAAGTACTTTCAGCATCTCAAATCTCACTCTAAACATTTTAATGAATTAAATGACAGTGTCCATTTTACTCTTAGCACTGCTAAGTGTTAACACCTGAAATAAATGAAAATCACTTTCAGCGCCCCCTTTCCCTTTTGTAATGATTACAGTAAAAAAGATTAAGCTTTAAAGGGCTATAAACTGCAGAAGCACTTTCTAATTTTCTTAGGAGGTTCTGGATAATGAAAATAGTTCAGACTTGAATGATAAATTACATGTCTGTTTCTTAAAAAGAACTCAGTTCTCTTCTCACTGAGATAAAGAAAACAGTCCAGCCATGAAAGAAGACGCTTGGATCAAACATTTTTTTTCTGTGTGTGTGCAATCCTTTAGGCGACCCACCCAAAAGAACAGATGATCAAAAAAGCATTTTGGGTTACCTCAGGAGAAAACAACCTGTTGTGAAAGTAATGGGTGATGTTTCAAGTATATACTTTGTTAATGAACTAAATCATCTTATTAGGTGCCAAAGCAAAACAAGAGTGTCAAACTAAGTGTTTTGCCTTCCACTACCCCCTCATTCATTCATTCATTCATTCAGTAAATATTTATTTAGGGACTCCCCTGTGCCAGGCACCAAAGAAAACAGTGCTGAACAAAACAGCACAACACAACAACGTCCCCATGTTCATGGAGCTTACAGTAGGGGACAGAATGTTAAACTCAAATACGTAATAGTGCTATTTTTTAAAGTGATATAGGAGAAAGGGTAACAAAAAGGAACTAAATTAAACTAGGAGTGGTGCAGGGATCAGAGAAGGGCACTGAGAAAAAAGTGTCACTGAAGTTGAGAAGCCATCAGATCGTCATCACTTTGGAAAAGGAAAACCATTTCTGGAAAATGACCACAAATGGGATCTGAATTCTGTCAGCAACTGCCGGGGTTAAACCTCTCCTTTTCCAGTGCATCTGTCTTCACCAGTAACTACTGGCCATTCACTGTCTGACTCACCTACCTAAATACTATGACCTGAACCCAGAAAGGTCTCACTTCATTATGATTTATTAAAATCTACAGTCTTCCTATACTTGGCCTAGAAACACCTCAAAGTAATCTGCCAGAGGCATGAAAAACAGACTGCCTACCAGCAAGAATATACCTGGGTGGGCCAAACGTTTAATAACCCCGGCAATCTCAAGTCCATTGCCCAGTAAAGTGCCATTTCGTCTGGGCAACGTGGCTCCAATACTCTGGGATCTATCCCAGATGGGACCCAGGGGACCTAACAGTTTGTTGGCTACTTAGAACTGATCTTGGACCAGTAAATCAAGGACTAAATCACCCTTTCCAGTTCCCCAACCCTGCAGACTTAGAGGGTGTGGGAAGTGGCCTTTGAGCATCACCGAGCAGAGAGCTTGCCAGACTGGAGGGAGGCAGACTGGCAGAGAGGGGTTCAGGGCTGGGAGGAAGAGGGACGTCAAGGGAGGCGGGTCAAGGCGCTTCAGACCCTAGGACTGCACGCCATCCTGGGTACTGGGGCGTTTCCCGCCACCCCCCACCACCACGTCAGCCCCCGGCAAAGGCAGAGGGGCCAGGCGGGAACCGCAAGCCCCGCGCAGGGCCGGAGCCCACCAGCTCCCGGTACCCCCGCCCTCAGCGCAAGGAAGGCGCGCTGGGGGCGAGAAAATGGCCAAGACAAAACTCTCCCCGCCCACCCGAAAAGCCAACCACACCCCCTGCATCCCTCCGCGCCAGCCGCCCCGGGCCGGCCCCCGCGCTCCTCCACCCAGGCCCCCGCGGGGTTCCAGTGGGCGTCGGGCGGGCTCGGCAGGGACGCGGGCGCGAGTGGGAGTGAACACGAGTGCGCGAGGCAGGCAGGGTGCCCACCGCGGTGTCACCCGCCGGGGCCCCGGCCCTGGGGCGCCCTCCTCAGCTCCGCGGTCCCGGGACAGGCGCGCCGCCCCAGGCTGCGGTGAGCACCCGGTCGCCCCCCACTCACCCATTGGCGTCGAGCCGGGCCGGGCCGCCGAGGCAGCGTGAAAGTTAGCGGAGGCGGACGCGGGGGTCAAGGCGCCGGGACCTGGGCGCGGGATTCGGGGCGCCGGTATGTGGGCGCGGGGGTCGGGCGGCTGGGTCGGCTTTTTCCTCAGTAGCGGCGGCCGCGGCGGCTCAAAGCCGCCCGCTGCTGCCTCTGCTGCTGCTGCTGCTGCTGCTGCTGCCCCGGGGCGACTCCTGCTGCTGCTGCATCGCGACCCGCTGCGCCCGGCTGCGCCGGGTTTCCTGCTCCCCGCTAGTGGAAATTGCGAAAAAAAAAAAAAAAAAGCGCCACCCAGCCCAGCGCCCAGCAGTCGCGGCCGCGCAGCCCGCTCTCCCCTCCTCCTCACCGCCGCCGCCGCCGCCGCTCCTGCGGCTCCGCCTGCCGGGGACGCGCGGCCGCCAGGGCGGGGGCGGGGCTGGAGGGGCGGGGCCAGTGGGGCGGAGCCTTCGAGGCACCGGGCTAGCGCCCGGGGCGTCTCTGCGACTGCTGCGCTCCGGCGCCCCCCTCACCGCCTGCTGGGGAGGGACCCAGCTCCGCGAGGCTGCCCCCCACCCTTGGCGGCTCCGCTAACGCCCCGGGAAATGCCGCGAGACTCCTCGAGACCAGAGGAGGGGAGGAAGAGTCTGAGGGGAGGGGGCGTCCAGGTGGAGGGGCACGTGGAAAGGAGATGGAAAAAGCCGATCCCAAAGGTGCGACGTGAGGTGGAGGACAGGTTGGGGGAGGGGAGACCGTGAGCAGGTGAGGGGCTGAACACCTGCTGAGGGTGATGACAGGTAATCCCCGGGATGTCGCGGCAACCCAGAAGGCTTCACAGAGGGGGCTGTTGGGAAGGAGAAGGGGTTTATCCTACGGAGGGAGAGAAACGCAGTTTCCCTTCAGTGCAGCGTGGGAACGGCAGGCCAGGCGCGAGTTCGGCTTGTAGGAGGTGGTGGGATGAAGATGCAGAAAGAGAAGTGAAGCCAGTGGGCTGCATCGCTACACACCGACCCTCAGAGGGACTCCTAACCCAGCAGCCGCCTGCCTGAGCCAGGTGGGATTCACTGCTCAGCAATGTTCCCAGGCTCTCATGTTCCCAGGAATCCACTGAGCCAATTCCCCACCAACAGGCAACATTTGTACCATACTGATCTGATCCCCAAATCAGGGCAGTAGGCACTAAAATGAAAACAGCGAATTTATGTTAGTTCACAGGTAACTCACAAGCACCTTTTGGAGTCCTTTCACTACCACACCTTTCACCATACTCTGACATCCACCACATTCATTTACCGACTCGTTATTTCCTTTTCCCTTTCCACCATCTGGTGGTAGGAAGAGATAGTGAAATAGATGGGAGACATTCAGGAAGAGAGAAAATAAAGACAATAAAGAAATTAAATTCAAAGAAACTAAATAATTGACCACTGATAAATGGAGGAGACCGAGGGTTAGTGGATCCACAAGTGACAAAAACAGACCCCTTACCACATATAGGGCTGTCTTCATGCCTCACCTATAATGTTGGGGCAACTCTTATAAATTGGTTACATCCTGGGATTTCTACAGAAAGATGCACTTATAACTGTTTCATTAGCTTAAAACAAGCCAAAAAACCCTTCAAAGTCAGGATCTTACCAACAAGAGATCAGTAGCTTCATCTTTCTAATACTTTCTCTGTGTATCAGAGCAATCTAGACAAGAGACTCATCAAGGAGAAGACCCATCCAACACAGCTGCTGAGATGGTAGTGACATTAGTGACAGACTCCTATGGAAAAGATTAAAGAACATGGAAATTAAGAATCTGAAGTGTTGAAGGCACAAATGAATATTCAATTAGACCTGCTCCAGGCACCATGGCATCTCACTTATTGCATGCCTTGGCATATCAGGGCGATGAGACCTTTTGATATGATCTTAGAGTTAACAAAACACTGAACCTCATAAAGCCTGGCTAAAACTCACTTACTGGGAATTTTCTTGAAACCCACCCTTAAACAGCAAACTAGTGGCTGAACTCTGTAGGGCTGTAAAAAATCAGCAGTGTGTCTTATGTCCTGTTTAATTTTATTCACTTCTGTCCTACTTAGAGAAGACAGTCTTTACTTCTCCCAGGTTCACACAGGCAAAGACAGATGACCTGAACTTTTGTGGCTTGTTTCGGTTTGGTCTATTTCAAGACATGTTTGCCTTCTTGAACCAGAGTCCTGTGTCCTTACTCCTTGATCTGCGTATGTTTCCTGCATGAACAAATTTGTCATTTTATCACAGAAGGAAAACTGATAGCAAGACAAGGTTTTTGAAAATTCCTGAGCTGTGCTCTAATTTTTTTAATGCCTTAAGTAAACTAAGTTGTATCAACTCTATCAAGTATCAATTCTATCAGTTCTATCAAGTTGTATCAATTCTATCCATAACACTCTAGACTTTTTCCATTTTGAATTGCTCTAAATTACAAAGATGGACATTCTTTCCCTTTCATACCACCCGCCCCACACACATACCTATTGTTTGGTTCTTCTGAATTGTCTCTATTGTCCTTTTATTTCTCCTTTGAGAAACTTTTGCTGACTAGCATAAGGGAAGCTAAAATCAAGATTTGAATCCAGCTGCTGACAAGAGTAGATATGTAATTTCTCATCCTGCCTCCCTCTTACAAGAGTATTTTTTAACAGAATAGTTAGTGCACTATTTCAAATTATGTCAGTTCATCCCATGAAGATGACTAGAGAAATACAATCAGATTTAATACCACATCTCTGTCCCACCGAACTCCCATTTCTACCAGGATAGATGATGCATTTTGGGGGAATGGAGAGTAGCTGAACTGTCACACATAGACTGAAAAGGCCCCATTGTGTCGCTTGGTGGTGATAACATTTTGAGTGCAGTAGAAGGCATTGAGCCTCTGCCTATGAAGTGCTCACAGCCTGTCCTGCTCACACTCTTGGACTTGACATCTGTAATTTGCATGTGATGAATGATACTTTGCTTTGATAACCTTTAATATCATCTTTACATTAAATATAACTTACATGCAGAGTGCTTTACAAAAGACAGTCATTATCCTGTGCTTCTGATGAGCTTTATGGAGAGATGTAAAAACCTCATGGTGCCAGAAATAGGAAGTGGTCAATAAAAATGATGGGGCAAGTCAAAAGGGCACTGAAAGAGCTCCCAAAGGCCAAAGCTGGAACAATCCAAGTAACAAAATAAATAACAATTTTATTGGATTATAACCCAAAGAATTAAAGTCTTATCTTTAAGTCCCTAAGGATATAAATAACAAAGTAAGTAAATACATCAGAGAGAATGACCAAATCTTCCTTAATGAGGAATTCCAATTAATAAATGGAAAGAAATGAGGGAAAGAGAAAATCACCAATGAGAACACCATGTTAACATTTACAGTGTACACAACACTCCTCAATTTCTCAAAAGAGCAGGTACAGGTTTAAGAAAGAACCCTGTAATAGCACAGTAAGCGAGCAGTCAGAGTTCTGTGCTCACATTTTTTTTTCTTTTTTCTTTTTTGTTATTTTTTTCTTTTCTTCCCCCTACACTCACATTTTTGAGGTAGACTTTTCCCACTTTCCTTTGCTTCATGCACACTGGGTTAAAGGTCATCTGGCCAGATCAAGTCACAGAAATAACTTCTCTCTCTATGCGGCTGACTCCACTTGATAACCACTCATAGACTGACCCATTCATTGCCCATTTTATCTTTTTTGTTGAATTCTTCACAACAAATCTAAGAAAATTGGTTTTATCAGCTCTACAAAGATAAAAACTACTCAGAGAAGCAGATCATTAATAAAAATGAACCATGATTGGGACTTCCCTGGTGGTCCAGTGGCTAAGACTCCACACTCCCAATGCAGGGGGCCTGGGTTTCGATCCCTGGTCAGGGAACTAGATCCCACATGCCACAACTAAGAGTTTGCATGCTGCAACTAAAGATCCTGCCTGCCACAACTAAGACACGACATAATCAAATAAATATTTTTTTAACAAAAACTAAACTATGATTATTTTTTACAAAGTTTGTAGGAAAGGCTTGCTTTGTAAAGGAATACACAAAGTAAGTAAAAGACGAAAGGAAAACACGAGGTAAGTAGGAGATGAAATGTGCTCTCCCATCAGGCTATAACAGGAATAGGTATTCTTGTTAACAGATCCAAAGAATGCCTGCTTAACTGACTTCAAAGTTGATCAGTGAGAGGAACTTGCATCTGAAACACACAAGAGGAGCCCCATTGTATAGACTAACTTGCCAAGAACATTTTCCATCCCTTTCACAGCATTGCTTTGTCTAAGAAAGTAGCAAATTGGGAGGACAGTCCTAGGAGATTAACAAGCAATATGGTTTCCACTATTTTCTTCCTACTCTACCTGGCTCCCTTTCCCCCAATATTAAAAGGGGTTCTGTGTAAAGAAGGGTATTTTCACAATTAAAAAGTGAATCAAGTGACATTCCCAAAAAGTTCCAAAGGTACTTGGCATGAATTTAAGATCATGTGTGTGAAATATACATTATAATAAATATATACAACTTTACATAGAGTAATTGGAGTTTGACATCAGAATAAATCATCCTGACAGGGCAATTTTTTAAATGTGAGCTAATCAACAATAGCGGCTTCCCCAATGGCTCAGTGGTAAAGAACCCCCCTGCCAATGCAGGAGGCACAAGAGGCACAGGTTCAATCCCTGGGTTGGGAAGATCGCCTGGAGGAGGAAATGGCAACCACTCCAATATTCTTGCTTGGGAAATTCCATGGACAGAGGAGCCTGGTGGACTATAGTCCATGGGGTCACAAAAGAGTCAAGACATGACTCAGCAACTGAGCACACACACATATAGGGAACACAGATGAGGATATGAAAGAAAGATTTTGTTAGCTGGTTTGGACGCTGAGTAGATGAAAAGATCAACCAAGTGCAGGAGGAAGTCACTGGGGGTAAGGAGGAGATTCTGAGTTCAAATTGGAATACAAAAGGGAATGAAGCAGTCATCCATGCTACAGCACAGGTGATCCTTGAAAACATCATGCTAACTGAAAGAAGTCAGATATAAAAGGGCATACAATCATGTGATTCCATTTGCAAGAAATGTTCAGAACAAGCAAGTGTAAAGAGACAGAAAGATGATGAGGGGCTGGAGGAACTGGGGAGTGACTTATAGGTTCAGGGTTTTCTTTGGGAGTGACAAAAATGTTTTGAAATTGATTGTGGTCATAGTTGGACATAGATGGGAATACCAGACCACATTACCTGCCTCCTGAGAAACCTGTATGCAGAACAAGAAGCAACAGTTAGAACTGGACATGGAACAACAGACTAGTAAAGCTGGGAAAGGAGTATGACAAAGCTGTATATTGTCACCCTGCTCTATTTAACTTATATGCAGAGTACATCATGAGAAATGCCAGGCTGGATGAATCACAAACTGGAATCAAGATTGCCAGGAGAAATATCAACAACCTCAGATATGCAGATGATACCACCTTAATGGCAGAAAGTGAAGAGGAACTAAAGAGCCTCTTGATGAGGGTGAAAGAGGAGAGTGAAAAAGCTGGTTTGAAACTCAACATTCAAAAAACTAAGATCATGGCATCCAGTCCCATCACTTCATGGCAAACAGATGGGGAAACAATGGAAACAGTGACAGACTTTATTTTCTTGGACTCCAAAATCACTGCAGATGGCAACTGCAGCCATGAAATTAAAAGACGCTTGCTCCTTGGAAGAAAAGCTATGACCAACCTAGACAGCATATTAAAAAGCAGAGACATTACTCTGCCAACAAAGGTCCATCTAGTCAAAGCTATGGTTTTTCCAGTAGTCATGTATGGATGTGAGAGTTGGACCATAAAGAAGGCTGAGCACCAAAGAATCTTGATGCTTTCAAACTGTGGTGCTGGAGAAGACTCTTGAGAGTCCCTTGGACAGCAAGGAGATCAAACCAGTCAATCCTAAAGGAAATCAACCCTGAATATTCATTGGAAGGACTGATGCTGAAGCTAAAGCTCTAATACTCTCCTGTGAAGAGCCAACTCATTGGAAAAGACTCTGATGCTGGGAAAGATTGAGGGCAAGAGGAGAAGGGGGCAACAGAGGATGAGATGGTTGGATGGCATCACCGACTCAATGGACATGAGTTTGAGCAAACTCAGGGAGATGGTGAAGGACAGGGAAGCCTGGTGTGCTGTAGTCCATGGGGTCGCAAAGAGTCAGTCATGACTTAGTGACTGAACAACAACATCTATAATTATTGCACTAAACTCTACAAAGATAATAGAAAACTGTTGGATTATATACTTTAAAATGGGTGAATTGATAGTACATAAACTATATCCCAACAAAGACTGATATATATATATATATATATATATATATATATATATATATATATATATATTCACCACCCTTATGGCAGAAAGTGAAGAGGAACTAAAAAGCCTCTTGATGAAAATGAAAGAGGAGAGTGAAAAAGTTGGCTTAAAGCTCAACATTCAGAAAACTAAGATCATGGTATCTGGTCCCATCACTTCATGGGAAATAGATGGGGAAACAGTGGAAGCAGTGTCAGACTTTATTTTTGGGGCCTCCAAAATCACTGCAAATGGTGATTGCAGCCATGAAATTAAAAGACGCTTACTCCTTCAAAGGAAAGTTATGACCAACCTAGACAGCACATTAAAAAGCAGAGACATTACTTTGTCAACAAAGGTCGGTCTAGTCAAGGCTATGGTTTTCCCAGTGGTCATATATGGATGTGAGAGTTGGACTGTGAAGAAAGCTGAGCGCCAAAAAATTGATGCTTTTGAACTGTGGTGTTGGAGAAGACCCTTGAGAGTCCCTTGGACTGCAAGGAGATCCAACCAGTCCATCCTAAATGGAGATCAGTCCTGGGTGTTCATTGGAAGGACTGATGCTGAAGCTGAAACTCCAGTACTTTGGCCACCTCATGTGAAGAGTTGACTCGTTGGAAAAGACCCTGATGCTGGGAGGGATTGGGGGCAGGAGGAGAAGGGGATGACAGAGGATGAGATGGCTGGATGGCATCACCGACTTGATGGACATGAGTTTGAGTAAACTCCAGGAGTTGGTGATGGACAGGGAGGCCTGGTGTGCTGTGATTCATGGGGTCGCAAAGAGTCGGACACAACTGAGCAACTGAACTGAACTGAACTGAACTGAACTTATATATTTTGATAATGGTGGCAGAGTTTCAGTTTGGGAACACAAAAAAGTTCCAGAGATGGATGGAACAATGTGAAGGTACTGTGCATTCACATTGTTTCATCTGAACTGTCCACTTAAGGATGGTTACAATGGTAAATTTTATGTATATTTTACCACAATAAGAAAAGAGAGTGTTATTGCATTTGTAGAGCCTGATAGGGATGGTTTTCCCTATGTTTTGTCCTATCCATTAACAACGCCACATTGCTTCCCAAACAGAACATCAGTACTGCAATAACTGCTACCCCATTACCCTCAGCATCACTTTTTCAGGATTCAAAGAAACCACAGCCAATGGCCTGAGCTGAGGGTGATGAGCCATGGCCACCCCCCAGGTTGTCAAGCCCCCAGTGCACACAGCCAACCCAGATGGGTCCTCAAGCCCCAGACACCATAAGACTTAGTGGAAAAGTCTCTGAACCAGCTCCCCAGTTACAGGTATACTTTATTTTATTGCACTTTACTATGCTTCACAGATACTGCGTTTCTTACAAATTGACAGTTTGTGGCAACCCTGCCTCAACCAACTCTATTGGCCCCATTTTCCCAACAGTATTTGGTCACTTTGTGTCTCTGTGTCACATCTGTGAAATTCTTACAATATCTGAAACTTTTTCATTATTGTTATCTTTATTATGGTGATCCTTGATGCTACTAGGACTTGCTGGAAGCTCGATGATGTTTAGCATTTTTTAGAAATAAAGTATTTTTTAAGTTAATGTATGTACATTTTTTAGACATAATGCTATTGCACACTTAATAGACTTCAGGATAGTGTAAACATAATTTTATATGCACTGGAAAACCAAAAAATGTGTGTGACTCATTTGATTACACTATTCACTTTACTGCTATGGTTTGGAACCCAACTGGCAATATCTCTGAGGTCTGCCTGTAATAAGGTAGCATGAAACCCCTTTCTGGCACTTCTTGTTATATAGAGCCCATCAAATCAAGTTCTTCCCCTCAAAAATAATTATATGCCAGCCAGAGGCAAAAGTGGGAAGTATATCAAGTTCATCTTTTTTGGCTTTTTGTCTGTTTTTCTTTTTTTCACTTTTTTATTGAAGTATACTTGATTTACAATGTTGTGTTACTTTCAGGTTTACAGCGAAATGATTCAGTTACATGTATTTTTTCAAATTATTTTCTATTACAGATTATTACAAGATATTGAATACAATTCTCTGTGCTATATGGTAGACCCTTGTTGTTTATGTATTTTATGTATAGTACAATAGTTTATTAATCCCATACTACTCTAATTTATCCTTCCTCCCACCTCCCCTTCCCCTTTGGTAACCATAAATTTGTTTTCTGTATCTGTGAGTCTATTTCTGTAAGTGATGTTGGGAAAGCCAGACAGCTTCATGTAAATCAATGAAATTAGAACACTCCCTCACACCATATACAAAAATAAACTCAAAATGTTTAAAGACCTAAATATAAGACATGACACCATAAAACTCCTAGAAGAGAACATAGGCAAACATTTCTCATAAATCATAGCAATATTTTCTTAGATCAGTCTCCCAAGGCAAAAGAAATAAAAACAAAAATAAACAAATGGGACCTAACCAAACTTACAACTTTTGCACAGCAAAGAAAACCATCAAGAAAACAAAAAGACAATCAATGGAATGGGAGAAAATATTTGTAAACAATGCAAACTTCCAAAATATATAAACAGCGCATACAACTCAATTTCAAAAAACAACTGAATCAAAAAAAATGGGCAGAAGAACTAAACACACATTTCTCCAAAGAAGACATACAGACCACATAAAAAGATGCTCCAACATCACTAATTATTAGAGAAATGCAAATCAAAACCACAACGAGGTGCCACTTCACATGGGTCAGAAAGGCTATCATCAAGAAGTCTACAAATAATACATGCTAGAGAGGGTGTAGGAGAAGGCAATGGCACCCCACTCCAGTACTCTTGCCTGGAAAATCCCATGGGCAGAGGAGCCTGGTGGGCTGCAGTCCATGGGGTCACTAAGAGTCGGACACGACTGAGCGACTTCACTTTCACTTTTCACTTTCATGCATTGGAGAAGGAAATGGCAGCCCATTCCAGTGTTCTTGCCTGGAGAATCCCAGGGACGGCGGAGCCTGGTGGGCTGCCATCTATGGGTCGCACAGAGTCGGACACGACTGAAGCAACTTAGCAGCAGCAGCAGAGAGGGTGTAGAGGTACTACACTGTTGGTGGGAATGTGAATTGATGCAGTCACTAAGGAAAACAGTATGGAGGTTCCTTAAAAGACTAAAGATAGAGCTACCATAAGATCCAGCAATCCAACTAACTCCTAGGTATATAGTATATATCTGGAAATGAAAACTCTAATTTGAAAAGATATATGCACCCCAATGCTCAATGTTCATAGCAGCACTATTTACAATAGCCAAAATATGGAAACAACCCAAATGCTCATCAACAGACAATTGCTATAAGATGTGAGATTTTAAATATATATATATATATATATATATATATATATATCAGACAAAGACAGATATTGTATTACTTCTATGTGGAACCTAACAAAATATGCCAAATAAGTCTATATACATCTTAAGGTGTGGTTCCCAGAGCAGCGCTGTGGTGGCACATGAGAAGTTAACCGTGCACACTGTGGACACCTCCCCAGATCTCCCAAATCAGGAACTCCAAGGGGTCCCAGTGATCTGAGTTTGAACCAGTCCTCCAGGGAATGTTGATGCAGCTCAAATCTGAGAACCTCCCTGGACCACAGCATACTGGAGCCCAGATGACCCATGTGGTCAGGTGACTACTGGTTCTTAGAGATGAAAGGGGACTCAAGGGAACTACCAGTGACACATACCTCTGAGCCAGGAAAAGAGATGTGGTGCTTATTATCATTATGAAAGTAATGCCTGTTCATTATTT
This sequence comes from Odocoileus virginianus, assembly GCF_023699985.2. NCBI lineage: Eukaryota > Metazoa > Chordata > Mammalia > Artiodactyla > Cervidae > Odocoileus > Odocoileus virginianus. Next base: position 558,329 of record NW_027224266.1, read on the forward strand.
TTAAAAAATTTTTTGTGATAAATATATAGTATGGAAGGTGAAAATCTTCCATAAGCTCACATTTATTGGTTATTATGGAGATAATTCATCATCACTACCTTCTGATGGAATATTCCTTTAGGCATTTTCTAAATATGCAATGATACTAAGATATATGAAAATTCCCAAACTATAACTGTTTTTTTTTTTAAGTTGGTAACTCTCTAGTGCTCTAATGATAGAAACTGAGAACCTTGGGAAGGGAGGACTTTTTTCTTGGATGAGTCCCAGAACACCTTTTATTTTTCTTATAAATTTGATTGTGAAATATTAAACCTGTCTGTAACAGGACTTTTTGAGAATATATTTCATAACCTTCTGGGAATAAGTTTGAATTCCTGACAAAAATGCTTAAGGAATTCTCTGATGCTCTTCAAGGAGCAAAGCTCTTTTCAGGGAAACTAGCTACCTCCCTGCCCGCCCACCCTCTCCACTGACCTCAGGTCAGAAATCTAATAATCTTTAGCCTGACATTCTCCCACCACCACCACCACCACAGGATCTAACTATGATCATCTGTCTAACCAGTTGTTTCCCAGAAAATGTCCTGAACAAAGGGGAATTTTGAAACTTCTCCTTGTGTTCATAATTAAATTCTCAGAAAAGTTTTATGTATGTCTCAGTCTCTCCTAACTGTAAACAACACCAGTAGCCTATCATATAGACACTAGACTTTTTCTCAGTGCCCAAATAAAGGATTAAAACGGTTCAACCTTGCAAAAACCACCACAATATTGTAAAGTAATTAGCCTCCAATTAAAATGAATAAATTTTTTTTAAAGTTTCAACCTTACACAAAAACACAGTGTGCTACCTACCTCTTGAATATCTATCTTAAGATAATCACTACCTTTTATGGAGAAGCAGGAAACTCTGATACTCTTCCCAGGTGACTCAGCAGTAAAGAATCTACCTGCCAATGCAGGAGACGCAGGTTCAATCCCTGGGTCAAGAAGATCCCCTGGAGAGGAAATGGCAACCCACTCCAGTATCCTTGCCTGGAGAATCCCATGGACAGAGGAGCCTGGCAGGCTACAGTCCATGGGGTCACAAAGAGTTGGACATGACTAACCATGCACACAGCAGCAGCTGATACTCTTTTATCCTCTTTTATATTCCTAGGACAACAGTGTAAGATGATACTATCCTGCTTTACAAGTGAGGAGACTCAAGTTCAGAGAAGCTAAATGTCTCATGTCCCTTAGCAGGGGGAGGTCTGGCAAAGTAAAGACAGCTGTATCTGATTCCATTAGAAACTAGAGTTGTCTGAAATTGAATGAAGTGATCCAATTTTTTTTGTAGTTGAAAATTCCTATTCAATGGCCTTCATATAAAATGTAAATAGATTCTTGAGAGTGCTTTGCTTGGTATGAAATTTGTATATATACAAAATGTTTATGACATAACAGCAAGTGACAAAACACAGAATACATACATATCTTCACATATCCTATACTTATAATTGCCTTTTAACTTAGAAAATACATTAAAAACTCTGGAAGTAAATAGTCCAAAAGATTAAGAGGTCATCTAGGAATCACATGGTCCTTTTCCCTATTTTCTGAGCCAGAAGAGGATGGGAGTGCAGCCACTGGCCTGGGAATGAATGATTCAGACTTCACCGGGGACTAACTGGCTCACAGTATTGGGAGCTTTCTGGACCTCTCTATGCCTCAGGTTCCTCATCTGGAAAATGGGTTGGCCTGAGACTAAAATGGGCTAATGCTTGCCAAGTGCTTAGCACAGTGTCTGACACTGTTCCAGATTTTCTAGAATGAGTATAATTTTAGTAATGAGAAAGGTTGCTTTTGAAGGTTGTTATACCTTGATGATGTTTTCCTTATTGAATGTCTTAGAATAAACAGTGACTATAATTGAGTAATTACAGTTATATAGTCATATATAGATGACACCTGATGCAAAGAGCCAACTCACAGGGAAAGACCCTGATGCTGAGAAAGATAGAAGGCAAAAGGATTAGAGGGCAGGAGAGGATGAGATGGTTAGATATCATCACCGACTCAATGGACATGAATCTGAGCAAACTCTGGGAATAGTGAAAGACAGGGAAGCCTGGTGTGCTGCAGTCCATGGGGTCACAAAGAGTTGGACACAACTTAGCGACTGAACAACAACAACCAATAACTGAGCAAACAAACATTTAAAAATTATCACAGGACTGTAAAGTGAGCATCTACTTGGACAATTTGCCACTATCTTTTTTTTTTTTTTGCCACTATCTTAAACACATGCTTATTGTCCATCCTAGCACACTAACATGTGTCACCATCTTTCCCTCTCAAATCCCAATAAAATGATGATAAAGGAATAAAGAGGAACTCCACCCACAACCGGCACCAGTGGTAAAGAGCCTGCCTGCCAGTGCAGGAGACATAAGAGATGTAGGTTCAATCCCTGGGTCAGGAAGATGCCCTGGAGGAGGAAATGGCAACCCACTCCAGTATTCTTGCCTGGAGAATCCCATGGATAGAGGAGCCTGGCAGGCTACAGTCCATGGGGTCACAAAGAGTCGGACATGACTGAAGCGACTTAGCATGCACTCACCACCCACAAGGACAAGGAGAACAGGAGAGGAAATAGCACAGGACTAGGCATTTCAAGGCACTGTTGGGGCTCAAATAGCAGCCTGGTAAGGGTATCAGGCTTAACGAAGTGAAGTGAAAGTCACTCAGTCGTGTCTGACTCTTTGTGACCCCAGGAACTATAGCCTGCCAGGCTCCTCTATCCATGGAATTCTCCAGGCCAGAATACTGCAGTGGGTAGCCTTTCCCTTCTCCAGGGGATCTTCCCAACCCAGGGATCGAACCCAGGTCTTCCACATTGCAGGCGGATTCTTCACCATCTGAGCCACCAGGGAAGCCTAAGAATACTGGAGTGGGTAGCTTATCCCTTCTCCAGCAGATCTTCCTGACCCAGGAATCGAACCAGGATCTCTGCACTGCAGGCGGATTCTTTACCAGCTGAGCTATCAGGGAAGCCCTCAGGCTTAGAAGGAAGCCACCAATAGGAGTCTGCAGCAGACACCAGGAAGCAAGCACCTTGGCTGAGTGAAATTCAGGCGAGACTCACGGCTGTGATCGGGGAACAGTGTCGCTGTCTGTATACTGAGTGGCTGAATCCTCGGTCCTCTCCTGACCCTTCTCTGTCAGACATTAACCCAGAGAGGATCCAGATCCCAGAACCCTAGGGACCAAGCCTGGCCATCCTCCCTGTCATGGGTGGGGGCTAGGAGTCTCCTTCTCTAGGAAACCAAAGCTACTGAGAGTAAACTGAAACCAAACACTAGTTCCCTGGAAACAAGACACACGGGCAGATGGGATTCACAGCTGTTGCCCATGAAGCTTTTGAGAACACTTTGCCACTATAAACTGGGGTGACTTGTTGGAGAATCTTCTTGGAGATTCTTGAGAATTGCCACAGCATCCAGTTCTGGAGCTTTGGACCAAGGCATTTAACTATCAGCTCTCCTGACCTTTGCAGCAGCAACCCTGACCTCTATACTCACCACTCCCTCCAGCCTGTTCCTACCCACAACCAAGACCCTAATTCTACATTTGACCTTTTATACCTGAAACATGCAGAATGGCTTCTGTTCTCCTGATGCACCCAGACTGGGACAGGCTGTGCAAGAGGCCTTCTTTTGCCATCCTTGGTTCTCCTTGAGCCCACTCTGGGCACTGAAGTATACACAGCTTTGTGTCAGGTTCATCCAGTGGACAACACTGGCAGGGGTGAATGGCAGGAGGAGAGAGAAGTTAGGGGATTAAGTCCCTTCACTCTCTCCTTTCCATGTCACCAACTGGCTGTGTCCTTGTGCTGAAGACCTCAGCTCCCACCCCTGCCCTTCCTGTGTGGAGACCTTCATGGAGTTCCAAATATGACTTCCTCTTTCTGCCCTTTGGGCCCCAGCTTACTGATATAATCTTTGCTGTTTCCCCTGAACCCCGCCCACATCTTCATAAATGATCCCTTTATTAAACCCTCTAGATGGCCCAATTGAAGTGTAGCATTTGTTTCCTGCCATGTCCCAACTGACACCCCTCTCTGTCACTGCTCACCAAAGGCCCTACCAGGCTCACAGGATGGCCAAAAGGCTTGTAGGTGTCTCGGTGTTCAGTACCAACCATCAAAGATCATCAGACATTTGAGAAATATTTCCATTGTGAAAGAAGTAAAAAAACATACCAAAAAAAGAAAGAAAGTAAGGGGAAAAGATAAGCATATAGGGAACAAAAGAAGACTTCATCAAAAACCAAACACTAAAACGTTGAAAGAACCTAAGTGTCCATTAACAAATGAATGGATAAAGAAGATATGTTTTATATATATACAACAGAATACTATTCAACCAAATAAAGAATGAAATCTTGCCATTTGTGATAACATGGATGGGACCTTGAGGGTATTATGCTAAATGAAATAAATCAGACAGAGAAAAACAAATACAGTATGATTTCACTCATATGTGAAATCTAAAAAACAAACAGAAAAACAAAAAAAAAATTCAACAAACCAAACCAAAAGAGACACTTAGATACAGAAAACAGAAGAGTGATTACCAGAGGAGGGAGGGTGAAATAGGTAAAAGGGTCAACTATATGGTGACCCATGGAGCATGCTGTAGGGTTATACACAAGTCAAAACATAATGTTGTATAAATGAAACTTATATAATGCTATAAACTGTTGTTAGCTCAATTTTAAGAATTTTAACAAAATAAAATAAATACTATACAAGGACCAAAAAACCCCCAAACACTAAAAAAATTTCAGAATGTGAAGAGACTATGCATCCAGGTCACAAATAAAAACAGAGAGAAAGAGGGAGATAAGAGAGTGTGAGAAGAAGTGGGAAGAAGAGGAGGCAAAGTTGTTGCAATCAAAGAATGAGAGAGATCTTGGAAATACAAAACATGATAGCCAAAATTTTAAAAAACTAAGTAAAAGAGCTGTTGTATAAAGTCAAGGATATCTCCCAGGAGTAAAATAAAAGACAGTGAACTGGAAAACAGAACAGGAAGGATGTGAAATATAGAGGTTCATCCCAGAAGGTCAAGTATCCAACTTATATGTAGTCCAGGAAAAAAGTAAGCAAATAAATGGAAGAACTGCAATTATTAATAATACAAGAAAATGTCCCTAAAATGAAGGACAGTTGTCTCTGCATGGAAGGGACCCACCAAGTGTCCAGGACAATGGATAAAAAAAGATTCACAAAAAGATATAGTCTTATGAAATTCAGAACAGCAGGGATAATCCTAAAAGCTTCCACAGAGAAGCAGCAAGTTGTCTAAGAAAGGGATTGGGGATCAGGACAGTATGAGACATCTCAATAAGGTTTCCAGAAGTTGGAAGATAAGGGAACAATACCTTCCAAATTCTGAGAGTTAATGACCCTCAGCCTGTAATTCTATACTCAACCAAACCATCTATCAAGTATGAATGTGAAGAATGACATTTGCAGACATGTGAGGACTCCAAATGCATGCCTCCCATGTACCCTTCCTTCAGAAGCAAAGAGGATGTGCCCCAGCAGAGAAAGGAGTACACTAAGAACACAGAAGACCCAAGACCTAAGAAACTAGGGGTGCCACTGAAGACAACAGCAACAGGATGATTCCTGGAGCGTGACAAGGCCACAGGGCAGTCAGTTCAGCTAAAACAGCATGGAGAGCTTGAGAAGGGAGTTTGTGCAACACGTTATTGATAACCATGAGCAAACCTGGTGGAGGACATGGTGGACAAAATAATGCTCCCCCCCACAAAGATGCCCATGTCCTAATCCCTGGAACCTCTGAATATATTAGGTTAGATGGAAAAGAGAAATTACGGTTGCAGCCAACCTTGGGAAGCGGCAAGGAGACTGAATTACCCAGGTAAACCCAGTGTAATCCCAAAGCTCCTTAAATATGCGCAGGGAGGCAGCAAAAAAAAAAAAAAAAAAAACAAGGAAAAAGAGTGCTGCAGCACAAGAAAGAGAAAGAAGAGAAAGACGAGACCAGCTGTTTTCAACTTGGAAGATGGAAGGGGCCAGAGAATGCAGGCAACCTCTAAAAACTGAAAAAACAAGGGGATAGCTTTTCTCCTAGAGCTTCCAGAAGGAATGTGGCCCTGCCAACACCTTGATGTTAACCCAGTGAGACACATTTTGGACTTCTGGCCTTATGACAGCAGCAATAGGAAATAAGGAAGATTTGAATGAGTGCCTCAGAACTAAGCAAGTAAGAAAATCAAGACACCTATTAACATCAGGAAAAACAATAAATTATACAAAGAAAAAACAATCTATAGTATAAACTACCTGGAACAATATTTAAGTGGTCATTTACCATAAAGCAATAAATATTAACAAAAAAGTATGATATAGTGGAAGACTTCGGGAGGGAAGTTTGGGAGAATAATGGAAGTGATTCTAAGAGGAGCTCCAGAGGTAGTGCCTAAAACTAATAAGTCAAGACATAGCACTACAGGCATGTTATTTAGATATAGGGAGGGAAATCCAGAAGAAAGAGTAGAGTTTGAAAGTGAATCCCCCTGGGGAATGCAACAGAGGAATATGAGGGAGGAGTGTGGGGGTCCACTCCCCCAACTATAAAAATAAGGCAAGAGAAGCCTTATTTTATTTAGGACACTTGTTTATGTGTATACCACTTTCCTGTCATCCTGTAACAAAGTACCAGAGTGGAGGGGCATAAAGCAACAAAAACAGAAACAGAAATTTACCATTCTGGAGGTTAGAAGTCCAAAATGGATGTCACTGGGCTGAACTCCTTCCAGAGACTCTACATGAGAATCCATTTCCCTGACTTTTCCAGTTCTAGAGACTCGATGCTGTGGGTGTTTGGGAGTTTGTGGCCCTTTTCCGGTTAGCAGTTACATCTATCTGAATTCTGCTCCCAACATCTCAGCTCCTTTTGGGACTATCTTCTCTCCCCATTTTGCTACAACCTTTGTGATTATACTGGACCCACCTAGGTAATCCACAACTCTCTCTAGTGCAAGAGCGTTATCTTCATTCATCACACCTGCAAAATTCCTTTGGCCAGGTAAGGGAAGGGAACGTAGTCCTAGTTCCAGGGATGAGGACATGGATGTCTTTAGTAGAGTGGCTCTATTCTGCTTACCCCAATGTGCCTGTGTTACTTTAATAAAAATATTTTTTAAAACATGTACTCTTTGACCCAACAATTCTCCTCCTAGAAATTAATGCTAGTGGAAAAGTCATGTGTACAAAAATTTATGTTCACAGACATTGTTCATTATGCTGAAAATTATAAAAAATACACTTTCATGATAAAAAAAATTTAAGGTACAGCAACAGTAAAGATGCACCAATAAAGATGTACCAGATGGACAGGGAAGCTTGGAGTGCTGCAGTCCATGGGGTCATGAAGAGTTGGGCATGACTGAGCGACTGAACTGAACTGAACTGAACAGTAAAGAATCCACCTGCAATGCAGTAGACCTGGGTTTGATCCTGTGTCAGGAAAATTCCCAGAAGGGAATGGCTACCCACTCTAGTATTCTTTCCTGGAGAATTCCATGGACTCAGGACCCTGGTGTGTTCTTTACCAGAACAAAATTTTGAGGAGGGCATAGCAACCCATTCCCGTATTCTTGCCTGAAGAATCCCATGGAGAGTGGAGCCTGGCAGTCTACAGTCCATAGGGCCACAAAGAGTTTAACACCACTGAAGTGACTTAGTGTGCACACACATATGAAAAGACTACTTTGTAGCAGTTAACTATCATGCTATAGAGCTTTATGATGAATACAAAAAGATGTTGACTGTAGTGAACAGAAAAAAATACAAAATGGTAAGTTCACAACTATCGAGTTTTTAAAAAGTGTGCGTGTATTATGTGTAGAAAAATTTGTTATGTATATATGTGTGTAATGTATATATGTGTGTGTAATGTATATATGTGTGTGTGTTAGAGTTTATATAGGGAGAGAGAGAGTAGGAAAATTGAATGTGTAAGCATGTGTGTGCATGCACGGTGGGTATATATGTGCCTAAGGCCCACAGGATTGAGACCAAAATGTTAACTCTGGTTACCGCTGAGTGGTGGGAACGCAATTTTAATTTTTCTCTTTATGTTTTCTCCTACTTTCTAGGATATTCCCCCCCTCAAGTGTGTATTACTCTTATAACTAGTAAAAAAGTTATTTTCATTTTGCATAAATAACTTTTTAAAATGAACATCTGAGGCCTCAGAGGCTAACAGCTATAGTGACCAACTTCCCTTGTGGCTCAGACGGTAACTCAGACGGTAAAGCATCTGCCTACAATGCGGGAGACCCGGGTTCAATCCCTGGGTTGGGAAGATTTCCTGGAGAAGGAAATGGCAACCCACTCCAGTATTCTTGCCTGGAAAATCCCATGGATGGAGGAACCTGGTAGGCTGCAGTCCATGGGGTTGCAAAGAGTCGGACACGACTGAGTGACTTCACTTTCAGTTTCATAGTGACCAAAGATTACACAAGTAGCAATTAGCACGGCTAAGAAAAAATGTCAACAACCCTTATTTTTTTAATTGTTTTTTTTCCATTTATTTTTATTAGTTGGAGGCTAATTACTTTACAATATTGTAGTGGTTTTTGCCATACATTGACATGAATCAGCCATGGATTTACATGTGTTCCCCATCCTGATCCCCCCTCCCACCTCCCTCCCCCCATCCCATCCCTTTGGGTCTTCCCAGTGCACCAGCCCTGAGCACTTGTCTCATGCATCCAACCTGGGCTGGTGATCTGTTTCACACTTGATAATATACATGTTTCAATGTTATTCTCTCAGATCATCCCACCCTCGCCTTCTCCCACAGAGTCCAAAAGTCTGTTCTATGCATATGTGTTCCTTTTTCTGTCCTGCATATAGGGTTATCATTACCATCTTTTAAAATTCCATATATATGCGTTAGTATACTATATTGGTCTTTATCTTTCTGGTTTACTTCACTCTGTATAATGGGCTCCAGTTTCATCCATCTCATTAGAACTGATTCAAATGCATTCTTTTTAATGACTGAGTAATATTCCATTGTGTATATGTACCACAGCTTTCTTATCCATTCATCTGCTGATGGGCATCTAGGTTGCTTCTATGTCCTGGCTATTATAAACAGTGCTGCGATGAACATTGGGGTACACGTGTCTCTTTCAGATCTGGTTTCCTCGGTGTGTATGCCCAGGAGTGGGATTGCTGGGTCACATGGCAGTTCTATTTCCAGTTTTTTAAGGAATCTCCACACCGTTCTCCATAGTGGCTGTACTAGTTTGCATTCCCACCAACAGTGTAAGAGGGTTCCCTTTTCTCCACACCCTCTCCCGCATTTATTGCTTGTAGACTTTTGGATAGCAGCCATTCTGACCAGTGTGTAGTGGTACCTCACTGTGGTTTTGATTTGCATTTCTCTGATAATGAGTGATGTTGACCATCTTTTCATGTGTTTGTTAGCCATCTGTATGTCTTCTTTGGAGACATGTCTGTTTAGTTCTTTGGCCCACTTTTTGATTGGGTCATTTATTTTTCTGGAGTTGAGCTGGAGGAGTTGCTTGTATATTTTTGAGATTAATCCTTTGTCTGTTTCTTCATTTGCTATTATTTTCTCCCATTCTGAAGGCTGTCTTTTCACCTTGCTTATAGTTTCCTATATTGTGCAAAAGCTTTTAACTTTAATTAGTTCCCATTTGTTTATTTTTGCTTTTATTTCCAATATTCTGGGAGGTGGGTCATAGAGGATCTTGCTGTGATTTATGTCGAAGAGTGTTTTGCCTATGTTCTCTTCTAGGAGTTTTATAGTTTCTGGTCTTACATTTAGATCTTTAATCTACTTTGAGTTTATTTTTGTGTATGGTGTTAGAAAGTGTTCTAGTTTCATTCTTTTACAGGTGGTTGACCAGTTTTCCCAGCACCACTTGTTAAAGAGGTTGTCTTTTTTCCATTGTATATCCTTGCCTCCTTTGTTGAAGATAAGGTGTCCATAGGTACGTGGATTTACCTCTGGGCTTTCTATTCTGTTCCATTGATCTATATTTCTGTCTTTGTGCCAGTGCCATACTGTCTTGATGACTGTAGCTTTGTAGTAGAGCCTGAAGTCAGGCAGGTTGATTCCTCCAGTTCCATTCTTCTTTCTCAAGATTGCTTTGGCTATTCGAGGTTTTTTGTATTTCCATACAAATTGTGAAATTATTTGTTCTAGTTCTGTGAAAAATACCATTGGTAGCTTGATAGGGGTTGCATTGAATCTATAGATTGCTTTGGGTAGTATACTCATTTTCACAATATTGATTCTTCCAATCCATGAACACGTATATTTCTCCATCTATTTGTGTCCTCTTTGATGTCTTTAATCAGTGTTTTATAGTTTTCTATATATAGGTCTTTTGTTTCTTTAGGTAGATATACGCCTAAGCATTTTATTATTTTTGTTGCAATGGTGAATGGTATTGTTTCCCTAATTTCTCTGTTTTCTCATTGTTAGAGTATAGGAATGCAAGAGATTTCTGTGTGTTAATTTTATATCCTGCAACATTACTATATTCATTGATTAGCTCTAGTAATTTTCTGGCGCAGTCTTTAGGGTTTTCTATGTAGAGGATCATGTCATCTGCAAACAGCAAGAGTTTTGCTTCTTCTTTTCCTATCTGGATTCCTTTTATTTCTTTTTCTGCTCTGATTGCTGTGGCCAACACTTCCAAAACTATGTTGAATAGTAGTGGTGAGAGTGGGCACCCTTGTCTTGTTCCTGACTTTAGGGGAATGCTTTCAATTTTTCACCATTGAGGATAATGTTTGCTGTGGGTTTGTCATATATAGCTTTTATTATGTTGAGGTATGTTCCTTCTATTCCTGCTTTCTGGAGAGTTTTTATCATAAATGGATGTTGAATTTTTTCAAAGGCTTTTTCTGCATCTATTGAGATAATCATACGGTTTTCATCTTTCAATTTGTTAATGTGATGTATTACATTGATTGATTTGCGGATGTTAAAGAATCCTTGAATTCCTGGGATAAAGCCCACTTGGTCATGATGTATGATCTTTTTAATATGTTGTTGAAGTCTATTTGCTAGAATTTTGTTAAGGATTTTTGCGTCTATGTTCATCAGTGATATTGGCCTGTAGTTTTCTTTCTTTGTGGCATCTTTGTCTGGTTTTGGAATTAGGGTGATGGTGGCCTCATAAAATGAGTTTGGAAATTTACCTTCTGCAATTTTCTGGAAGAGTTTGAGTAAGATAGGTGTTAGCTCTTTGAATTTTTGGTAGAATTCAGCTGTGAAGCCATCTGGTCCTGGGCTTTTTCAACAACCCTTATTAATTAACACTCTCTAGCTATCCATGCTCTAGGAGTATGTTGAAGCCATGACTATAAATCTCCATATCTTGTTCTCTTTCGAATCTTATTTTGTGCTAAGGTCTGCTCCCCTGGAAAAGGAAACAGCAACCCACTCCAGTGTTCTTGCCTGGGAAATTCCATGGACAGAAGAACCTGGTGGGCTACAGTCCATGGGGTCACAGAGTCAGACACAAGTGAACACTCATGCATTACTACTGCTAGGCTAGGACATCTTAGGAGGCGCTGAATCTCAACTGATTTCTAGGCAGCAACCAAAAAAGGCAGCTTAATTTCCTTCCTTGCCCATTAGGTGGGGCAAGAAAGCTTTAGAACAGTTCCTGCTAGCTAAAACATGAACAGGAAGAGACCAAATTGCATGAAAAAAAAAAAAAAAAAAAGAAAGGTTCAGAAGTCATTTCTGTCCATTTGGATGGCATGTGTGCTAAAATTTTTCAAAGATGAAAACTATTTCCTCAGAGTCTTCTGAGTTCAGTCACTCAGTTGTGTCCGACTCTTTGTGACCCCATGAACCGCAGCATGCCAGGCCTCCCTGTCCATCACCAACTCCCAGAGTTTACCCAAACTCATGTCCATTGAGTCAGTGATGCCATCCAACCATCTCATCCTCTGTCGTCCCCTTCTCCTCCTGCCCTCAATCTTTCCCAGCATCAGGGTCTTTTCAAATGAATCAGCTCTTTGCATCAGGTGGCCAAAGTATTGGAGTTTCAGCTTCAACATCAGTCCTTCCAGTGAACACTCAGGACTGATCTCCTTTAGGATGGACTGGTTGGATCTCCTTGCAGTCCAAGGGACTCTCAAGAGTCTTCTCCAACACCACAGTTCAAAAGCATCAATTCTTGGTGCTCAGCTTTCTTTATAGTCCAACTCTCACATCCATACATGACTACTGGAAAAACCATAGCCTTGACTAGACAGACCTTTGTTGACAAAATAATGTCTCTGCTTTTTAATATGCTGTCTAGGTTGGTCATAACTTTCCTTCCAAGGAGTAAGCGTCTTTTAATTTCATGGCTGCAGTCACCATCTGCAGTGATTTTGGAGCCCAGAAAAATAAAGTCAGCCACTGTTTCCACTGTTTCCCCATCTATTTGCCATGAAGTGATGGGACCAGATGCCATGATCTTAGTTTTCTGAATGTTGAGCTTTAAGCCAACTTTTTCACTCTCCTCTTTCACTTTCATCAAGAGGCTCTTTAGTTCTTCTTCACTTTCTGCCATAAGGGTGGTGTTATCTGCATATCTGAGGTTATTGATATTTCTCCCAGCAATCTTGATTCCAGCTTGTGCTTCATCCAGCCCAGCGTTTCTCATGATGTACTCTGCATAGAAGTTAAATAAGCAAGGTGACAATATACAGCCTTAACATACTCCTTTTTCTATTTGGAACCAGTCTGTTTTTCCATGTCCAGTTCTAACTGTTGCTTCCTGACCTGCATACAGGTTTCTCAAGAGGCAGGTCAGGTGGTCTGGTATTCCCATCTCTTTCAGAATTTTCCACAGTTTATTGTGATCCACACAGTCAAAGGCTTTGGCATAGTCAATAAAGCAGAAATAGATGTTTTTCTGGAACTCTCTTGCTTTTTCGATGATCCAGCGGATGTTGACAATTTGATTTCTGGTTCCTCTGCCTTTTCTAAAACCAGCTTGAACATCTGGAAGTTCATGGTTCACATATTGCTGAAGCCTGGCTTGAAGAATTTTGAGCATTACTTTACTAGAGTGTGAGATGAGTGCAATTGTGAGGTAGTTTGAGCATTCTTTGGCATTGCCTTTCTCTGGGATTGGAATGAAAACTGACCTTTTCCAGTCCTGTGGCCACTGCTGAGTTTTCCAAATTTGCTGACATTTTGAGTGAGGCACTTTCACAGCATCATCTTTTAGGATTTGAAATAGCTCAACTGGAATTCTGTCACCTCCACTAGCTTTGTTCGTAGTGATGCTTCCTAAGGCCCACTTGACTTCACATTCCAGGATGTCTGGCTCTAAGTGAGTGATCACACCATCGTGATTATCTGGGTCATGAAGATCTTTTTTGTATAGTTCTTCTGTGTATTCTTGCCACCTCTTCTTAATATTTTCTGCTTCTGTTAGATCCATACCATTTCTGTCCTTTATTGTGTCCATCTTTGCATGAAATATTCCCTTGGTATCTCTAATTTTCTTGAAGAGATCTCTAGTCTTTCCCATTCTATTGTTTTCCTCTATTTCTTTGCACTGATTGCTGAGGAAGGCTTTCTTATCTCTCCTGGCTATTCTTTGGAACTCTGCATTCAGATGCTTATATCTTTCCTTTTCTCCTTTGCTTTTTGCTTCTCTTCTTTTCACAGCTATTTGTAAGGCCTCCTCAGACAGCCATTTTGCCTTTTTGCATTTCTTTTTCTTGGGGATGGTCTTGTTCCCTGTCTCCTGTACAATGTCACGAACCTCCGTCCATAGTTCATCAGGCACTGTCTATCAGATCTAGTCCCTTAAATCTATTTCTCACTTCCACTGTATAATCATAAGGGATTTGACTTAGGTCATACCTGAATGATCTAGTGGTTTTCCCCACTTTCTTCAATTTAAACCTGAATTTGGCAATAAGGAGTTCATGATCTGAGCCACAGTCAGTTCCTGGTCTTATTTTTGCTGACTGTATAGAGCATCTCCATCTTTGGCTGTAAAGAATATATATAATCAATCTGATTTCAGTGTTGGCCATCTGGTGATGTCCATGTGTAGAGTCTTCTCCTGTGTTGTTGGAAGAGGGTATTTGTTATGACCAGTGCATTCTCTTGGCAAAACTCTATTAGCCTTTGCCCTGCTTCATTCTGTACTTCCAAGGCCAAATTTGCCTGTTACTCCAGGTGTTTCTTGACTTCCTACTTTTGCATTCCAGTCCCCTATGATGAAAAGGACATCTTTTTTGGGTGTTAGTTCTAAAAGAACGGTTCAACTTCATCTTCAGTGTTACTGGCTGGGGCAGACTTGGATTAGTGTGATATTGAATGGTTTGCCTTGGAAATGAACAGAGATCATTCTGTCATTTTGAGATTGCATCCAAGTACTGCATTTTGGACTCTTTTGTTGACTATGATGGTACTCCATTTCTTCTAAGGGATTCTTGCCCACAGTAGTAGATATAATAGTCATCTGAGTTAAATTCACCCATTCTAGTCCATTTTAGTTCGCTGATTCCTAGAATGTCGACATTCACTCTTGCCATCTCCTGTTTGACCACTTCCAATTTGCCTTGATTCATGGACCTAACATTCCAGGTTCCTATGCAATATTGCTCTTTACAGCATTGGACCTTGCTTCTATCACCAGTCACATCCACAACTGGGTGTTGTTTTTGCTTTGGCTCCATCCCTTCATTCTTTCTGGAGTTATTTCTCCACTGATCTCCAGTAGCATACTGGGCACCTACAGACCTGGGGAGTTAATCATTCAGTGCCCTATCTTTTGCTTTTTCATACAGTTCATGGGGTTCTCAAGGCAAGAATACTGAAGTGGTTTGCAGAATACCAAATTGAGAATCTGCAAAATGTGTTTTGGTACCTGATGATCAAATCTGCCCCCAAACAAAACATAAACAGGCTGCAAGACAGAGAGAACAAACTAGTGTGGTTACCAGTGCAGAGAGGAAGTAGGGTGATACGGGGAGAGGATTGAGATACATGCAAATTACTATGTATAAAATAAATAAACTACAAGGATGTATTGTACAACACAGTGAAACAAAGCTATTATTTTGTAATAACTTTAAATGTAGTATAATCTATAAAAAACATTGAATCACTAGGCTACATACTTGAAACTAATATTGTAAATCAACTGTATTTCTCATTAATTAAAATATCTCTGGTTGAAATGCAATTAAAACAACACTGAGATAGCATTTTCCATGGGTCAGATTGGCAAAAGTTCAAAACCTTGTCAACACATGCCACAGGCCAGTGGGAAAAGAGGCTGTCTCCAGCAATGCTGGAGGAAATTCCAACTGGTTCAAGTCCTGTGGAGAAGAGACAGCAGTGTCTAGGAATACTGCACATACAGTTTACCCTTCTGCCCAACAATCTCACTTCTTAGAATCTACCCTGAAGATTCACTTCCAACAAAATGAAACTAAATATGCACAAGGTTATTGATTACAGCATTATTTGTAATTGCCAAATATTGGAAACTACCTGAATGTCTGCACATAAGAGCACAGGGCCAAGTGGCAGATGTGCAGCTGTACAGGAGGAGGAGGACCACCTCACAGAATGACATGGAGTGACTTCTAGGGTTTCTTAAGTGAAAAGAGCAGAAGTGCAGAAGAGGACATGGAAGATACTTCCTTCTGCATAAGAAAGAGGAAATAAGAAAACAGACATGTATCTGCTTGTCTTTATAAAAAACACAGGCAGAAGCCAGAAGTTGGTCATCTACAAGGAGTGGGAGGGAATGGTGTTGCAGGAATACGGAAGACAGTGACACTTAGTGTATCTTTTTTTATAGTTTTGATTTGTGGAAGTATGTTAATACTGTGCCTACTCAAAAAACCAAATTAATAAGGATGATGCCAGGTGTTGTCCTGAGCGTTGGGAGGTAAGGACACAGCTTCAAAAGAGAGAGATGGTGGAAGGTGAAAATTACCATAGAATGGAAAGACCTAAGTCTCCAGGCAGGAGGTCAGCAGGAGCTCAGATAAACAAGGAGCCATAGAAAAAAACCCATCATTGATAACTTTCAGAATATCAGAGAAAAAAGGCAAAATTCTAAATTTCCTGGAGGCTAGAAATATTCACATATGCTGGAGTAGGAGCCAAAGCAATGGAGAAATTTTTTTAAATAGAAAGCAAAATTATTTCCTATCCATTCTAGATATTTCATATAAATAGAATCATATATTTGTTCTTTTGTGGCTTGTTCACTAAGCATAATGTTGACAAGACCCACGCATGAGGTAGCATGTATCAACACTTTATTCCTTCTTATGGCTGTATAATAAGATTCCATGGTCTGGATAGACCAGATTTTATCTAGTCAACTGTCTATGGACACTTGGGTTGCTTCCACCTTTTGGCTTTTGTGAAAAATGCCAGTGAGTGCAAGTTTTTAAGTATCTGCTTTCAATTTTCGTGGGTATATACATACCTAAGAGTGAAACTGCTGCATCCTATGGTAATTCCATGTTTAGCTTATTGAGGAACTTCTGGGCATTTTTCCACCATATTCCTTAAGAGACCCTTAAGTAAGTCACACTGTATTCTCTGCAATCCCTTGCAGAAAATTCTCATCAGCAAGAACTTCACAACGTTGGAGTCAATTTCTTCTTACGAAATATTAAGTATCATTAGAAGGGATTAGAATTTGAGGTAAGAATTTACTTCAGAAAATTACCTGTAAAATTTAATCTAGCTTTTAATATCATAAATGTTACGTACAGCAAAAACAAACATGCTATCTTAATGTTAATAATTCGGGGTTTTAGAAAACATTTTTTGCTTTCTGGGAACAAGATTCTCCTTGTCCTCTAAAATATGTAAAGTTGAATGTCATACAAACTGCAAACACATTTTAAACATGTGTGTGACTATCTACAAAGGCTGAATATACATAAAGTATTATCTCAACTACAAAAATGATAAAGCTCAGAAAAAGACTAATAAAAAATAGCAAAAGTTATTTTAACACTAAATATATATAAGCAGTGTGACTGAATTTTTCTTCCTTTTATATACTATTCTAAATGAATTTAAATTATATATAATTATATCAAATATTATAAATCAATTTATTAAAAGCTAAGCAACACATAAATATGTTTATCCACATTTGATGATGTGGGAGGGACACAGGGAGCAAACCCCTCTGCACTAAGGAGAAGTAGGGTAGTAGCCCTTGGAGGTAAAACTTGTTTCCATAAATTTTTAGTAACATATAAAATGGATAGGATGAAATATTACTACTTAAAAAATGGCTTCCTTTTATAAAAATGATACAACATTCATTATATTCAACCAGAAAAATACAGTCACTCATAATCCCATCACTTACAAAAATCATCTGAGTTAACAGTGGGTAGGCATGTGTCCTGACCTCTCTCTATCCATGCACAGACAGGACTGATGGTGAAAATTGTTATTTTTAAAGGTTTCAGTTACAGATCACCAGCCCAGGTTGGATGCATGAGACAAGTGCTCGGGCCTGGTGCACTGGGAAGACCCAGAAGGACAGGGTAGAGAGGGAGGTGGGAGGGGGGACTGGGATGGGGAATACATGTAAATCCATGGCTAATTCATTTCAATGTATGACAAAAACCACTGCAATGTTGTAAAGTAATTAGCCTCCAACTAATAAAAATAAATGTAAAAAAAAATAAAGGTTTCAGTTATTTGAATGCTACAGAAAAAAAATTAGAAATGAAACTGAAGGTATTGATGAACTTCTGATAAAACAAGGGCTACTGGTTCCTAAAAGCACTAAGTCAGTGATTCTCAAACTTGAGCGAGCATCCAAATCCCCTAGAGGGGTTATTCAAACAGACTGCTGGGCTATCCCCACGGTTTCTGATCCGGCAGGCTGGCAGTCCAGCCAGGAATCTGCATTTCTAACAAGTTCATGGTGATGTTGGTGTTGTTGGTTGGGGAATGAGGCTTTGAGAACCACTGCATTAGGTCAAGAAAGACTGAAAAACAAGATTTTTTTCTATTTTATATCACAATCTTAGACACTATAACTTGACACATCTACCCATGAAAGATGAGGTGGTTGGTTCTTAGTCTTCATCCCATTTCCCCCCAACACCACCTCACCCTACCCCCACCATGTCCCAACTGATTAATGTACTTTCATTTCTCTCAAGATTTATAACATTAACATTCTATTCTACAACTCTGATTCCTCGGTTTTAAAATCTTAGTTGTGTATTTTATTGGATTCAGAGCTAGTAATAATAACCATTCTTTTAGGCAGAACTTTGTTGGGGAACCTGGTATCCTCTCGTCTGGGTTTCCATTAAGTGTCCAGAACTGGTGCTCACTGGACCCAAAGGTGTATCTTACTCTGTGGGCTTTGGCTTCCCCAGGCTACTTTGCAACCTGGAGAGTGCCTTGTCCTGGTGAATCTTTCCCCTTCCCCTGAGGTCCTGAGACAGTAGTAAAGCCCTCACCTTCCCAAGGATTTTCCTTGAGTCTCCTCCACATGACCTGGTCGCTGCATCAGTCCCTCCATCCATACTGGGGCTCCCCATCACTCCAGTTTCTTTGCTCAGTACTACTCAAGGGGTGGGAGGAGCTGCAAGTCACACCATGCCCTGTTGCATTGGCATCTTCCCCATTTCCTTGCTTGGTTGCTGCTGGCGAACCTGTGGTTGCCAGTTTTTGAGTCTGCTAGATAATGGAAAAGGAGAGTTTCTGATCCTGCTTTACTTTTTCCTCCTTCCTTCCACCTGTAAGTATCCCCAACCTTTTTCTAAAAACCACTGAAAATGTAGGGTTTATTGGATAAAATATGGTCTGTATTATGTATCTACATAATCAATAGTTTTTCTAATTAAAAAAATATATCCTCCAAAATATTTATAGTAGTTTTCTGTGATAAGATTATGGCTGGTTTTTTAAAAACTGAAATTTATATTGATTTTACATGTAGATATAAGAAATGATCGAGAGATCCTATGTACGCTTTACCCAGATTTCGCCAACCCATCAGATTTTAAAAGCAGCAAAACCACCAACAGAATAGTAATGCCTCTTGAGGTCTGTGAAACCAGTGAAAAAGAAATGTGACCAGGGGATGCTCAACCAGGAATGCCAATTTCTCTCTCAACCTTCAGTATATTATGTTTGGTCTTTTTAAGTACAGAGCAGTGGTTTAAACATCAACAAGTCATACCTAGGGCTGTAATTCTCATACGAAATTAATGTTCTCACAAACTGGCAAGTAATTGCTTCAAGCAGAAGGAGAAATAGCATTTTATTTCATTACAATTAAACAGTTGACAAAAATGTAAGTGGGAATGTATATTATTATTAAGCAGAAAACAGGAAACAAAGAAACAAGGTATTGAGACTTAAAATATCATTGAAAGTCTCATCGATGTTATCTTACACATAGTAGGTACTCAATACAACTGAACTGAAAATAAACACTTTATAATATGTGCTTGCAAAATGTGTAATGCTGTAGTAAAGTACAATTTCCAAATATGAGATTTTTGTCTGTCAATTTTTTTAAAAGCCTTTAAAAATATGATATGCACAAGCTCACCCTGAGGGAAAGTAAGATGGAATATAGATTATAAAACCTTTATGTATTTTCCACAATAGCATTTTGAAACAGGAAAAGAACAAATAATTGTGGGAAAAAACTGAATGAGCCAATTACTAAAAATTCAGTGCACTCATAACTACCTGATGGAAAATTTGAAGCACCTTTTGGGCGCTTTCTTATGTCATAATATGAAATGTATGAAGTATATAGACCTTGATCTTCAGAAGCTTAAGAAAACTTCAAGTTGTAAGCCAAAATGTCATCAGAAAAAGAAAAATCTGATATAAAAATTGCTATGTAAGGCCACTGTTTAAAGTTCTTTCATGTACAGACACTATATAATTCATATACTTTGTTTTGTTTTTATTTCATAAGCAAAACTTTCAACATAGAAACGTCTGGATATAACTCAGTTCTCTATGAAACCATGCTCAGAGAAAAATGCATCAACAAATAATGCCCTTTTCAGAATTTTTGCAAAAGAAGCTGTAGTTAATACAACTTTTAAATTGAATACTGTAACTTAAAAGCAATTGTTAAGTGTAAAAAAGTTGCAGCATTCCACTACAGAAAAATAAAATTATTTTATCAAGAAAGTGACAGTATTAGTGCTTTAGTGCTAATTCTAACTGTTGATAAAAAGATGCTCCCAAATATCGTCCTGTAGTGTCGTTTCCATTTATAACAATTTCCGATTAGACTGCTGGGTCAATGTTTGTATATTCCTATTGAGAGAAAACAGGAGAAATACAGTCTTCAAAAGAATTGTTGGTTCAAACATCTGAGCTAGAATTTTGTTTACACTCCAATTTTCAAAATATTTTAATTACTATATTACCACTTGTACTCAAGATCCCCACAAAGCTATATATATATATATATATGTGTGTGTGTGTATATATATATATATATATATATATATATGTATATTCCCAAAGACAGAAAGTAACAACAAAACACATCAAAGCAGCTATCAAATGGTGTCAGTAGGACAAAGAAAATACATGGCACTCAATAGGCTAGTATTAGTAAGTTAATGAAAATAGCATTTTGCTACTTGGGTGAGTTTCACTGGGGACATCCCTGACAGAAAAATCAAGACTCTTAAACCTTAGTCCCTCAAAAACAGACCCCAATATGACACGCACACAACCTTTATCTTTGTCATCATATGGCATCTAATTCTAAAACTATATGGACTCTTCTAGCTTGACTGATAACAGCAGAGAAAGCTATTAGAGGGGTTAAAGCTTTCTTGCTTTTGGATGGTTACCTACATTGTACGAAGATGTATGGTTTCAATAAACACAGGAAAAGGAATTCACAATAAGACTACGACTTAACAAATGTGAATTCTATATTGTGATGCTATGCAAAATATTAAATTACCAACCACAAACTGGACACAGGACCATGCAATTAATAAAAGAGCAAAAATGGTAGAATGGCATGTTTTTCTGGGACATTAAAAAACTTATTAATACATATAGCCTTACCTTTTACTAGGATCTTATATTATTAAAACTGAAAGAAATTTAAAAGTTTATTTATTTTTTGGCACTTATATTCGTATGGAAATGTCTAATTCCAAACAAAAACAGTACTGATAGAAAATTCTTCTATTTTGATTAATGAAATGTTCAAAATACATACATATATATTTTTGTCAACATCATTCCTTTAAATAGAGCCAGAGTTCACTGTATCTTATTTCTTTACTCATTATATAATATAAATAGCATTTACATTGATCTTCAAATATCTGCTGCCTACTAACAACTTTAAAAATAAACATTAACTGTAATAATTCTGAAAAACTCCTTCAACTGAAACATTTTGTTTGTAAAAATGTATAATTATTCTGCATCACCTTTGCCCCTGACATGGCTTCTTCTACACTCACTCTCAGACTGATCCCGACATTCTTCCCTTTATTTGAAAACCTATGTTAAGTAGAATGTTGAACTAGACATAACCCTCGTCGAGGTATTCATAACTTGACACTTGTGTCACTGTAAGTATTTCCTTGTTGGTCTTCCTCCATTTTGCCTCCTCCTGGAACCTGCCCACCAAGCCCTCAACCTCAGACAGAGTTTTCTCCTCCTCAGTCTAGGAAGACATCCTACTGCCACCACCTCGTGTCCTTTCTTTTCTACCTAGATTTCCAGGTCCTCTATAATTTGCATGCTCCTATCTCTATCCAACTCTACATTCTACTGACAAAAATGGATCTTTGGCTGTAGCTGCTTCTAAGTCCTGCTCTCCAAGACTCAGCTTCCAACTTCCCTCCTCGGTAAAGACAGTAGAAATCACAGTACTTAGCATATACTCCCTGACCATTTCTAACATCCTGATCTTTTCTACCTCTCTTCAGGCACTTCCACCTGTGGAAACAAGCTCTTCAAAAATATGGCTGTGCAGAAAACAGTGAACATAGCATATCTGACCACTATCCTTTGAAAGGCCTGCTTATAAAGCTGGACTTTGGCTGGCATCTAAGAATTTAGATTTCAGGAGGTTCTCACCATCGATGAGTGCATAAATTGTGCAAACAACATGGTCTATGCTGAATATCTGCTTTCTAGCTCAGAATCTGGAATGTGGTATGTGCCTGGCGGGGGGTACCTACATGACCACCATTGAAGTCTCTAACGAGATTCCCTGCTTGGCAACATTTCACACGTGCCCCCAAAGAGCTCACTGTCTGGGGTCTCAGGCACATCCTATGTGACTCCACTGGGATGGGACTCTTGAAAACCTGTACCCACTGTCCTCTGAACTTTGTCCGTGCACCTCTCTGTGCTGATTGTGCTGTGCAGCACTCCACTGAACATCACAGCTACCAGTGCCACCACAGGCTGCATCCTCTGATTCCTCCTAGTGAATCACTGAACCTGGGGTGGTTCTCAGGACCACTGACACAACTGCTGCTGTGCGCTAACTTTTTAGAGATATATATGTGTATGTGTTTGTGTGTGTTGTGATTAGATTCCATTCAACAAGCATTTTAAAAGACAGACTGTATGAAAGGTAGTAGGGGGAGACACGACACTAATGAAGTTCCCTCTATCCTCAAGGAGTTGATCACCTATTTGGGGAAACAGAAAGGTAAGAAGCAACAGTTAGAGACCAAATGAAGCAAGAGCTAAAGAGGGGGCTTTCATAAGACTTTACAGTGGATCTTAAAAGGAAAGAGAGGGCTTAATAAGGAAAGAGTGGGGATCTGGAGGCAATTTCTAGTCAAGAGAACGGCATGAACAAAGATAAAAATACATGAAACATATTATGCTCCAAAAAACAGAAGGCACATGGGAAAATGTGGTTAGAAGGGCAGCTTAGAGCTGGACCTGGCTAACAAGTCTGGTCTCTTTAATAGGCAACAGAATCCTTGGAAGATGTTTGCACAAGAGTGATATGACTCAGACTGTGTTTTGGGACAATTAACTGTGTTACTAGCAAAGGGACAGAATAAACAAATCACAGGAGGCAAGCAAGCAAGTTAGAGGCTCCAAAGATTCCTCGAAAAGCCCTGGAATACCTAAGAATGCAACACACAGCAAAGGTGGCATTTCCAGTTGGGGAGGGGGGAGGACAAATTACTCAATAAGCAGTGTTAGAAAAACTGACTATCCATTGGGAAAAAAAGTAGATCCTGACCTTATATTGTTTCATAAAAACAAATTCTAAAAGGAACAAGTATTTATATACTGAAAAAATTAAGCATAAAATTACTTAAAGGAAACACAGTAAGGTATTTTTATAAGCACAAACATGATACGAAATCTAAAAGCCATACAGGATTAACCCGACAAGATGCATGAAAATTTACCAGGTCGGTAATGTAAAAGCCACCATAAAAGCTGACAAACATAAAATAAATAGCAGCAAAATGCATGACAGGTTAATGCCCTCAGTAAATCAAAAGCTCCCACAAAGCAGTAAGAAAAAGTACCAACCCTCAACAGAAACACTGGTAGAGATTAGAAATAAGGAAACTAAGGGAAGAAATACAAATGACCAATAACACATAAAAAATATGCTCACATCATTAGTAACTGAAGAAAGGCATATGAGAACTATTTTCTGCTATTAGACTGACAACGGGTAATAGAGATTAATAATGTGGAGTGCTGGCTAGGCACAGGTAAACAGGCCCTTTCATGTGCTTCTGGTGAAAACAAAAATGAGGCAAAATGAAGCCATGGCAAGATACCAAAATGTCAATGTGCTCAATTGCTTTACAGAAATAAAGAAAATCTGTAAACTATCCCTAGGTCATCAACAGCAACATTACATCCTGCGCCTGCAATGCAGGAGACCTGGGTTCGATTCCTGGGTGGGGAAGATTCCCTGGAGAAGAAATCAGCTACCCACTCCAGTATTCTTGCCTGGAGAATTCCATGGACTGTATAGTCCACGGGGTCACAAAGAGTCGGACATGACTGACTTTAACTTTTTAAAG
Source organism: Odocoileus virginianus (assembly GCF_023699985.2). Classification (NCBI taxonomy): domain Eukaryota; kingdom Metazoa; phylum Chordata; class Mammalia; order Artiodactyla; family Cervidae; genus Odocoileus; species Odocoileus virginianus. The sequence continues at coordinate 582,452 of NW_027224266.1, forward strand.
TCATCAACAGAGGCATGGTTAAGTAAGTCAGCAATCATCAAACTGGGGTAACACATACTCTTAGGGGTATATGACGATTTTCCAGAGTGTATGTGGATACAGACAGTTTGGAGGGGATTAATTTCCAGACCTTCAAATGCTCAATGCTTGCTTTCCAAAATTAATCTGCCTGTACAATTGGTTAAGGCTGATTCCCTTCCTTTTTATACTAGAAAGATACACTTTCTTATCCTGAATCTTAGTACTTCGCATTACCTGGGGCCCCTCCCCCCAAAAAGGGGCGCCTGGAAATACTGGTGATGGTGTCAAGAAAGTGAATCAACCCTAGTAGCTAGTAATAAAGATCATACTTCTGCAAGTCAGATACTTTCCATTTCTTTGCCTTAGTTTAATTGTAGGAGGACAAAATCAACTTGTCAGTAAAAGAATATTCAAATATTTTTTGATAACAGATCACTAAGTGATTTTCTGGCCTATAATTCAGAGTGAGTCCAAAGAACTGAGTGGCACTGCTATAATAAAAGTCCTTTCATTTCCATCTATACAATCCTATAAACAAGGTTTCTCTGGACTTATATCTACAAAAAGAAAAAATACATTAGAATCGATAATTGAACAATATTATCCTATACATTCTCTAGTAATACGTAATATTTATCTGTGAACACAAACTAATTGAAAAGAGAAATGCACTTCCAATAAAACTTTTGTTTAATCACTACTTAACAAAATCTGTAATATATTTATAATATTGTGATCGGCTGTAATGTTAATTCAATCCAACCTAACAGTCATAGAAATCTATTAATATTATCTGTCAAATTTTATTTGGTGAGCACTAAAAGACTTTCAAAGATAAAAGTCTATGGGGCAAATGGGATCCAAATTCAAGGTAAAAAAAAAGGAATGATGTAGTATTTCTCACTTGTTAAAAGAGCCTGTCTGCATATTTTAAAAAATGGATGCTAGTTATCAAATTCCTGTGGTGTGCAGGTTCACCGAAGAGATTTAAAATGATGATGTAACAATTTTACTTAAGATTCTCTATTTATAATATGCCATAAATTATATCCTATATAACAAATTAAAATTATGATAAAAAAGTTTTAGATACTGACCTAAATATGTACAGGGAGGTAGATAATTTTTTGTACTTTTAGGGTATGTAAGCAAAAGAAGTTTGAAAAACACTGAAATAAATAAGACATCCACAGAGGGGAATGACATGCAGTGAATTGGAGCAATAGATGAGTTAAACAAATAGGAACACCTGGGACAATTGTAGTCAAAGAATTAGGAGGGTGAGGAGGACAAGTCTCTAGCCTGGCTGGCTAGCTGTGAGAGCTACAGACCCTGAGGAAAAATCAGTGGTCTTGGGAGAAGAACAAATGTGATTTTACTTTTAACACCTTGAGATATAATTCACATAACATACAGTTCACCCGTTTAAAAATACAATCAATGGTTTTTAGTGTATTCACAGAGTTGTGCAACCATCACAATCATTACTTCTTTTGTGCCCCAGCATCCTTCAACTCAAGGGATACAGCAGGAGCATAATAGGTTCTTGTTGATTCATCTGATCTTGGTTCCTGCTCTATCTTTGTACCTCATGACCCCTGTGGTTTTTTTCCAACCCCAAAAGCCATGAATCCTGGCCTCTAGCTTCCTCCCCACAGTGTTTCTTTTTGCTCTCTCCTTCCCCTCTTCCTATCCACATTAGGAAGAGCTCTGGTAGGCACCGAGCTGACAGGTACCTGGGGATGCCTGGAGTTTAGGACACTGAGGAGCTGCATGTTTTCCTGACCAAATGCAGTTTTTCAGAGGCAAAGTTCCCAGAGGGGGCTTCATGAATTCGGAATAGCTTCTCCGTCCTAGTCTGGTACATAGTCAGACAGACCCTCAAGAGTTTCTGGAAACTTTCTATGATGAGCAGAGAATATTTCATGGGGGCACTTATGAATGATAGTGGATAAAAGTCTCTTTCCAGGGGGTAACAGACACTTCTCCTACCTCCTTATCTTCTAGCCCAAGCACAGAATCCAAGACAAAGGAAACATAATAAAATGGAATTTGGGTGCCAGAATTGGGTTAATATGACAAGTGCATGATGAATGAGGAGGAAGCATTTTAGTTTTGCATGTTCCTAACACTGCCTTGGAATCTTACTACTCTGTAGGCAGCTAGGAAGCTAAAGTAGTTTTAGGGAAGCCATGACAGTTCTGGTAAATGGACAAAATATATCAGGAGTACATCAAGGATCTCCCCTACTCCTCCTTGAAGCTGTTTGGTACTGGACACAAGAAGCACATGTCTGATGGCACAGTAACCAGACTGTACTACAGATGAACATAAGAACGTCAAGCTATGAATGATAAGCCTCGACAATTCAACATGGCCGGAGAGTGAGGAATCCAGACAAGATCACTGTAAACCTTCCTGGTGGACTTTGAGGCATATGCGAATACACTGGTTCATATCTAATTTCAGAATCAATAAGCTCCAGGACACCTAGATTAATTAATTAACCAAGCATCCTTAATCTATCTGGTGGTCTAATAATGAAAATAATGAACTCCTTAGTAGGGCAAAAAAGCCAAAGCAGGGTACAGATGCTGCCTGGACTAAGGTTTCTCTCTAGGGCAGGAGCATCAAAGTCCACCACCCCCCCCCCGCCCCCCCCAATGCTAAAGCTTGGTATGAAGCAACACTGGAAGAAACCAAAGACTCCAGGACTTCACTTCTTTTCTTTAGGGCATGAAAGTCAAGGTAAAATGGAGGACTAGGTCTAAACTACCAGTTGGTACTATGCAATGGGATTCCAGAGTAGCACAATACTACTAGGACATCTCTAAGGCGAAGTTAGTCTTAAGTACCTTAGTTCAGACCCTGACAGAAACAGAGCAGTTTGTGATGCCTCATTCCTTTCCCTAAAGTTCAGGAGAGTGTGGAGCCCAACTGTCAAGAAGGGTGCTAATAGTAGGGTGCTTGATTTCATGCCATGCTCAGAGAGGTAGACCTAAGTTCAAACAAAAATCTATAGAAAGTCTGGCTATGACTTGCAGGCGTTGACAGTAGCCATGCTGGAAAAGCTCATGTCAAAGTAGCTACTACACAAACATCTTTGAAGTAGTATCCAGAATGGCAGGCCCAAGAAAAAGAGTAGTAGACACTTTTATTTAAAAAATCTAGTGTATGGGGACAACTTCAAAAGCACTCAGTTGGCAGTGAAATGCAAGAAGGTGAAGCCACGATCTGCCTGGGACCCTAACTACAATTGCTATATCCTAGATAATACAAAAAGCCTAAGCCCTAAAGACTGGAGACCCATAGCAGGTTGTGGCTCTTTCCAGGACAAACTTGTTATGTCCTAAGATGAAGGTTTGATGTCTGGTTTCTACAGGCTGTTAAGTGAAGCTGGCAGGCAATGTGGTCTGGAAGAACAGGGTGGCCAGCAGGAGTGAAACAAGCTGAGGCAAAGAAAAGGATGAGGAAATTGGGCAAGTTCACTGAGCATACAGACACTGCAGGCTGAGGCAAACAGTCAAGTGAGCACTCAGGAGCCCAAAATCATCTAAAAAACACGGGTAAAAATGGAGCTAAGTGAAGCTAACACTCAAAGTTCTGCACAGAGCTAACAAAAGACAAACATGCTATGTACATGAAACCCAACCTTGCAATTGAGGAAAAGGCTTGCCTCAGCCTTCCTTCTCGAGTGGGGATCAATGACCAGCTTCCCTGAGAACAGCCAGGCTGCCACCTTTGACTGGGGACGCATGCCTAGAAGATCTGCTGCAAAGAAACTTGTCACATGAGACAGGAAGAGAAGCAGCACCTTGATCCAACATATGGAAGTGTACGAGAGGGGGAAATGGCTTCAGTCACTCTCCCATTTTTAAACAAGAGACAGCTTTCATAACACTAAGAGTGATAGACACAGTGAAATTAAAAACCTCTTTTAAGGTAGTCAGTTAAAATTGAAGAGTGGAAGAAGTTACAGAAGATTCTATTCAACTGGAAAACTTCAATAAAAAAATCAACTGCTAACTCCATTCTACTGGTCTACTTATTTTGAAAAATAAGTTTTACTAAAATCACTAAGTAAGCTCAGTGTAAAGGCTTTATCAGCATGAATATTTATGGGAACACTGAAGGTTAGAAAATTTATAAAGCTACAACTACATTATTTGATAGTAACATTAGATATAAATCTACTTCTCAAAAGAAAATATTAGCCCCAAATTATTAACAAAAATGAGTCAAAAATTGACAAACACACCTCACATAACAGTAAATGCTACTGTTCTCATTTCAAATATTTGCAAAAGTTATTTTTATATAGTTATGCTGCATTTTCAAATGCCAACATGGCCAAGTATAAATAAAATCAATCCACAACTAAAGAGTACACAATCCAAATTATCAAGTAGTAAAACTTTTTATTAATAGTAAGAGTTAGCATATAGTAATGATGGTTGCACAGTGCTGTGAATATAAGTAGTGCCACTGAATTGTATAAAAATGGTTAAAATGGCAAATTTTGTTATATGTATTTTATCACAAAAAATGAATGGGGAAAAAAGAAAAGTTAGTGTATTTTGTAATCATGTGCCATTTTTATGTAGTCAATTCAGTATTTTTTGGTACCTAGAAAATTCACATTGTATTAGGTTAAAATGTATCAGATACTAAGTCTTTACCCAAATTTCCATTCCAAAGATTAACCATAGGACAGAAATTCTGAAGTAAACTGTTCAAACAGCTGGCATATTTAAAGTATTTGAGGTATAACAGCTAAGGCATTTTAAAATTAAGTGGTCTCACAAATCTATTACCATTATTCCTTTAAATTTTTCTTCACCTATCATGCAATAAAAACTTTGATATGTAGGCTGCTTCTTAGGTCAAAATTTAATTTAAAAAACTGAATTTATCTATTAAACATAGATACTTTAGGAGTTCTAAAGTCACTCAACATTTTTAAATGATAATAATCCAACTAACCTTTTTTTCCCTCAGTAATCTTTCGCTGAATTTATTAGTGATAAATCCCCTTGGACCAGCGAACTGTAAACGCTGATATTTAGCCTGAATGTACAAGCTCTTCTGTACTAGGTCTGATTTATGTTGGAAATGAAATCTGCCACCTCTAAAGTTGGTCTGTAAAGGAAAAAAATAATTAAATGTTAAAACTACAGCTTCCAAATCTACTTTATAAGAAAGGAAAAAAGGTCTGGAACTTAGGGCTGCCCTTAATTCTAGGTATTACCGGTATTTAAAGGGAAAAGGTGAATGATGGTAATAAAGTATGTTTTCCTCAAATTAGCTTCATAGTTCATTTTGTAGTAATAATTTTAAAAATATTTTATATAAAATGAATTTTTTAAACTACTAAGTTAAATTTTTTAATTCTTGAAATTTACCATACTAAGAAAAATACAACTTTAAAAATTTAAGAATTATTGTTCTGATTCATAGTGAAATATATCAAATCCCAAATGGGAGGAGGAAGACATTAAGTATCAATCTATTTGAGAATCAAAAACTCTCTTAACTTTATCCTTGTCAGTAGTTTTGAGTCAGTCTTTCTTTACCATAAAAATCCCACTACTGCACATATTTCCAAGATAAGAGCTATACTTAACAAGACATTTCCTGGCCTGTATACTGTCCAGTATTACAACAGACATAGAGGACAATGAGTATTTGTATGTCCCATGTGGGAAATATACAACTGGTATCTTACAAAGGAGTAATTTTTAAAATTAAGTAGATTCTTCTTTCTACGATAATTTCACAAATGGGTACATTATGCATAATGAAGAAGAGTTTATTACAAAGTATTTATGCCAGGCCTATTATTTTCTTAAGGCTACAAACAATTTCAGGTAAAACAGAATTATAACTTGATACATCAGAACTAATCTTGTGATTTACATTCCCATTTTTACATATCTAATAAGGTGATTACTATCTGACTCTGAATTAGTCCAATTTATGTAAAAAGTAAATTTTAATGAAATAGCTCCTTTTCTTAGGAAGGATTATTTCATCTCCTTTTAATGTTAAAGGATTTTCCCTTAAGGAGAATGGATAACAGGAAATAGATCTTACAAGTCTTAGAAGAATTACTACAATCAAGTACATATAACCAATGAGAAGTGCAACATGTAGGAAACACTTAAATCTGAAAGTCTTTCTACACTGTCTCTGAGTTATGCAGACATTACATTTTTAGTTTTATACCTCATTGCTCAAGAGATTAGATGATGATATGAAACATGTTTAAATAGTCTATGGCCCTAACCATTATCTTTTAATATTTATTTATTTGGCTGTGCTGGGTCTCAGTTGCAGCATGCGGGATCTTCACTCTTCACTGCTGGCAAGCAGGTTCTTTTAATTATGGCATGTGGGATCTTCTTAGTTGCAGCATGTGGAATCTTTAGTTGTGGCATGAGAACTCTTAGTTGCAGCATGTGGGATCTAGGTCCCTGACCAGGGATTGAACCCGGGTCCCCTGCATTGGGAGCGTGGAGTCTTAGCCACTGGGCCACCAGGGAAGTCCCCTATTTTTTATTTTTGAAAACCTAATGTCACACATGCTTTTAGGTACATGAAACATTAGTTAAAAATTTTATCTAGGCAATGGCTACAAATTGTGTTACTCCCACTGAAAAAAATCTTTCGACATCTAGAAATTTTGACTTAGGAAGCCAAGGTATTAATAGAAGATCACTCAAGTACACTCCTAGTCTATGGTCTGGAGATCATTTACACTACCTTTCTGGTCATACTAACTTCCTCCTAGTGAACCAACTGCTCTAGCCAAACTGCCTGCTACTTTCACCAAAAAAACCTCAGGTTCTTTTCTGTTTTAGGGGAGGGGAAAGAGACACTGTTGAGTGGAAAAATAAGAAAAAAGGATTTATCATAGGTAGGAAATTCAGTCAAAATGGATTTTAAAAGCACCCCAACTTCTGAGAGCAAGGAGAGAGAAATATAATACGTTGCACTGTAATTCTTATTCCATGTTTGCGGCATGAATTGTTTTAGAAAAACAAACATGTCAGTTGATTAAAAGTAACACTGACATCAGACATAGCTGTACAAGTAATTGTAATGCAATGAAATATGTTTTAACAAAGCATGTGGGACCAGAGACTTTCTCTGATGATCTGGAAGACCTGTGAGGGCTGTGTGTCTAAGGGCAGGGTTTCTTAATTGGTGAATCCTGGAGAAGGTTCTATAACTATGTGATTACATCTTAGAGGTAAAGGGGCAGGATCTTGTCTGCCTCTCCACCTAGAGCCACTCCATCTAGATCTGTTTTATGTATTTGAGTTTCCATGTAATATTTGAAAAAGGGTTCCACTGGTAAAATATATTTGAAAATCAAATTCTGAGGAAAGGGGTCATCATTAAACTGATTACATTTAACTATAATCCAGAAATACTAAAGCTATTACTTCAAACATCACATAAAGAGCTTTTAATTTACTAACACTTAGAACATTATGTTCTAAAGCAAAAACCTAAAGCAGGAATTAGATGGAAAATAGCACTCTACCTTAAAAGGTCTTCTAAAGCCTCTTGTATTTTGATGGCTTTCCTCACCTTCAACTGGTCTGTGAGTAATGATATCTTTTCTCTGCACAGGATAATTCTGCATGAAAAAAGTTATTAGTAGGGGTTAATATATTTTAAATTTTATTTTTAAAAGTTCAACATTCAAAATATACACCAAATTTTTTTTTGGCTGTGCCTCATGGCATGTGGGATCTTAGTTCCCTGACCAGGGATCAAACCTGCATCCCCCTAATTGGAAGTGCAGTCTTAACCACTGGACACCCAGGAAGGTCCCCCAAAATATACATTTTAAATGCATGGGATTAAGAACACAAAATATGTAGCATGTAGCTTAGCTGACGAACACACACACATCTTCCTTCATGTAACCTATGCTAGTTTGTGAAGGGCTAGTTCAATTCATGAATGTGAGAAGCGTTAACAAAATACACACTTTTGCATTAACACAGTCTGTGACTTTTAGAAAATGGGACTGTAAATCTAGTATTTACTCAAGGCATCCAGAAGAGAAACAAACTCATTATTACTAGGAATTGCTAGAGTTCCCACTGACCGAGAACATAAATTCTCAATGCTGTAGGAGGCAGGTATTGCTGATTCATACTCCTGCTTTAATTAGATGCTCCTGCCATGACTAAGAAAGTATCAGAAAGCAGTGTGTGTGTGTGTGTGTGTGTGTGTGTGTGATTTTTATATTCTCTATTTTTCCACTTATTACCTATCAATACATTTTTTGTTTTATTTTAGGAGTTGCTTTAATGTTTATAGCTGTTGTTTAGTCGCTGAGTCGTGTCTCTTTCACAACGCCATGGACTGTAGCCCACCAGACTCCTCTGTTCATGGGAATTCCCAGGCAAGAATACTAGAGTGGGTTGCCATTTCCTTCTCCAGAAGGCAGAGTATTAAGACTGTAACTACAAAGAACCTGAAGCCTTTGATGGAAACACAGAAGATGGGCCCATTCTGAAGATGGGTTTCTTTTTCCAAAATCAATAGTCATAACTTTCTATTTATTCCATTTGCAATGGAGTCTACTTTTCACAAATTTTCCTCGTTCACATCTTTATTTCTCTCCCCAGTTCAAGAAAAGTCATATAAAATCCTTTTCCTAGTAGTCATCTTGAGTTTATACTAAGTCTATATATTTGAATAAGTGCAAAAAGACACATGTAATAAGATGAGACTGCAGGGGACCTTGAGAGGGAGGAGGTGTATTCTGTACATGAAGGGGCCAGTGGGAAGACTATACCAGGCGGCTTCTGATGAGGCTCCAAATCATCCCCACAGTCCAGTATCCAGGCCCCTATGTTACTGCCTTTGAATGTGGGCTCTATCTAGTGACTTGCTTCTTACAAATTGAGTATGGTCGAAGTGATGGGATATCACTTCTGAGATTAGGTTACAAATAGACACTGCTTCCATCTTTCTAGCTGTCACCTGCCTGCTCTTATGGAAGGCAGATGCCATTCTGTGAGCTGTCCTTTGAAAAGGCAAATCTTTAAAAACAGAAAGTAGATTAGTTGTTAGCTGGGGGTGGGAACAAGGAATAAACAAACAGCCTTGAGGGATCTAATAATGGTGATGAAAATGTTCTAAAATTGGATTATGGTGATGGCACACATCTTGGTAAATTAATAGAAGATCATTAAATTGTATGCCTTCCCTGGGTGAATTTTATGGTATGTAAAATAAGCCTTAATAAAGTTGTTCCAAAAAATTTAAGAAACCTAGTTGTATAATACATGCAGTAAAATCTTGCTAAATCAAATGAGATGATCATTTATTTGGTCATAACTATAAGCCTTAACAGAATCTTAACACTGAACAACAGAGTCATAATACTTATTAATGAACAATTACAAACATGAAAAACATTGGTGGTCCATGTACCTAAAGATACATGTGAGAAGGAAAATGGAACATACAAAAATAAAAAAGTTGGGAATACAATCTTACTGAGTAAGGTTTCTGAATAAATTTTCTAAAATTTTATTTTTCAATAGATGTAGGTTTTTGGAATCCATCAACATGAGTATCCTTTGACCTTGAAAAACTGGAATGCTGATCACTCCTAATAAAATGAAAGAGAAAATAAGAATCTTTTATTAGTTTTTGTTTATCCAACAAATAAGCAAGAGAAATCAAATTACACCCTTCGGAAACAAACCAGCATGACAGTAGAAAACAACAACAACAAAAAACTCAATTATCTATTGCTACTAAAATTACAAATAATAGTTACGAGGGCTAAAACCCTCATTTCCTCATTTTTCTATGAACGTTAGTTAGCCAAATTGGAAGTTAGCAACAGGGGAAAAGAGTATTCTGAGGACCAGGGTTCTTAATCTGGAATCCACGACAGGCTTCCTAGGGCTGTAACTCTTGAAATCATACACAGACTGTATATTTTCTGAGGGAAGACAGCCATGGCTCTTGAGCCTTTGGCAGCACTGGACAGCCCCCCCGGGCCAACAGACTCAGTGGCTAAAGTTCCAGAGAAGAGACGGGTGAGCAACTTGGGCCTTCTCACTGGTAGAGCTGGGGCCTCTGTACTCTGGCTCCCCTCTCCTTAAGTGAGTTCTGGAGGCTCCCAAGGGTTATTCCTGACCAGCTCTACCCCAGAGGGAGGTCCTTCCCTGGCTTCTCCTCTGACCCCTGGCCTCATTCCCAGAGCCCTCTCTTTCTGTCACATCCCGCCTCTCCCACAGTGCTCCTCACCCTTCCTGCTCTGTGGCAAACAGCTCACAGCTTTGGCCTCACTGCAGCTTTGCTACAGGACCCCACTGACACAAGGACAAAATCCACACTCCCCCTCACTGACCACCAAGGCCCTTCTGGTCACACCCTTGCTGCCTTGGCCAGCTGCTTCATCCTAATCTCCCCAATACCCAAACCAAGCTGTGGGAACATCAGCTCCACGCAGCCCCTGGAACACACCACAAAATCGTCTGCCTCTACACACTGGCCCATCCAGTTCCTCTGCTGCAATTTCCTTCCAACTCAGATCAAACTCAAGAGTGAGCACCACTTGAACCTGTTCCAAGAAGGCTTTTCCAGTCCCCTCTGTGGTGGACTAGGTGCCCCTGCTCCATGCACATACAGCATTTTGGGGTCTTCACAAGTATCACGTGCATTTGTAACTACTGGTGTGCCTTCTCACCAAGCAAGGTACAATTTCTTCAGAGGAGACACTGCCAATAGCTTGTTTTATAATCCCAGCTCTGATCCTGGAACCTGACATGAAATAGCCACATAGGATTTTTTAAAATGTCAAGAAACCTTTTATTCTGTCAAAATGCTCATGATATGATAATAAGTCAAAAAGAACAAGGGGCAAAATAAAATACTGAGGATAATTTCACTTATTTAAAATATACACATATATGCCCAGAAAAAAATGACAGGAAATGTACTAAATATTAACGGTAATCATACCTGTACTACTACTACTTTAAACAAAACAATGGACTTTAAAAAATCCTCTTTACAAAGCATGTATCTGATAAAGGGGTAGTATCCAGAATATAAAAAGAATTTATTCCTCAATAATAAAAATATGATAATCCAGTTTAGAGATGGGCAAAGGATTTGAATAGATATTTCTTCAAAGAAGACACACACAAAAGCACGTGAAAAAAATGTATGACAACATTAGTCATCAGGGAAATGCAAGTCGAAACTACAAGTAACTATCTAAAACCCATTAGGATGGCTATAATCAAAAATATGATAATACCAGTCTTCACAGCAGCATGGTTTACAATAGCCAAAAGACAGACACATGTTCTTCAAAAAATAAATAAAATGTGGCATATCCATACAATGGAATATTATCCAGCCTTATAAAGGAATAAATTATTTTAATGAAATACTGGCACATGATACAACATGGATGAAAACATTATGCCATGTGAAATAAGTCAGACTGAAAGGGAAAATTATTGCATGATTCTATTTATGTATGTATGGACTATTCAAAATAGGCACATTCATAGTGATGTCAATACAGGCATGAGGGGCTAGGAGTCAGGGGGATAAGGTGTCACTGTTTAATTTGTATTGAGTTTCTGTTTGAGAAGATTTTAAAGTTCTGGAAGTGTTGGCTGCTGCACAACACTGTGAATGTACTTAATTCCAATGAATCTTACACTTAAAACAGTCAAAATTCAGTGTTCTAAGTCAGTGCTCAGAACAGTGACTAGAACAGACATTAATATATAAATATTTGTTGAATATATGAATAAAAGATCTTTACAAAGTTAACTCTAGTTCAGTAGATACAGATTGTTACAATAGCAAAAATAAAAACTGATGTATTCTAAAACCCGCCTAGATAAAAAGAAAATCTAGGCAGTTTGATGTTCTCATGAAGTCTACCTGATAGTATTTTGAATCTGCTTTATCACACACATACCACGCCCCTCTAACACAGCACCTCAGTGACACTATAGGGAACTTATTAATGCTGGTGACAAGTGGGAGAAATAGTGTGTAAGGAGGAGACATAGAGACTTTAGGGTAAGAAGCCAGTTGGAAGTAGGAAAAGACAGAGAACAGTGGGGTCTTAGAGATGAGACAGAATGCCCTGGTGTGAAAGATTTGCTTGCTTGGGAAAGATTTTAAGGCATCAGGGAATAAAAAGTGATCCAGATCTAAATGCATTATGATTTCAGTGTCTCTGTCCTGTCTACACCTTTGGAAAATCTTTCATTCAACAAATATGAACTGAGCCCAGGCAGTGGGGATACAGTGGTGAGCAAACACAGACACAGAGCCTACATACAACTTTTAAGGGAAAAAAAATTGCATAGGAGAGAAACAGTTATATCCTATGACTTATAATTTTGTAATATTTCATTTCTTCTGAATTTCTATGGAAATCTATACACTGACTTGATTTAAAAGGTTTATGCAAAAATATTAGTGAGGTCAATTTCAATAAACTGAATTTCTATAAAAGGATAAAATAAAAACTTTTTCTTATGTTAACAAGGAAACTGAATTAGGAAAAAGTGAGAGATTAAAGGTTCTATATTATCTTATTTAAAAGATGAACAATAACAGCTGCTGGTGAGGATGTGTTGAAAATGGAACCCTCACACCTTGATAGTGAGAATGTAAAATGGTGCACCCACTATGGAAACAGACTGGCAGTTCATCAAAAAGTTAAACACAGTAATGATATGAACCAGCAATTCCAATCCTAGGTATATACAGAAGTGAAAACCTATGTCCAAACTAAAACTTGCATACAAATGTTCACAGCACCATAATTTACAAAAGTCAAAAAGTGGGAACAATCCAAATAACCATTAACCAGTGAATGGATAAACATGTGGTGAATCCATACAATGGAACATTACTCAGCCAGAAAAGGATTATTTATGCTCAATGTGTGTGTGTGTGTGTGTGTGTGTGTGTTCAATCGCTTTAGTTGTGTCTGACTTTTGTGACCCTATGGACTATAGCCTGCCAGGCTCCTCTGTTCATGGGATTCTCCAGGCAAGAATATTGGAGTGGGTTACCATGCCCTCCTCCAGGGGATCTTTCCAACCCAGGAATCAAACCTGCGGCTCCTGCATTGCAGGTGGATTCTTTACCACTGAGTCACCAGGGAAGTCCATGCTCAACATGGAGGAACAAAAAACATTGTACTACATGAAGGAAGCCAGTCACAAAAGGACACATATTATATAACTGCAATTTTGTCAAGAAAAGGCAAATCCATACACACAGAAAGTAGATTAGCGGCTGTCAGGGGCTAGAAGGATAAAGAAATAGGGAGTGACAACTAATTGTACAGGGTTTCTTCTGGGGGTGATGAAAATGTTTTGAAATTAGATAGTGGTGACAGTTGCACAACTTTGTGATTATACTAAAAACTACTGAATTGTTCACTTTGAAAGGGTGACTTTTATGGTAATACCTAAAAAAAAATCCTCATGGCTCCACCAAGACACACCAACCATCTAATACAAATAAAACAGCTCAACAGATCCAGCAAAACACATCTTGCCGGAAGACATTTTTGCACACAATGCTACCCTCAAAGCTAACATTAATAATACTTAATGCTGACTAGCTACTCTGCAGCTTACATGCATCACTTTACTTAATCTTCACCACCACCATGAGGTAAGTATAATTCTTATCTCTATTTTACAGTTGAAGAAAATAGAGATTAAGTAACTTGCCAAAGGTGAGTCACACAGCTAGGTATCTACAGAGCCAGGTATTGAACTCAGGTCAAACTCCATTGCTCAAGTTCTTCATCACCTCAAAGGGTAAAGATATATTCTGAAGCCTCACATGGTCTTTATAATATGTTGATTATCTAAAATCTGTTTTAAAACCCTTTTTTCTTGTACCCTGAGTTTCTTGCACTTGCCGAGTCAAGAAAAGCATGACAGAGCTTGTGTCACTAAGGGGCAGTCATACCATGTCATATAGGAAACTGGAGATCACCCATCAAGAGACAAGATTTTAACTATTTTATTTTCAATTATTTTGTATGACTCAACACGCAGTTTTGCTATCTTTTATTTAATCCCAAACTTACTGTCAGAATCAATTCCAGTTTTAAACAAGCTCTAGTATCTTGACCTAGTTACCCATAGACATGACTCAAAAGTCTAGTCAAATATATTAATTTTTGAAACTAAGGACTATGGAAATAGAATTAGCATCAGCCTTTTCTATTCACACATTCCCACTTTCTGGGAGATCCAAATAACTTAAGGACCCTTGAGTGAACTGGAAATTCTGTCCTGTTCAATTACACCTCATAATCATATGGGGTCCCAGAGTTGCCAGGAGTTCTACATAGTTTTCAGAACTAGAGATTAGCTGCGACCACTCTAGAACACTCAGAAGCCCTAAAAAGAGGTACACAGTGGGGAATGAAAAACAAGGATCTACTGACAGTCAATTTGCCACTCATGGCATTAAGTACGTCACATGTGTCAGTTCATGTGATATTTCTAACCTGTCCAACATAAATTGGTTATTCTGACTTTATAGAGGAAAAGGCTCCAAAAACTAAGCAAGTTTGCCCAAGAGCAAACAGTTTATAAACTGGCAGAGGTAGGATTCAAACCCAGGTCTTCTCTACATTATCTACTACACCTGCCTCTGCTTCATGGACAGACATCCATGAAGAGTTCTGAAAGAGGATAGCAATAACCTCAGGAAATCTTGCAATATTCAAAGAATATCAGAATCTAAAAGGCAGAATGTGTCAAGAGTTTCAATCAGCTTGAGCCAAATAGTCCATATATTTGCTGGTATTTGCTCTGCTAATATTAAAAAAGCTATTACACTTCTCTCTAGATCACAAAGACCTCAAATACTACCTACCCCATAATTTTTATTGTTTCAGTGAAACAGCACATGATGACCACTGAATAACTTTGAAACATTTTAATAAACAAATGACATGGATTTGAAGGATTAAATCCCTACACTAAAGTGAAAATTACCATCACACACACAAAATTGGAAAATATGCTAAAACCAAAAGCTCTCTGATAAGAGGATGTTTTTCATCTACTGATTACCTCTCTGCAGCACTAGCTATGTGAAAAATGTACTCATCTTCATTCTGTAACCGTCCTTTTCTCCTTCTTTCAATGTCATGTCATAGGTCATTTGGATCTATTATTTTGACCAGAGTCTGAGGAATTTTGACAGAAGACAAACCATTCACATTACTGTTAGTTGCACAAAGACTGTATTGAACAAGAACCTTAAGTTAAAGTCCTAAATAAGTTATCTTGCACTCATCTTGTTAATGGTAGTGTAAACTGATAGAAGTATTTTGAGACAATTGACAAAACACAGTCAGAAGAGTTCATAACACTGAACCAGGAATCCGACTTCTGGGCCTCTATGCCAAAGAAAAGTCTATCTATCCAAGTATATTCAAAATGTTTTATTAGAAAAATAACCAAAAAAATGAAAGCAACTTAAGTGTGAAAAAATTTTAAAGCAGAAGGGAAGAAAAATTTATGGTAAATTTAAGTCATAGGAATAATGTACAACCACTTAAAATTATGATGATATAGACTATGTGGAAGTAAACATGGAAAAACACTGAAAACTTACTAAAACTTGCAAAGTCTCAATTATAAAAAGGTCATTGGGAGTTGAGAGATTTTACATAAAAGGAATGTTATTATAGCTTAAGTAAAAAGAAAAAGCATCCAAAATTGCATGTACTGTGACAGTGACTATGTTAAAATTCCAGACATAAGACTGCAAGACAATCAAATAATACTGTGTGATAAGTGAATTAAAGGTAATTAAAAAAATCCTCAAATTTCCTGTAAGTTCATTATAGTATTTTAACAGAAATTTCCTGAAAATATCATTGATTCAGTAAACTAACCTATCTCTGTAAATTCAGTAAAACTGTAACCATTAACATGAAAAAAATTATATATTTTATCACAAATGTATTTATTAAAATCTCTCCTCTACAAAAACTCTTCACTCTCAATGAATAATTAGCATGTTTTTTAGAACTTGATATACTTTTTCTAAAACAAGAGTCAGTTTTCTTCCCCCTTGGCTAGTTAAGATAGTTTTTCTAATTAGCAAAGAAATGAGGGTAGGGGGAGGTGGCAGGGGTGGGAACAAAAAAAAAGGTATTATTTTCATTATTTTGTTAGTTCATATTCCATAGAATCTTTCATATAATCTTCAGTAAACAGAAGGGCAGTATCGAATGAAACTAAGTTCCTTTATGCATTCCACATACAACTTAAAAATATATCCCACATGACTGCTTTGGAAAAAAAGGGTATCAAACATACTTTCTGCAAGATTTACAGTGTGAAGTTTTGGGATGAATATTAAACACTATAATTTTATGTCAATTTTACAAAGCTGTAAAATCCTTAGGGACTCTCTCTCTTAGGGAATATTTTTGTCTTTCGCCAGTGTTTTCTTTGCAACCTGGTTGAAAACTAGAATCACTTGAAGAGCTTTGTCAATTTCAGATTCCTGGGTCTCAATCATCCTTCCTCACCCACTTTACCTTTTTTACTCCCAATGACCAGTTCCCTTTCCCGTTAGTTTGTCAACAATAAGATAATCCCCCATCAAAAACCATATTCACTTACCTGTTTTGAGTCATATACCATAGTTTGTTTACTCTGAAGCTCGGCCAAAGACATATCTATTCTCCTAAAATAATAAAGGCATATTACAATTAAATAATTATGTTATACACTGATACCTCGATTCCATTAATACAGAATGGAATTTGAAATAAAGCTGGTATGTCTTGAAGGAAGAAAAAGAAATCTGCTACCAGGTGGTTTTTCATCTATGTGGCAGTCTCCCAGGACACACATATCCTGTAAACAACATCACAGTGAAGCCTTAGTAGTTCTCAAATCACTAGTCTGTGTAACCTTAAACTTGGCTCCGGTGATCTACTGCATTCTAACATTGATTCAACTCAGCTCACAAGACAGGGTGCACCACCTGCTTGGACGGGTGCCAGCAGAAGAAGACATATGTTTTCATCCGGCTGCCCTCAGAACAGTCATTTCTGAGGACATGAAGCAACCCATGATTTCAATGGCTCGACAACTGTCTTTCATTCTTCCAGTGATAACTTCAGTAGGCAATTACTATAGACACAGCAGAATCAAAGTTAGGTAGGTAAATATTTTCAAAGTCCTACACATTTAAACAATGCTAGTCATGGCTTTAATAGAACCTAGTTTATCAAAGTGTACTGGCCTAGTACCTGTTTGGATCAGTCCTATTTTAGGCAGGAAATGCTGTTCTAGAGTGTACAGTAAACCCAAGAGGCAGGCAGCATGTTCCCACATCTGTTCTGAGGCTTAATCCCATGAGTTATATGGGCGTACAATAATCAATCATTACCTGTGAATTTCTGGATCCGAGCTCAACTTAGTTTCCTTTACATCTGCAGCTTTTTTAACTTTAATTTTTGAGAAACGCTCATGCAGAGTTACTTCAGGTGATGGAAAATAATTTGCTGCAAAAGGAAACAAAACGTTTTATCTCAGTGTAAAACTGATTCCACTTAAAAGGTTATATATACAATAAGCACAGGAGTAATGGACTATTAAAACAAAAATCCAACCTGCTTTCTCTTAAAAATATGGGACCTAAACTTATTTCAGACTAATGTGTAGTGCTCACATGTTTTTCCAAACTCAAGCGACAGTAAATGGATTTATGAATGCAAAAATTCTGTTCCTATTTGGCATGCCTGCTTACTTGCCAGAAGGGGGGGAAAATATTGGCTTTTTCAAAGAAAGGACCTTTCTTCTCCAAGGTAAGAGCTTCCTCACTGTTACTATACATGGGAAGTAAAGCTGGCATAGAGCTCTACAGTTCACTTAGAGCAAATATAATTCCCAAAACAACCCTAAAACATCAAAGCAATTCTGAACAAATGCTAAATGCTATGGTTACATATCACAGAAGGCTTCCTAACACCATTTTACTTAATGTTAATGAGAGTTCATGAAGACATTCTCAAAGTGGCTATACTACAAGCTTTGAACAGAATAGAGAGAAAGATAATACACTTGACCCATGAGAAAGCTACTTTAGCAATCCTTTTCCCTAATGTACTATTCCTGTTCTGGGACAATCTCCTAGGTTTTTCTGCAATACCAGCTTTCTTTTTGCAAAGGACCACACTTCCTTTGGGTGAGAGGGGCTGGAATTGAGAAGGTGAACTGTTTCAAACTGCATCCTTTAAATATATGCCTTAGTTTGAGGGCTGCAGAGAAAATAATTCATTTGCAAAATGTTTTAAGAAGGTAAGAAAGATCAACACAATCATCTAGTAAGAAATATAAAATTAAAAATTTGAAATTCTTGAAAGATCCTAGCTTATAATACACAAAACTGCCTTAATTGCAAAGCATCAATAAAGAAAATTATTCTACATGACTAAATCTTCCAATTAATGGAAACTGGCCAGAAGCAAAAGCAAAACACAGCTCAATGAAAACCTTTAAAATATTTATTATGCAATTCCCTGACATCATAAAGTATAACAAATAATCCTGGAGTCTTTTACTGATCACTTAGCATCACCCATAAGGCACAAAGTCCCAGTAACGCCCTTGGGGGCTTTAGGAATATGACCAAATGACCTGCACTTCCAGATTTCTTGAGTTTCATATCTGGCTTTTGTTATTTCCTCCTTTCTACTGGGTTATCAGTTATTGTTTCTTTCTGCTCTCAGTACACCTGTCTTTTGCAGCAGCCAACCTCTTCTTTTATAATTTTCAATTTGCAATCTACTATGAGTTGAAGCACCAGCTTATTGGAACTACATAAAAAGAACAACTGGCTTGAATTAGTATGTGCTACTTTCTTCAACAGATTTCCTAATTAATGATCTAACTTATAATGAAATATTAATTACTATTACAATATCAGATATTTACCTATATCTAGTGAAAAGTCAGTACATTATTTTTGCGTTATCCCTAATGTATGTGCGAAATATACCAACCTTTAACTTGATGGATTATAGTTATGATTTGCTGAGCATATTCTCCTGTAGGTTTGTTTTCAGTATTCTGAGTTGAGTCAAGATGTTCAAACACTGGATGAAAGTTTTCACTTTTCCTGCCAACAGCAACCAAATCATGTGACATCTGTCTCTCTTTGGAATAGCTAGAAGCAACCCTAGAATAATTTGTAAATGTTTAACTAAATTTGAGACTATTCACTGAGAAAATAACTTATTAAAATTAATCAAGATAACTATAAAACTAAAAATGTTTATTTTTTCTTATAATTAAGGCACTAAATTGTATGCCATAAACATGTACAATAATGAGTAGGAGAAAATAGCTATAGTAGGCACAAAGTTTTGAGTTCTCTTTTTCAAATCAGAGATCATCAAATATTTGCCACTTTAATAATAAAATCTTCAAAATTCTAAGCTAAACAATTTTTACTTCAAAAAATACAGCATGGCATTGAAGACACTCAATATGCAAAATATAATCAGATTATTTTCTACTCCCAAATGTCCATAAAACTATAAAGCCAGCAAGCTGACACTATCTTGAAATATTACCATTCTTTACAAGCTGATATCAAACCTAATAATATTTCTGACTTCATAAAAATCCTTAAAGCTCTATGTCACTAATGAGCTGAGACTAGTATTTTGAAATCAAATTCTGTTTAGCTTAATCACTTACAAAGTCTCACTGAACTCTCAGAAAATAGCCTTAGTTGTTAACAAAGTTATGATCATGAGAAGCAAATGATACTGTTCACCCTAAATATATCCTATCATTTATAAAATAACTATAATTTATAATATAACCCCAACCATCTTACCATTTTAATACTTTCTGAATCTTTATAACTTTCATTAAGCACCTTCCTGACCTTCAAGTACCATTGTAAATTCATGATTATGACATATAACAACTATTCATGCCAAACAAAGGGGCTCAGAGCTTACAAATATTAATATTTGCAAAACCTCTATGTAGAAAGTATCATGATATTGAGACAATAGATGTCATTTGTTTTGCTTTTCATCCCCGAGATTAAGCATTCATTTGAATGTAATCCTTCCAAATGTCATAATGGGAGAGTATACTTTATTCTAAGAATGCTACTCCTGCTTAAAACCACTCAAATTCTTCATCTGGAGGCAGTTTATGCGTCAGAGTAGAAAATGCCTCATTATTTATATTTATTCCTCATTTTGGACCCAAAACGGCACTAACCAGCTTATACCCATCTCACTCCTCTGCATTTAACTCTGAATAGCTTCTGGCTCTTCCTAAAAAATAAGTTCATTATCCAAAGAATTGAGATTTACAACTGCTAGGGTTCTTTATGATTATGTTTCAGAATCTAAAGATAAATCCAAAAGAGAGCCCTGAAATATGTTTTAAATAATAGCACCACTAAAAAAAATATCTCTTCATACAACAAAAATCAATCAGATGGATACATTTGGGGCTGTGGGTGTACACATGCACATATTTATTTACTGAACGTCACTTAACAGCCATGCATCTAAAACTGCTCCAAGGTTATGAAGGGCTTAAAGATATTCTTAACTGAAAATTTTAACTCTTCTAGCAAGATGGTTTTAAGTGCTTATTTTTAACTTCTCAGAGGAAAACCTTCCATCTGATTTTTCATGCTCCCTCTTCAATCAGCCCTGTTGAGATGACTCCCTGCCACGGCAGAAACATTGATGAGTGACTACGCCACAGGTTGATGCCACTGCTGTGGTTTCCTTGACTCATCAGAAAGACTTTCTTCACAAGGCCCATTTCTCCTCCCAATTTGTTCCAAGCTTCTCATTCTATATCTGATAACTAGTAAAAGACATTCAGTGGTAAATGTTAGAAGCTAGAATGGTCCTGTAACAACCTCCACTAACAAAAGAATTACATATGCTTTCTGTTCAAAGGGGTTTAATGGTACAAAAAGCTCTTCCATACCCCCAAAATAGCTTTAAATTTTTTTTTTTACAGGAGAAAAATATGATGTTTAAATAGAACTATAAAAATGATCTATCTATATGGAGAAATCAGTTGATAATGGTTTTCATTGCAGTCTGTTTCCCCCAAGACGAAACCAGCTGATAAAGGCTTCCAGTTTTTCACCAGATAATTATTAAAATTTACTTCTTGTAATTTATGATTACTGTCGTAACTCTTATCTCCCCACTCCACGTCCAACTCTCAATTCATAGAAATGCTGTGGTATACTTTGAAGCTGTACTTAATTCTTGATATTTTAGTGTTTAAACTCACCAGGTTAAAATTTTTCTCTAGAGATACCCCACAAGAGTTTTAATAAAAAATATAAGTGATCATCTTTCTAGAAAATATACATGAAAAGAATATAACTTGAAATTTTGTGTTTTAAAAATAACTATACTTTTGCTATAAGGAAAAACTTCTAGAGACTTCAAAATGCAAAATGTTCTAGGTAGTCTCATTTGTAAATTTAATCACCTCTTTGTTTATATTTTAGTATTTCCTATTACTGATCAACAAGTTTACAATTTCACAAAATACCCCCAAAACAAGTAGTTAAACTGGAAAGACCAAATGTTCTCACTTGAGATGCATTTTAGACACTTTTAAAAATTAAAATATAGCCATCACCTGTATTCTATTAAATCTTCTGTGTTCTCTGTTCCCTCCCCCGACTTCACCCAGGTTTCCCTTCTCTATTTAAGGATACTTCCCCTGATGTTCATCTGAGTGTTACGCATAACAACTAACAAAACATTAAAAAAGAAACCTACATTAAAACTTAATTTCCTCTTCTCCACAGTTAAAGAACCAACTGCCTAGCAAAACAACAGTAACAAAAACCGAACCACCAAAACCAATGATAATCTCCTGCTCTCTAGAAGTTTATAATAGGTAACAAAATTCATATGACACATATAAAGTTTTCCTTTCTCAGTTTTATTCTAGCTAATAACTATCACAAAGCACTTTCCCAATTATAAGTTTGTTCTTGTCTTCCTAAGAACACATTTAGAATTTTTGGAGCTGAGGGAAATGATTAGGGAGACTGCTACTCCCTTAATTCAACATCTCATAATTATTTTTTTCACAAAAGTCCCCTAACTGGCCTTGTCAACCTCAGTGCCTTTTCAAGACACCTGATAGAAGGTGGCCAAAACTGAGCCCTCTCCCAGCAGCGAATCCTGTTACATCAGGCTGGTGGTCTTACCTTCACATCTCCTGCCCTTCTATTTCCTTTCCCTAGACTGCTCAGAATGGCACAGCTCAAAGTTCCTGGGTGTGTTTTCTGCCTTTGTTAACCTATAAAAATAAAAGGTCTTTCATCTTATCTCCACATGTCTAAAACACATCAACCTTCAAAGCCTAGTTCACATGTCAACTCCTAAAAGAAGCCTTCCCTGAATCCCCCAGCTTGGGATCATCTGAATCACATATCACACACCACCTCACACATCACTCCACTGTGCCATGGTATTACCAACACTATCCTCTTGCCTGTAAGACCAGGGGAGAAGAAACCTAATCCTATGTGGATCCATAGTCCCAGGGCACTTTAACAGATTGTCTCACAGGGTAGGTCCTCAAGAAATATCTGCTGAATAAAATGGAAAATGACTGGCACAAGATGAAATGGTGAGTTTCACCTTAAAAGATGACAGATTTCAAAATTCTGAGATCAATTTAATTTTGTTTTTTAACTTTCTTGGCTTCAAAATTTTTTAACTTAATTTAGATTAATTTTTTTCATTTTTTATAATAGAAAATCTCAAATACATTCAAAAGTTCAGCGAATCCTATGATGAGCCTATCAAGTCAGCTTCAATAGTTATCAACATATGACCAACTGAAACAGACTCACAGATCCAAGAGGAACACCCAGTTAATTTGGGCCCCAAAAGGCATAGCCAGGTGACCTGCCCAATGTTACAGAACTGCACAGTGACCCACTGGAAGACAAAGACCTATACATCCCAACATCAAACAGAAAGTTTACCTCCCTATACTAGGAACCCCAAGAGGTACTAAGAGAAGACTGAGTGAAACATAGAAATGAAAGGGAATCTTTCCTCAATTAATTTTTGAGTTTAGAAAATGTATATGAGAAATATTAGAAGGAAAAAACTCTTAAAGTTTGTTAACTCAGCAAGTTAGCAGGTTTGTTTATCACAAAAGTATCCCCACCCAGCTTATTTTGCCTCCAGCTGAACAGTGCCCATCACAGGTAAGCTTGTGTGATTAGGTTACCTTCCTTCTATCCTAGCTGTGGTTTTTCACTCTTCCCCAGCCTAAGCAGCACCTGTTTGCTCAGAGCATCAGGGCTCCAGTGTCTTCTGGGGCTCATCATCCAGCTCATTTCCCTTTTAGAATGGGGAAAAACTGGGTAGGGTCAGGGATGCCCTCTCTCTATCTCTTCACTGGGAAATAAAAGGATTAAATGCAAATATGGCTGAGGCAGTCAGTCCAATGTTGCCTTCACTAGCCAACCTTCTCATTCTAGATGCCTAGTGCCAGCACCTGGGAAGTCAAAGGAGCCTCAGTGCAGGCCCACCTGCCCCAGCTTACTCTTCTCTGGAGACTGGCATGCCCTCCTTCCCTCTTTTCACCACCTTCCTAGCCTGACAAAGGTTCAGTCTCTCATCTATTCTGTCCAATAGTAAACTCAAACTCCCTTCATCTACCCCATGACCTTCAGATGTCTACAACAGTGAGTGTTTGGAGTTCATAATAACCTTAGTACAGATTTTCATATTGTGATGCTCTTAACTTTATTCTGAAACATACAATTATGACTCATATGTAACTTCTACCTCTGATAAGGTAGAAGTTTGCAGTTTCTGACAAAGTAGGTCACTAGAAGGTCACTAGGTCAACTAGGCTTCTATTTCTCAACATCAAATTACAAAATTAACAGTGTTCAGCATCTCTACTGAGGTCTACTAAAATAAAATCCTTCAAAATTGTGACTTCTATTGACTTTGTTGACAGAAGTATTAACTATGCACTGAACATTCAAGGAAGTGTGACCTAGAAGTGTGATTCTAGATACAAACTAATACCTAGAAAAATCACTAGGTTTCAACTGCACTGATAACTGGAAGAAAATGTATTAAAACCTGACCCAAGCTAAGAAAGTAAACGAATGTATAAAATGAACTGCCTTATTAGTATCTCCAAAAAAAGTGGATACTCTAGATTTTAACCAACAAATAACCTCTCTGCACTCTATGATTATTTCAGTCTTATTAAGCAGAAGAAAATCTAATTTATGTTAGGAGTTGAGAACATGGCTCTGTTGAGGGTATCAACTATCAATACCTTTGTTTTATGGACACTGCATCAGTCCACACACAACTAAATTCAACCCCACAAAATTCTCCCACAACTCATTCATCAGTTAAAAATTATAATCAAAGAGAAAGATTTTTGTTGATTATGATGCACTGCCATACTGAAAAGATGCATATATTTATTAAGAAAAATCACCAGGTGACAACCATATGTTTTCAACTGCACTGATAACTCAAAGAACATGTATTAAAACCTGACCCAAACTAAGAAAGGAAATGAATGCATAAAATGAATCACCATTTATACATTTTAAACAAATGTATAAAATGAAGAACCAAGATTCTTCAAGTCTTTAGAAAGAAGTTACAGTGAAGCTCTTTATTACACAAACCATTCTATAGGTCCTTGTCAGGTAATTCAAACATGTACCGACAGGTCCCACTAATGGGCCATGAAATTCACAAAAGGACAGTTTACAAATTCAAAACAAAAGGTACAGCAGCCTCAATTTTAGGAAGTTCACTTTTGTGACACATGATGAAGATCAAGCTTCTATTTCGCAACATCAAGTTATAAAATTAACAGTGTTCAGCATCTCTAATGGGGTGTACTAAAATAAAATCCTTCAAAATTGTTACTTCTAGCATTCTTTAAAAATGTGACAGCCAATTTATTAATTCTAATTTAAGTATAAAACATTTCATTAAATACTTAAAAATTCAAGATTTTAACTTTTATTTTTAAACTACTTTTACTATTATTTTAAAATTCAAAGTTTTTGTGATTTTACTTTTATGTAAAAATTCAAGATTTTTGTGATTTGATTGCATGTAATTTTACCTCAAAAGAAAAAAAACTGTAAACAAATATTAAATACTGAAATATGTAAAGGTGAATGTACTTGTATCTTCTGCATTTCACTTTGAAATGCAGTGAAAAATTAAGATGGAATGATAGATGAACAGATGTGATTACAGAAGTAGAGTAAAATGTTAATTGTAGACTCTAGGTGGTGGGTATATAGGTGTCGACTGTACAGTTCTTTCAACTTTTCTGTATGTCTGAACATTTTCATAATATAAGGTTAGAAAGAGAAAAATCTTAAGGTAAGATCCTTAAACTTGATGCTTAGAGCAGCCTTTATACTCTTAAGATTAAGAACTAATAGAGCCTTCATGGAGAAGGCAATGGCACCCCACTCCAGTACTCTTGCCTGGAAAATCCCATGGACGGAGGAGCCTGGTGGGCTGCAGTCCACGGGGTCGCTAAGAGTTGGACATGACTGAGCGACTTCACTTTCACTTTTCACTTTCATGCACTGGAGAAGGAAATGGCAACCCACTCCAGTGTTCTTGCCTGGAGAATCCCAGGGACAGCGGAGCCTGGTGGGCTGCCGTCTATGGGGTCACACAGAGTCAGACACGACTGAAGCGACTTAGCAGCAGAGCCTTTATACTCTTAAGATTAAGAACTAGTAGGAAATATAGCACAAAGTGTCTTAAGACATACTGTATGAAATAGAATGTTGCTGTTTAGTCACTAAGTCATGTCTGACTCTTTTGTGACCTCACGGACTGTAGCCCACCAGGCTCCTCTGTCCGTGGCATTTCCCAGGCAAGATTACTGGAGTGGGTTATGATAACTATATATATGATTATATACGGTTATGACAACCATATAGAAAAGTAGCCCCAAAAAGCTGTATCAAAATATTAATAAAATGGTCCTAGGGTAGTAGGATTATGGGTGACTTCCCCCTCCCCTCTATTTGTCCAACTTCTTCTAATATAACCAAATTTATGAATTCTTTCTGTGTACATATAAATATACATATGTATATTTTAAGATATTTCTGCAAGTATAATGAATGTAAAAAAATATCAGGAAAAGGGACAGTCAAATATAACTATAAAGAAAGAAACAAATGTATTTTGCTTTTTTAAGACTATGGGTTTACCACCCTCACTTTTACATTCTAACCTTGGATTTTGTCCCCTCTAGTTTTTTATTCAAATACAGATATGTATTAATTGTGAATATAAATGCACCAAATCAACATGGTCCATCACTTTTTAACTCATGTACTGGTAGTGTATTAAGGTAACAAACAGACTAGATGACACATCCAAGTGTCAGTGCCTTATTATTCTCAGAATCCATAAACAGAGGTAACATAACAAAGCATGCAATCCACTTTAGGGGAATAAAACCTATTACAAAAGTAGTCTTTTTTGTTAAAGTCTCATTAAGCGCTAAACCAAATGTCTTACAAATTGGCCTCTTTCTAGACTCGAGCCTAATTCCTCTACCTAGGAGAAGCTAGTTGGTTGAGCTCCACTCCTTTTGAGATGGTAGCAAGAACCATGTTAGGTCATCCACCTCCTTGAGACACAAGGGGACATATAGATTTGAGCCCCAGGCACGGACTCAGATCTAAGTCACTTCATCTCTCACAGCCTCACGGCCTTTCTCTATAATATCAGGGCCTGCTGAAAGGTCCCTTCCAGGCCAAAAATTCTCTGAATTTCATGCAACAGGGAAAACAGGCTTTGAGAAATTGAGCAAGGAATAGGTCTCCTTGAAGACTACCTGGCCTATTTGTGGGTATAGAAAATGTGAAAACATAAAAACATGTAAATTCATGAAGAGGACCAACTCCATAGAATGCCCTGCACCCCAAAAGCATCTTGAGATACAAACACAGAAACAAACATGACATCATCCTGTTATTACTAAATCACAGGATTAATCCCCATTACAGGGCTTTTTTGAAAAATCTGGCAATCCCCACCCCCTCACTTGATGAACTCTAAACACACTATAAACTCTATTTTCAAGCTAAAATAAAGGTGGCAGAAACAGTTATTACACATCATTAACAAAAAAATGAAGATAATACCTAGATGTATCCTGTGCTTGCTTCACATCTACTTTAACTGTAAGTGACTTCTTCCTAAGAAATACAAATGAAGGCTTCAAGTCAGAATCACTATTATCAAGTTGGTTACAGGAAGAATTGCTCTCTTTACTGCCAGCCCTTTCTTTCTTGATTTTGTCCTTTCGTGTGTCCTTATAGGATCTCGAATCAACATCGCTTTTATCTGAATGGGTTAAGGCAGCGCAGTCTTTCTTAGATGGCTTAGAAGATTCTCTGACTTGCCCACCTTCAGTCTCTCTCCCTCTTCCAGCATGAGAACAACTGGACTCTCTATTCACAGGGCATTTTTGAGAACCCAATTTTCTATCTTCTTCCTTAGGGTACTTCTGAGCTCTTCCATCATAAAAGTCCTTGTCTGAGGTCTTCCAATATTTGTGGCGAGAATCACAGGATACCTTGGCTGCTGAACTGGTCTCTGGGAATTCCCTTGGAGCATATCGATGAGTTTGGGTTTCGAAGTTCCACTGATCTTTCTTCTCTTGGTAAGGAGCAGAAAAATGCCTGGACTTCCACTGCGGACTCCTGGCAGGCTCTCTGTTTTCATACCTCTCCACATCTTGAGGTCTTTTTGATGTGTGTCCATATTTTCTGAAATCATGATCCTCAGGATACCTGTGTTGACATAAAACAGTTTACACTTGCACTAGAGAGAAGAAAGTAAGAATTTATATGTGTGGAATGTTGGGCAGCATGGCTTTAAATGCAAAAGTGGTGGAAAGTTAACCTACAATCCCTTAAGCCAGCTCATAGACGCACAAGGTACTTAAAGAAAATAGCATCTTTTTTTTGAAAATAGCATCTTAAAAAAAAATATATTCTAGCCATCTACATGATTTACTCTAAAAATAAACACTTCACTACTATCAGTAGACCAAAACTACATTGCAATGCTTTTAATCTTTTAGACAAAAGCTTTTCAAGGTTATCTTCAACCATAAAGTAAACAGACTTTTTCATTTGAGGCTTTATACCAAATTATGCTAGTTTAATTGTTTTTCTATACCTCCTCTGAAAAGAGCTCCTTTTCTCAAAATCTTCAGAGCCTCTTCTAAGTGACTGAGAGTATTTTTCATCTTGTATCCTCTGGTGCCTCGGTTCATCTTCATGCCAATGTCCTTCGAATCTAAAAGAAACTGGTGTTGATCTCACAGGTGATGTCCCTCCTTTTCCACTTCCTCTATTTCTGTGGTCATCAGGAATATACCTTCCTTGTGCTTTCTGGGGATAACAACTCCTCTGGTGCTCTTTGTAGAATATACCTTCTGAGTGTCTGGGCACATATTGAGCTCTTCTGTTACTATCATCTCCTCTTTCTGGTAAATATACTTGGGGAGGCTTATAAGCACAAAACTTTTCTGAAGAGTTTCCTCTTATGCTTGGGGAAGGTGATCTATGCTCGTAAGATCGGTAATATATATTTTCACGAGAAGAAATCCTTGGTTTACTCTGTCCATGTTTCTCATTG